>NC_080783.1:127037915-127340945 GCF_028018385.1 Neofelis nebulosa
CTTCCTCCTCCACATGACTTCACTCTGGATATTTGAAGACCTTCCTTTCACTATTTTCTTTTCTTTACATCAAGCACCCATGGGTCCTATGTCATTCTTGCACATGGACGGTTCAATATAAAACCAGCCACTGTCCTTACACTGTCCTTGGAAATGAAAACTGCCACCCCAGAAAACAATGGCCTCTACTTCCCCAACACCCACATTGTTTCCAAGACACACATGGTTGGGTCATGTTGTCATCCCTTCATTTTCTGTGCCCCACCCTAGGATTGAGCTAAGTGTGAAAGAAGCCAACTTCTTCTCCCTAAAAAAGGGTCTAGGTTCCATTCCCTGGACACCTAAGTCTATGTAGGATTTGTCCACCTGAATTATGAATCTTTTCTTTCTGCTTGTCCCAGGTCCAGAACATCGTCATCCACAACCAGGTGTTTGGCATGAGTGAGAATGAGCCCAACTACCCCTTCTACTATTCATACTTTGATGGTATCCTGGGAATGGCCTACTCCAACCTGGCGGTGCAGAATGGCCCAACCGTCCTTCAGAGCATGATGCAGCAGGGCCAGCTCACCAGACCCATCTTCAGCTTCTACTTCTCTCGGTGAGCACCCTTGCCCTGGGTGGGTAGGTGCAAATGAGTTGCTGTAGGGGCTTTCAACAAGTCAACATCACACAGAGCCCAGGTTTTAAAGTTTCCTGACAAGTATAACTTGCTATATGCAATCAATGCATTTCTGAACATTTATTATTTCATTTTGCAGGGGATTTTATTTAAATGCACTAGAAGAATATTTTTTAAAGGTTTTTTATTAATTTGAGAGAGAGAGAAAGAGAGATGAGAAAGGGAGGGACAGAGAGAGAGGGAGAGAATCCCAAGCAGACTCCACACTGTCAGCACAGAGCCCGATGCAAGGCTCAAACTTGTGAACTTGAGATCATGACTTGAGCTGAAACCAAGAGTTGGATGCTTCACTGACTGAGCCACTCAGGTGCCCCTAAATGCACTAGAAGAATTTTTAATTCAGGCCATAAGTCATAAGATGACTCTTTTTTAAAAAATCAACTGAGGGAGCCTGGGTGGCTCAGTCGGTTAAGCGTCTGACTTCAGGTCATGATCTCACACTCCGTGAGTTCGAGCCCCACGTTGGGCTCTGTGCTGACAGCTCAGAGCCTGGAGCCTGCTTCGGATTCTGTGTCTCCCTCTCTGCCCCTCCCCTGCTCATGCTCTGTCTCTCTCTGTCTCAAAAATAAATAAAAACATTAAAAAAATTAAAAAAAATGAACTGTAGTCCCTCACCTTTTGATTAAAAAATTTGAAGTTGTTGTATTAGATTTGTAACAACAGTAGAGCCATAGAACTAGCCTGATGATCATTTGGTAATAGAGAGAACAACAATGAAATGATAATTACAATACACATCTGACTTTCCAAAGTGTTCTCATAGCAATTCTTATTTCAAAAATTCTATTGACTTCTTTTTGCCAGAAGGAAATGCAGGCTCAAAGGTAGTCACTATTGAGCAAGGTCACTCACTGAATCACTGGTAGGTGTGAGGCCATGATTCAAATGCAAATACATTGGTCACAAATCCAAGACCTATCCTACTCTACTGGTCTTGAGCTTTCATGGTGAACTTTATTTACTAATTTTTTCCCCAAACAATGATCCTCAGGGCACCTGAGTCCAAATGTTCAATGACTGGCAGGCCCAGGTTAGGGAACAGAAGAGGCCTGAATCCTCTTAACACCGTCTAGTTACCAACCTGAGCACGACAGGAGCATCCCCATCACTGCCCACTTGAGATCTCTGTCTGTCAGGCCCCCTCCAGGTACTCTCTGAGGGGTTTCTTCTTCTTCTCACTTTGCCCTCAGGAGGGTGTCCCTGGGAGGCTTTTAGAGTTTCTTTTCACAGGCCTGGTTTCCAATCCCATCGCCTCTTTTATGGGCATAGTCTGTGTTTCCAGTTCTCTGATACTCTGGGTGTTCCTCCGAGGAGGCTCCTCTCCCTTATGCCTTAAGCCTGGCGGAGCCTGAAGAGCAGGTCAGAGGATGGGACCCCTCTTCCTCTGGTTCCACTGTGTCTGAAGGAGAGAGGGACAGTGAGAGGGGAGGGAGGGGCTGCCTGGCCATGTGTGTTGTGGGAACTCACGCTCTTCTCCTCTTCTCCCTAGCCAACCAACCTATGAGTATGGTGGAGAACTCATCCTGGGAGGTGTGGACACCCAATTTTATTCTGGTGAGATCGTCTGGACTCCTGTCACCCGGGAAATGTACTGGCAGATTGCCATCGATGAGTAAGTACAGAGGAAAGTTCCTATGGATTATGGACACCCCTAGAGTGTCCCTCCAGTGTGACTCTATTTCCTGTTCTTGTCATGGCATAAACCCCTTAAAGAGAATCAGCAAACCCTCAGGCTGATTATTCCTGGAGCTCAGTAGACTTTGGCATCTAGCTCTCGACTGAACTTTTTGACTTGGTCACTGAGCCTTGCCATGTCAGCAGGTTGGTCATTCCTAGGTCTCTGTGAATCTACATCTTTGTTCCTGGAAGCTTCATTATCCCAATTAGCATAGTCTTTACCGCTTCCTTCATCAGGAAATGTAATAGCCGTCATGGGTGTTTTCTATGTGCCCAATGTGCTAAATATTTGTTGAATATATTATTGCATGTAATCTCCACTACAACACTATAAGGTGGTCAGCAGTATATTTCTTTGCATAGATAAAGAAATCAAGGCTCAGAGGTTAAGTGACTTATCCAAAGTCACACATTTCACACATTTCAAAATTTGAGCCCAAGCATATTTGATCTCCTAACCCACGAACATGAATCAGTTACTTCTACACTTCAAGCCTTCAGGAAATGTCCATCACTGCCAGATAAAGATACATGTCTTTGGCCAGTAGTCGAGACCATCCAACAGCTGAGCCCTACGTATCAGAACAGCCTTCCCACCACTTCCGGATGTGCAGCACGGACCTGACCATGTCCTTGCACCTCGCCATGACTTTCTTGCTTCTTCTCTTTTGACTATAACACCTGAAGTGGTCCTCGTGTCCTTGCACATCCTTCTGCGCCCAGATGAATTATTACCTCCCTTGAAAAGCCCTCTCAGGGTCCCAGTCTCTCTTTCAGTCCCATAGTCTTACCAGCTTTCGTCCTAATATGTATCTCCTCATCTCTGGGTAAGTCACAGTGCAACCGGCCAGTGCAAGGGTAGAGAGACAGGTGAGCAGTTGGATGTCTGACAACTAGTTTCATGTGCCTGGAATAAAGGGATCTTTTCACTTGGACCAATTTCACTCACACTTTAAGTATTTCTTCTCAGAAAAATCCTCGTCTGACTAAATGCCTCCCACACCCAGACTAGATCAAGCACTCACCAGGGATGCAATCAAACTCCATCTGTGTGTTTCTGTTAATTCTGTTGTGTCTGTCTTGTTCACCATTATGTCCAAGTGCCTTAGTTCACCAAAAACACCCAAAATATACGTGGACTGAAGAGGAAGCGTAGAGTAGCAGAAAAAGCTGGATGAGGAAAGAGGGACCGAATCACATAGAACCACGTTATGGAGATTACCAGCTACTGCCTTATGGTGTTAGCTGTGGCTTAATGTATGGTGTTGTCACATGTCCATTAGAATGTGTTCTTTAAAAACATTGAATATAATTGACTCACCTTTATATCACCATAATTCTTATACGAATGCTTTGCATATAGTAGGTGCCCAATGTGTATTTTTGAAGTGATTCCCAGCTCTAACTCTTTGGCACTATGTGCCGGGCCGCATATAGGTAGATTAAAGAAGACAAGACATGCTCCCTGCCTCCCCAGAGCTTTCAGTCAGAGCTGGAGTAGTTACCAGAGCAAGACTGAGGATGTTACTCTGATAATCACAAAGACACAAAAATCACATTACGTGGATTGCAGTTCCGAGGTATGTCCTGAGTTTTGGGGAGAGGCATACTTTCAGAGGAGCAGGGTTGGCAGGTTAGGGTAAAAAGGCACTCCTTTGTGTCAGAAATGCTCGACTCTCTTTGTACTGGTGTTCCCCTCAGGTTTCTCATCGGTAACCAGGCCACCGGCTTCTGCTCCCAGGGATGCCAGGGCATTGTGGATACGGGGACCTTCCCACTGACTGTTCCCCAGCAGTACTTGGACTCCTTTGTGAAGGCAACAGGAGCCCAGCAAGATCAGAACGGCAATGTGAGTAACCAGAAGCCAAGATTCCTCTGCACATCTAGGCAGCCTCAGCACAGGAGCCTAAGTGCAATGAGTTCATGAGAGATAGGAGGAAGGATTTGTGGGGAGCTGAGCCCCTGGCAGGACAGAACAGGTGGGGACACAGCATGGCCTTTCAGGCATGAACCGTCAAAGCAAGGAGGGGTGAGGGGAGGGAGTAACACCAACCAGACGGTGAGTATGGGCTGAATGGTTGTCAGGAGGGACGGCTGTTCCATTGCAGGCCCTAGGAGCACATTTCACCTTGGTGTGGCCAGTGTCATTTGACGTGTGCCGATAGAGGCAGGCGTATCACATTTCCCCATTCCACCGAGATTTCTTTTTACCTAGAAATACTCCTTTGGCTTTTATCTGAGCAGCTTCCCGTCCCCACCCCTGCTCCCCTTGTACACACTTCTGCAGTTTGCTCCTCCAGCATGCAAGAGTCTCGTTTAGTCAGACCAAATCTTGGCTCCTCAGGGTGTGTGTGTGTGTGTGATGAGTACGTGGACAGGTGCACACAAGCAGGGATATGAATTGTGTGAGAGCATGCTTTTACAGGCTGGGCCTGTGTTTCTTCTCTGTAAGTTGCACTTCCTGAAGGTAGAAATCTGTTCTGGAATGAGTCTAACTCTTTACGGCCATACCAACACATTCCAAACCTGAGATGTGCTCAGGGAGACCCAGGAAAGCAGAGCACCTGGTCAGTGTTGTGCCTGGGAATCGGGCTTTGCCTTCCATGCTCTCAGCCTCTGCTGGAAGGTCAGGAAGGAAGTCTTACAGGGAAAGGGGGATTGGGGCCCTTTGTCTGGGCCCCCCGTGTCCTGGCACGCTACAGCTCTGCCTCTCCTCTCTCTCAGTTTGTGGTCAACTGCAACTCCATACAGAGCATGCCCACCATCACCTTCGTCATCAGCGGGTCTCCTTTACCTCTGCCTCCCTCTACCTATGTCCTCAACGTACGTATGCACTCTGGGCTCCACGGACATGGGATTGGATGGGCCCAAACAGGTGTTTGGTATTCTGGGGAGTCACCAGCGGCAGGGCTGAGGGTGAACAAGAAGTCAGAGACTCCCGCAGGTGTCATGGAATATAGGATGGGAACTTCCAGTGCAGAAAAGCCTTTATATGCAACTAGTTATATTGTCATGTCCTTTGTCTCTTCAGAACAATGGTTACTGCACACTCGGCATTGAAGTCACTTACCTGCCCTCCCCCAATGGGCAGCCCCTGTGGATTCTGGGAGATGTCTTCCTCAGGGAATATTACACTGTCTACGACATGGCCGTCAACAGGGTGGGCTTTGCCCTCTCTGCCTAGACTAGTAAGAGGAAGCTGTCTCCACCCTCCCTGCAGGACTCTGGGGATTGCCCTTCTCTCTCAGCCGACAGCAGCATTTTAGGCTAGTCTGACCCTTTTGTGCAATAATAGAGTCTTACTTGCAGTAAATAATAAATTAATAATCTCCAAATGTCTTTGCTGTTCCTTCCAAATGTCTTGTGTTCTGCTTAGTTTATCCTAAATTGAAAGTTAGCACCAGCTCCTTGGGAAATCAGTGAATTGACTAATGGGCAAGAAAAGGGGAGCAGAGATCTCAGAGTGAGGATCCACAGCACAGATGTTAAGGGCACAGTAGTACCTACATGAGGAACTGTGGCGGAGGCGAACTGTGGCGGAGGCGAACTGTGGCGGAGGCGAACTGCACTCCCAGCACTCTCCCTTCCAACACATTCTCCTCTCCATTCTTGAATGTTAGAGAAGAAAAAGAAACCTTAGTGAGCATTTCAAACTAATGTTGAATCAAATCTGATCAGACAACACAGTAGGTTTTGTTGTTGGTTTTGTTTGCAAGTTGGCAACACAGCTTTAATGTATGTTGACATTATCTGATTTTTTCACAGACCCCCTATCACTACTGGTGCTCTCAGGCTGCTCACATACGCACTTTACCTGCCTGGGCCTGACTGCTTTTGAGTTTAGAAACCCCATCTCATTTTACAGTGGAAGAAAGTGAGGTGTGGACAGGTAGTCATACAGTTAGTGTTAAAATCAGATCCAGATTCAAGGTATTAAATACTTTTATTGTGCTGCCACGTGATGAAGTCTGCTATGTGCAAGCCATGGACGCATGCAATTATAAATGAGGCGTGGCGTTGGCTCCCTAGGGATTTTCTATCAAGTAGAGCCTCTGGCTCCAGAGCGGTTTTCTGATGGCAGGAAGACCAGTAGCTGAACTTGCCCTCCATGGTAGGTTATGAGCAATCATCTGCAGTGGGTTCTTCGACTGCAGTAATGCTGCCTTTGGGGAGCTAAGAACTGGTGTGGCTCTGGGACTCAAAATTGTTTCCAGAAATGTAATTAGAAAGATGTATCTGGGAAGAAAGATGCAAAGAATTCTCAGTCCAGATGTGCACGGGTGATGGTGGTGGACGGAGGTGTGCCTTTCTCCACAGCATCGCATCATTCCCCTCTACCAACATACGATGTTATCTTATGGAGCCTAATGTCTGCACTTTGGACATTGCTTTTTCTTTCTTGTGTTTCTCTTATGGGAGATACAGACTTTTTTGGCAATTCACAGAAGCTCCCTGCAGCTTGAGGTCTATTCCACACTGTCTATCATTGTAGGATGGGGACAAGATTAATATGTGTGTTTCCCACCTGCCAGTATATCATGCTGTCCCCATCACACTAATAAAAATCTTGCCCGTCTGATTCTTGTATCTTATGTGATAGAGACTGGGGGACTGGGGAGAGAAAAAAAGAGAGTGCAGGAGAGAGAGAGAGAGAGAGAGAGAGAGAGAGAGAGAGAGAGAGAGAGCCCAGTGGGTCAAAAAAGGCAAAAGAAATGAGGTGTAATGGACATTTTAAGAAAGGGGGGGGAGGTAGGGGGGAAGAGAGAAGGGATAGACACTATGGATGGGGGAGGTGACAATAGAGACTTGGAATTTGGAATTTCTTGGTGGAGATGTTTCACAACAACATCTGTGGAGGGGAACGTAGGATAAAGATTTTGAGAAATGTTGCCTGTGCTTGCAAATTAGAGGCTTTTTAATGTTCTTCAAGAGTAGAAAGATTGGAATTCCCCTGTAATTGTTTTTGGCAGTTATAATGTGCTTTTTTAAATGTGAATTCATGCAGAAAGTGGCCACATGGGACCCCAGCCTATATTTGGGTTATAATTGTAAAAGAGGCTCTAGAGTTTTCCTTCCATTTGACTGTTTCTCATGGCATCATCACTGGTGAAGTATCATTAATTTATTCATAATAATTAATCAAAATCTCAATTTGTGTAAGCAAAATCTTCCTGATCCCAGACATCTTTCTGTTTGTCCCCTGCCTACCAGCCCCCACTCCACATGGAGGTAATTACTCCCCCTTCCTTCCTCCCACAGCACCTTGTCCCACTGACAGTGCACTATAGAGTGCACTGTATTTTATCCATTGCACATCTGCCTCCCCAACTCGATTATGATCTGGAGGAAACAGAATGATTATTTTTTTCTTTAAATCCCCAGATCTGACATGTGTTGCAAATGCCTGCTATGCAACCAGATTCATGACAATACAAGTGAGATCAAGGCTGTTACGGTGAATGGTGCCTGAGAGTGGCAGGAAAAGGGAAGTGATCACAAAGGAAACCGTGTTAGATTTCTCCTTG
Source organism: Neofelis nebulosa (assembly GCF_028018385.1). NCBI lineage: Eukaryota > Metazoa > Chordata > Mammalia > Carnivora > Felidae > Neofelis > Neofelis nebulosa. The sequence goes on from NC_080783.1 coordinate 127,045,800, forward strand.
AGGTATGAGTAGGAACTGACTGGGTAGAGAGTGTGAGGAAAGGCATCTCATGCAGAAACTGGCATAGGGCAGCACGGAGGCTGGAGACAGTTTGAGGAGTCGTAGAGCAGCAGGAAATGTGAACTGGCTGGACACAGGTACCCAGAGAGGATAGCAGGAAGTGAGGCTGCTGAGGCGGGCTGTGGTCAGACGGGCAGGGCCTTGCTAAAAGTCTGGACCTGATTCTCTAGTGAAGGGGACCCATACTGGGCTTTAGTGGAGGAGAGACCTAGGATCCGATATTTGAGGAACAGGGCTCTGCTGGCAGGGGTCCTCTGCTGCTCCGCAGCCCGCAGCTGGGGCTCCCCAGGTGGCAGCATCTGTACAGACTCAACCCTAGATGCATCGTCTTCGTTCCTGGGAGAGCTTCTGCTCTAGAACTCTGGCCATTTTCCTAGGCTCATAATCACGGCTGAAACATCTAAACAGATATGAAAGACCTCTTTCTATCTGACTCACCAAACCAGAATTAGAGCCAACCTACAGTAGTGAGCTCTTGGCTTCCCCCCTTCTTAGCTCCACTCTGACTCTATTCTTACTATGAAAATGTCACCAGAAATGCCAGAACTGCTCTCCACGCCATCCTAACGGGAGGTTTTGATTGAGGCCTCCTTCTGTGTGCCAGCACATCAAAGCCATGTTTGGAAGAATATTATCTTTTTGAGAAGATTTCGTGAGTAATGACTTCACTGAACTTGGCCACAGCAGGTGGGGGCTCTGACAACAAAATAGGCTGCGTGGGGGCCTTGGGAATGGACAAATGTAGACCCGGAAGCAGGCCTTAGGTTGGATTTCTGGTACTCTGCCTGTACAGCTACTCCAGTTTCACAGAGATAAGGAGGCCCCTGCAGGCTCAGACCTTATGCAGACAGTGGGGGTCCCGAGGCCTTTGTGCTGGACTGCAGCAGAGATGAGGCAGCGCTGCTTTGAGCTGTTAAGTCACAAAGACCCTAGCCCTTTCCCTTCTTCTTTGTACCCGGGGGTCCTCTCCAGCAAGGAGCAGGGAGCAGAGATCCAGCCCCCAGCTTCGACACGCCAAGGTTCGGTTTGGATATTACCATGCCATTTCTCCCTTGGCCTGACTTTTCAGGTTGTTGTTTTCTCTCTCTTATACATGCTCTAATCCCAGAATGTAAAGATTGAGGTCCTCTGTGGGTTGAGAGAAAGAGCATTCCAGAAGCCTAGAGGGGGTGTTCCAGCAGGTCAGGCATTCCCTGAATGCATCTACACCAGGGCACTGCTTCTGTAGCTTCCAGACCAGTAGAGGAGGTTATTTTGACTCCTGCTATGTCCCCAGTCCTTGCCACTCTTTCGGATACATGGCAAGAACTCAATTCATATGATGACTGACAAATGAAATAGATGATGTAGGGGGAAGTGGCAAATTTTTGATTCAGTGAGTTTAATGTCAGTCTGGGAAAGCAACAAATCTGGACCTGTCTACTCCATGCCAGGAACTCAGAAATTTGGGACAGATAGTAAAATAGAAATGTTTTACCCTGCCTGTATGTTTCCTCTGTATGTAGCATGGCCAAGTACAAACCCAAGGAAGCCATCCAATCCTTGATGTGTAGAGGCCACCAGCCCTTCTTCCCAATGTTAGTGGTAGAATACATAAGACTGGAACCTGGGAACGAGAGCGTGAGGACAGGGACCCACGAGTAGGTCGGTAAAGTGGAGCCACCCCACTGAACACTCGGCAGGAACGCCCAGGCCCGTCTACGTACGTACGCACACGACAAACCAGCACATGGAGACAGAGCTCTACAGCGGTCTTTCTCCTCTCACACGGTAGTTATGAGCCCTCTCCCTCCCCGGGCCCCATGCTGGCAGAGGAGAGAGCACAGCAGTGCAGGGGGAAGAGCGACTCTGTCCTCAGTCCTGGATCTGTGGTCAGGAGGACCGCGTGAAGGCAGTCACAGCTCCTCAGTTGTAAAACAGGCTTAGGTAGGCCACTCGGTTCCGGTGCTTTCTGAAGTCCTTGTCAGTGGACAGCTGCAAGGAAGGAGTATTGTCTGGGTCAATATTCTAATGAGAGCCCTCCACCTCTGTTCTTCCTGGCTCGTCGCTGCCGGTGTGGCCCGGCTGAAGCCCACCCCAGAGGAGCCTCGTCTCAGGGATGCTGTCAATGTTTGCATGTACAGCTACTCTCTGTCACCTTCCTCTGCTGCTGTCATGTTAGGAATTGTTTTCTACTTGACAAATCTCTGAGAAGAGCTGGTGAACTTCTCAAACACAAAGATTATGTGTTTGATTCCTCCATGTTACTCATAGGTCTAGCTGCCGTGATGTGGATGCATTAGGCATTTAATACATAGTTGTAGAATTAATCCAAGGTTCCTCTTTAAAAAACCCGGCACCCCCAGAATTATGATAACTCACATGGATTGAAAGTTTATTATTATTATGTTATAGGTACTGTGTTAGATGCTTCTCTACCTTATCTCTATCTTTACAACCTTATCAGATGGATTCTATTATTATATCCATTTTATTTATTTTTTAATTTTTTTAGTTGCTTTATACCCATTATAAAGAAAGGAAAATGGAGGCTTAGTAAAATTGCCCGAGATGACACAGTCAGTAAATATGGGAGCTAGTACTTGAACCTAAGCAGTCTGTCCCATGAATTCATGTTCTTACCAGAATGGTCTACAGCCCCTGGGTGATCTAATACTCAAATGGTGTGATGGAAAGAGCACTGGCTTAGTAGTTACGAGATCTAGATTCAAGATGTCAATCTGGGCTAGGAATTTACCCAAGGGATACAGGAGTGCTGATGCATAGGGACACTTGTACCCCAATGTTTACAGCAGCACTTTCAACAATAGCCAAATTATGGAAAGAGCCTAAATGCCCATTAACTGATGAATGGATAAAGAAATTGTGGTTTATATACACAATGGAATACTACTTGGCAATGAGAAAGAATGAAACATGGCCTTTTATAGCAACATGGATGGAACTGGAGAGTGTTATGCTAAGTGAAATAAGTCACACAGAGAAAGACAGATACCATATGTTTTCACTCTTATGTGGATCCTGAGAAACTTACCAGAAGACCATGGGCGAGGGGAAGGAAAAAAAAAAGTTACAGAGGGAGGGAGCCAAACCATTAGAGACTCTTAAAAACTGAGAATAAACTGAGGGTTGATGGGGGGTGGGAGGGAGAGGGTGGGTGGGTGATGGGCATTAAGGAGGGCACCTGTTGGGATGAGCACTGGGTGTTGTATGGAAATCAGTTTGACAATAAATTTCATATTTAAAAAAAAAAGATGTCAATCTGGACACATCACTTAATCCATCAGAGCCTGTTTTTCCTCCTCTATTATCTAGGGATCGTTCTGTTCCTACACCAGAAGAGCACTTGAGGATTAAGGGAGAAAATGTGCCTTTTGTTCGGTCATATACACCTCTAAAAATCTAATGAAACTGTGTAACTCTCAAAAATATAATCTAATATGTGCATCTACTGTCCCGGGAGTAAGGACTTCCTGTAGCTCATTCAAACACTTCTGGATAAGAACCCCTGATACATAAGGAAGAGGGTTCCACAAAAGTCCAGTCCGATTACCTCAGTTCTTAGGGTTCTTTTCTGTAGGCATGGAACCTGAGCCCAGTCTGGAGATCCAAATTTCATTGGCCAGGTGATTTTTTTGGGGGACTTCATCTCTGGGTTGTATGTGCCAGGGCTAGAAATAAAAATACAAAGCATCACATGTGATGACTTAGTGACTGTATACAAACTCCATCAGTACCACAGCCATCCCTGAACTTGGCCTAACTCCTTGAGAAAAGGAAATAGCCCAATTAGCTTTTTTTAATGTGGGGCAAGTGTGGGGTTTGCTTGCCTATTAATGTATTTCTGTGAAAGGTTATGATATCTAGTCTTGCCATCCAGTTGGGATTAACATTGACTCTAGTTTAAAAAATATTTCTGCAACTCAGTATCCTTGGTGGAGAGACCAAAAGATCCCAGGAGCGGTGGGTGAGAAAAAGAGATCTACCACAGTCATGAATAAGTACTGCTCATGATTTGAAACTGGTGGTAAAAGTGTAATGATAATCCAATCAGCAATCTCAGGATGAGAAGGCTGTTAAATTTTGATAGACATGGCATTATTTTATAATTGCTTTTGTTCATAACGCTTTGTTTTTGGTGTAGACTCTTCACTGTGTTGGAAACAGCACTTAGGATGGACATGGGGGCCAAGAGTCAACATTTTCACTTCCTTCATGCAACCTTGAGAAAGTTACACCCACTCTCTGATCCTTGGATTTCTCATGAATCAGGCAAAGACCTTGACCCTCTGCCCCATAGTTGCACACATGCTAAATGGCTTCCTGAAGCACTTGGTCTATAAGGGCCACGTGCTCAGCCCTGGCCTTCCTCCTGCATTCAGTTCCTCCTTGCTTAGCACAACCTCGCCACACCAGCCTCTCTCTTCATTCTGCCCACCGGTTCCTCCCCAGCTTACAGCCTTTCCATTTGCTGTTCCTGCTGCCTGGGAAGCCCTGGGCCCTGGGCCCAGATCTTCACAGGCCTGGCACCATCCTGTCACTCAGACTTCAGATCACGTGTCTGTTCCCCTAAAGACCTTTCTGGACATCCTTGCCAAAGCAGCGCCATCCATCTAATCACCCGGTTACTGTCTTCATAGCACATCGCCAGCTCGCCACACTGTCTGGTGTGCCCATGACAGTCCTAGCTTGTGGCTACTGTTTTGGTGTAATTAATAAGTTCACTCTCAGAAGTGTCACTGTCTGACTACTCAATTGTATGGTAACTGTCCTAATTACCATTGATGTTTTCATGTTTATTTACTTCTCATCTGTCTGGACTCTAGAGTGTAGGGTCCAAGGAATGAGGAGCCTTGCGTGATGGGTTTAACTAAGCAAAACCTCGGGAACCCTTAAAAGTGCCTGGCACGTTTATAAACATTGACTGAATGAACCACTGTGAATTAGAATTCTACAATGCCAGACATCTGGAAGGTAAGGGGTTGGCTCTTTAAAGATGGATGGGTGGTTTCTTATTGAGCTGGTGTGGTTTGGATGGAGCCTCTCCGTTGTACGTCCTTTCCTATTGCTGTTTGTTGAAGGACTCCAGGAAAGAGGAGACATACCCAGGATAATAAGTGTCCTTTGAGTCTGTCCTAAATCGAGGCAAGAAGGTATTAAATGGAGCAAAATTTTGTTTGTGTTTTTGCTCCCAAGAATATGCAGTCTGGTACATGCCAGGGTAAAGCATCATGTCCTGTTTTTCAGAGAAAGATAAACATGTTAGAGGGTGATATATATATATATATATATATATATATACACACACACACACACACACACACATACAAAGCCTCTAATTAAAGAAAACAGACAGATCCTCTTTCTGTTCATGTATCACTATGGTTTCACTACCGCAGCTATAGATTTAAGCCTACAGTAGGGAGAAACCCAAGATGAGGGTGGGGTTCAGCTACCTAAAGACACATATGCTGAGGCTGTAGAAAGACACCTATAGGCGGAAAAGGACCAAGGTGACTTCTTGCACCTGCTGTGTCTGTCATCCCACCCAGAGATTTCTTAGATCCAGTATCCCTCTCCTTGAGCTCAAGTGTCAGAAAAATGTTCAACAACAGATTAGGATCCTATACTGAAGACATTTAGACTTGAAATCCAATCACACAAAAGGGTTAAAAGGTAGGAATTTGTTTTTTTTCTTACAAGATGATAGGATGCATATAAACAAAGCTTCTGTAACATCATCTGTGTCAGCCCTGAAGCCCTGTCTTGGTACTAGTTCTTTCTAGAATCATTTTCCACTCTCCCAGGGCTCTGATACACATTTGAGATACTAACATCCTGGGGTGCCTGGGTGGCGCTGTCGGTTAAGCGTCCGACTTCAGCCAGGTCACGATCTCGCGGTCCGTGAGTTCGAGCCCCGCGTCGGGCTCTGGGCTGATGGCTCGGAGCCTGGAGCCTGTTTCCGATTCTGTGTCTCCCTCTCTCTCTGCCCCTCCCCCGTTCATGCTCTGTCTCTCTCTGTCCCAAAAATAAATAAAAAACGTTGGAAAAAAAAAAAAGAGATACTAACATCCGAGTTTTTCAGATATATTTCTTAACAGCCTTGGTCTAAATATTTTTCTTGAATTGCAGGGGATATTTTTTGGGTAACACCCTGTTCTCTCTGGGATGCAAATACATGCAGCAAATACATACAGCAACATGGGTCACACTAAAATCAAAGCACATTCAGCCATTTCTAACCTTGTTGATTGACTTAAACCTCACAGCTGTCCTGGCGCCAAAAGTATATCCTTTTCTACTGGTTGGGATCCTAGAGAGGTTGTATGCCAATCCATACATCTTCAGGTAGTGTATTAAGAAAGGAAAGAAAGAAAACACATAATGAATATTATAGTTATCAAAACAGAGTGAACTCAAAATGTTCTTATCTGAATCTTCTCTGCAAAAGTTGCTCTTTCTTTTTTACTCCTGTGAGTGAGGACTATAGAAACAATTATATAAAGTAAGGCAGATACATCTGCAAGGAAACGTGGTTGGCTACGTAGAGTAAATGACTTGTGCATTCCAGTGAATCCAGTCCTGTGGGCCCCACAGAGCTGAATTTGCCCTAATCCCACCCTTGGTCAGATTACGTTATTTCATGACCTAGCAGCACAGCAAGGTACCAAGGTTGGACTAATGGGAGGCATTGGTTCAGAGGCGTTTGGAGGTGGAAATGGAGTGAGTACTACATAAAAGACTATATAAAGAGAGGCTTGTGGTTGGTGGGTGTTGATAGTGGAGACAAGAGTCCTTTAATTGCGACACTGGATCTGACAGCTGGCCTTAGAGGGCGAGGGCACCTTCCTATGCGGCCACCTCAAAGATCACGTGTTTTTCTTCCATGCAACCTGGGTGTCCTCGAATAGGGAGCTGAGACCCACGCAAGGGAAGGTGAATACTCACATCTTCTGCTATGTAACATCCAGGCCCTCTGTGGGGCGCTCCTCGAAGAGGGATAAACTTGTTCCCCAACAAGTTTGGGGGGTAGTATTGAGGAAAGAGCTTCCTCTGTTGACATGTTCCAAAGGAGTAGTTATCCAACGAATCTGAAGATCAAGAAAGAGGAGAAACTCCACATGAGGAAGGCCCCTGGGTCTAAGTGAGCGCTTAGGGAGCGCGTGGGGTGTGTGGAAGCCGAGACCAGGACTGGGCCGGACAGAGAACAAAAACCAGACCGAACCCCGTGGAGGGGAAGAACTGCATCCTCTCGCCCGCCAGCCTCCCCACTTTTCCCTCCTGCCCTCTATCCTTGACTCCCTTATCAGCCCCGCGCACCCGCTTTGCTGAAGCACATCGCGTGCGCAGCCAGGCTGGCATTTATGTACAGCGTTGCTAAGAGAACGCAGGGGCGCCGCGAATGCAAGGGAAGCGGCTCCGCGCGCGCCTGCGCTGCTGTTCGGGAGCCGCGTGCGCCTGCGCAGCTGCGCGGGACCCTCCCCCTGCCCCGCCTTCCCGCGCACCCGTGGGTCCCAGAGTAGTGTGAACTCTGCGTTGGGCGCAGGTGCAGGGAAGGGTTGTAGGACTCGCGGCTGCAGGGGCTGTGCAGGTGTGGGATTGAGCGGAAGGGCTTTGGAAGTTGGGCCACCCGGCGGGGATGTGCTGCTGAAGAGAGCTCCCAGGGCCATGCCTACGGCTGGGGAATGGAGGACTAAATGGAGTTGTAGCCTAGACAGTTCCCTATTAGGCCCTTTTTAGACCCAGTTTTCCCCGCAGGTTGCCCCCTTCTACCTCTAAGTGGGGCACGCACGAGGCTTTAAAACGGTTGGCAGCCTTGTGTGGGGCAGTGGGACTGCAGAGGAATCACAGAAGTGTCTGATGGTTTTAAAATCTTGAGCAGTCACTTCAGTGTTTTAAGTACCCGGTTCCTCATGTCCAAATTGGGAATAAAAACTCTTCCTTACAGGGTTGTTGGCAGGATTGGGAAAACAGGATGAAAGCGATCAGGTCCTGGTACTTGGTAGGTGACAATTGCAAGAGGTTATGAAGATAGTTTCTAGCCCCCTCATGAGCGCTCCCATCCTAACCCAAGAAGAAATGTCAGAGTGCGTGTTGCCTTTACCTTTGTCCTGAATATTTACACTAACCTGTTTTGAGTTTTGGATAGCTTTAGGAGTTATCACACGTGGCTCGTTCGTGCTACCCTTTAGCCTCTAAAGATGACCCTGTAAGCCACACGTATTCCAGGCTAGAATTGTCTGCAGGGATGATTTTATACATCTAATGCAGGGCTTTTGTTTTGTTTTGTTTTGTTTTGTTTTTTTTGGAAACTTGCGGAAGCGTTTTGCTTGTCAAAAATTACTGTGGGGATGCTCCTGGTCACTGGGCCAGGGAGGCTGGCCACCTCTGCAGTGCATTGCCCAGTCACAAAGTGAATTGTCACATGTCCTACATAATATTCAGATATCTTGCCGGACTTTACAGGAATAATTGGTTGTGCCTGACTTATATATAACAGCACTAAGAAATTTTTTTACAAGTAATAGTGCAGAAAGCCCAATAATAGAGAAGAAGGTTGTGTGAGAAACAAAGCTTATAAATGGAACAAAGATATGATCTCAAAATTATTGTATAATTTACTCTAAGCATTCTGTCTACTCGAAATATAATTGCAGTAACACTGATGATAAATAAAATGTAAAAATATTGGTATTGATTTGGTCATTTTCACTTTCATTAATATTTCAAGTAATCTTAATATTTTTTAAAATTTTTTCTTATGTTTATTTATTTTTGAGATAGAGACGGAGTGTGAGCGGGAGGAGCAGAGAGAGAGGGAGACACAGAATCCAAAGCAGGCTCCAGGCTCTGAGCTCTCAGCATAGAGCTCAACATGGGGCTGGAACTCACAGACTGTGAGATCATGACCTGAGCCAAAGTTGGACACTCAACCAACTGAGCCACCCAGGCGCCCCATCAGGTAATATTAATATTTTTAGGTACTCATAGTATTTTTGAAGTTAGTGTTTACATTATTAGTGATATGAAACATGTCTTGCAAAGTACTTGGATATTTTGGCACCCAGTTTTCTCATTGGTGGACTAGTTTGCTTCAGACTAATACTCCAGCTAAGAACAGGTAGAAAAGCTGGACTAAATAAAAAAGATATATTTGGAGACATCCAAGATACACCAAGGAAGGAAGAATATAAAGGGCCAAGACTGCAAAGAGAGGGGGAAGTCCAAAGTGGCGAGCCACAGTTAGTACTGATGTTCCCTTTCAACATGGGCTAATCAAAGAGTGGCCGAGAAGCACAGGGTTTGAGCGGAAATTTGGACATGTGTGTCTCCGAAAGCTGGGGACCAAAAATTAGGTTGGCCGTGGAGGATGGGAGACTGGAAAACACCCTGGGCTTTTAGTTGGGACCCTATACAGATAAACTACGGGAATAAGGGTAAATAAGAAATAGACCAGCTCTCAAAAAACCCTGAAATCCAGCTTCATATCTATATAGTCTCCATACTGCTTTAAGGTGATCTGCTTGTACCCTTACTGCATACCAGAAAATAAATAAATAAATAAGTAAATAATCTCTGAAAAGAAATCATCCAAATCTTCAACTAATTTTTATGATTTTTGTCATGCAAAATGTTTGGCATTCAACAGAAAACAGCCACTCATACAAAAAAAAAAAAAAAAAAAAAGTAGAAATAAACCCAAAGGAAATCCAGAGATTGGAGTTCTCAAACATGGACTTTAAAGTAACTGTACTTGACTGAGATTTTAGAGTAAGCCTCCAGACTGCAGGGTACACATAGGAAGAAAGAGAAAGCAAGGTAAGAGGCTAAAAGAAAAAGTTGATCAGACACTAAAAACAAGGTCAATAAAGATCTCTTTCTCAAGAAAGAGAAATTTTCCCCATCAATCTTCCTGTTTATGTTACTAATATAACACACAACTGGGTCCACCAGTTCGCATCCTGATTGATGCAAATTAATCAACTTTTCATTATTGCCAGTCCAAACACAGTACAATCAAAGATGACCGTCTAAGGTCACCTGGGTGGCTTAGTTGGTTCAGCGTTCGGTTACTGATTTTAGTTCAGGTCATGATCCCAGGACATGGGATCAAGCCCCACATTGGTCTCCACGCTGAGCATGGAGCCTGCTTGAGATTCTTCTTCCCCACCCCCCCTCTAGCTCCCTCACTCTCCCCTCTTCCCTGCTCACTCTCTCTCTATAAATAAATAAATAAATAAATAAATAAATAAATAAATAAATATTACTGTCGATGTGCTACATATATCTCCTGCATAAGCAACGGTGTGATGGTAAAATTGAGAAGTGAAGGTAGAACTTCAGGTAACTCTAAGGATTATCAAGGATTTGATGTTTGAATGATGATGAAGTGCAAAGGAACCTATGCAGGTGATTATTTAGTACTGAAGAATATTTAGGCAAAGTTTTATATTGTGGCCACTTTTGATGAAGACTTTTAAGAATTCAGCAGTTCCCATCATATACATGTCTAACCATAGTTATAACATCAAGAGGATGCCTAATATTTATGCAGATTGTTCTAGTTTTATGAGACAATTTATCTACTTTCCTCATTTGGCTATGTATGAGGCCATTATAAGAATTATTATTCTGGGGCGCCTGGGTGGCTCAGTCGGTTAAGCGTCCGACTTCGGCTCAGGTCATGATCTCACGGTCTGTGGGTTCGAGCCCCGCGTCGGGCTCTGTGCTGACAGCTCAGAGCCTGGAGCCTGTTTCGGATTCTGTGTCTCCTTCTCTCTGTGACCCTCCCCCATTCACGCTCTGTCTCTCTCTGTCTCAAAAATAAATAAACGTTAAAAAAAATTAAAAAAAAAAAAGAATTATTATTCTGGGAAACCACCCACTCTGCTGCAGTGGTCTAATTGAATGGGATAAATAGATTTGATTTTTGGTATAATGTTTTAAGTAGATTTTTGTCTCATTTAAAAATATATTGCATTAAGTAATAAATCAGTTCAGCAAAGGGGCTAAAGCTGATAATTATATTCAAGAAAATTAAATGATAAATTGGAGAATTTTATTTTTTTAATGTTTATTTCTTTATTTTGAGACAGAAGAGAGAGCAAGTGGGGGAAGGGAAGAGAGAGGGGGAGAGAGAATCCTGAGCAGGCAGAGCTGGCTGCAGGGCTTGATCTCACGAATCACGAGATCATGATCTGAGCCGATATCAAGAGTTGGACTCTTAACTGACTAAACCACCCAGGCGCCCCAGAGAATTTTAGAAGCAATAAAAAGGAATCAGATAAAAATTGTAGAAATAACAAGTGCCATCTCTGAAAGCAAGAATTCAATGCATGAGTTTAAAAGCAGATTATAAAAGCTGAAAAAACGAAAGAAATAGGAAAATGAATCAGAAGAACATATTCAGACTTGAAGCTTGGTGATGCAAAAGGACAGAAAATACAGGGAAAAAAGTATAAAAGATGAGAAACAATGTAAAGTTTCACTTCCATGCAGATTTTTTACGGTATAGTACTGTAAATGTATTTTTTCTTCCTTATGATTTTCTTAATAATGTTGTATATTCTCTAGCTTACTTTATTGTAAGAATACATTGTATAATACATATAACCTATAAAATACATGTTAATCAGCTCTTTATATTATTTGTAGGGCTTCTAGTCAACAGTAAGCTGTCAGTTACATTTTTGGGCAATCAAAAGTTATATGTGAATGTTCAGCTGTGCAGGGAGTGATCACTCTTAATCTCATGTGTTCAAAGGTCAGCTGGATGTATATGTATATATATATATGTGTATATATATACACATATATATATATATATATATGGAGAGAAAAAGAGAGCGTGCATGTGATAGAGAGAACATTTAACAATTGGAGAACTGGGGTAAAGAGGTAAGAGAATTCTTTGTACTGTCTTTGCAACTTTAGGTTTGAAACTGTTTCAACATAATACTTAATTAAAAAAAAGATACCATTAGAAAAATGAGAAATTAAGCCAAGATATGGAGGAAGATATAAGCACCAAAAACATTGAGACCTGCAGTGTCCATCCAATGCAGTAGTCACTACCCATATTAACTATCAGCACTTGAAATGTGGCTAATTTAAATCGACATGTGTGTCAGTGTAAAATACACCTCAGGTTTTAAAGACTTCAAGTGAAAAACAGTACAAAATATCTCATTAATAAATGTTTTATTGGTTGCATGTTGAAATGATAGTATTTTGGATCTATCAGATTAAATAAAACATAGGAAAATAAACTTCACATGTTTCTTTTTACTCTTTTTTTACTGTGGCATTCAAAATGTAAAATTAAACACGTTGCTCACATTATATTGCCATTGGATAGTGTTGATCTATGATAGATTAAGATCAGATTACCAATCAACGTGAAATTACAGATCATAAGGAGAAACAACTTAATAAAAAAAATAGGTAAAATACTTGAATGGGAAGCTCAGAAAGAAGAATATCCAAATAATCAGTAAACATATAACAAATGCTCAACTTCAGCAGTCATAAAGGAATTACAAATTTAAACCACAATGCGCAACCCACAAAATGGCTAAAATTATAAAGACAGGTAACACTTGGTGCTGCTAGGATGTGAAACAACTGGAAATCTTGAATAAGCTTTTAGTGTGAAAGGAAATTGATACAATCACCTTGGAAAACTCTTTGGCAGTATTTACCAAAGCTGAAATAGACATCTCCACGACCTAAAAACTCCTGCTCCTTGGTGTTTACTCAGCAAGAATGCATACAACTGTGTACCAAAAGACAAGTAGAAGAACATTAAAAGCAACATGATCCATAATAGTCCCAACTGGAATAACCAAATGTCCATTAATGGTAGAATGGAAAATTCAGTTGTGCAATGCTCATGCGGAGGAATACTATATGGCAACGGAAAGGAACAACACCCTGCACATTCACAGTGGCGAATGAAATAATTTAGACACGAACATTTACATACTGTATGAGTACACTTACATAAATTCAAAAATAGGCAAAACTAATTTATGTGTTAGAAGTTAGAATGGGCGTACCTTTTAGAGGAGGGTGGAAGGAAAAACAGAAAGGGTATGAAGAGGGCTTTTCGGGTGATAATGGTGTTCCATTTCTTTTTTATGATTTGTTTATTTAATGCTTATTTATTTTTGAGAGAGAGAGAGAGAGAGAGAGAGAGAGAGAGAGAGACAGAGCTTTATCAGGGGAAGGGCAGAGAGAGAGGGAGACACAGAATCCAAAGCAGGCTCCAGGCTCTGAGCTGTAAGCACAGAGCCTGACGCAGGGCTCGAACCCACGAACTGGGAGATCATGACCTGAGCTGAAGTCAGCCGCTTAACCGACTGAGCCACCCAGGCACCCCAGAGGTGTTCCATTTCTGACCTGAGTACTGCTTATACTGAGGAGTTCACCCTACATATCTCACTGATGCCCAATACGATTTGGGCTTTTTTTGGTATGCATGATAGAACGATAAAATAGTATATTTTTAAAAATCTGGCAATCCCAGAGGAAGCACATTAACATTACTTACTTCTTTTAAAAAATAACATAGTCATACCCCTTTTCCTTTTTTTACTTCAATAGTTTAATTTGTCAAGTATTATCCCTATATTAACTAAAGCTATTCTTATTATTATCAGGAACCAGGAAGTCTAGAGTGTCATCACTTTTCCTAACAAGTTTTTGTTCTGGCATCCACTTATAAATCTGCTTTATTTGTTTTCCTAAACTGCTTGTATGAATGGCATTTAGCCTTCTTTCTTAATTCTAGACTTATTCATTATTTATTATATGGTGCAAGAGTCTGACTACTTCATTGTCTTGTAAAGTAGTTATATCTGGGCATTTATATATTGAAATGCATATTATTTTATTAGAAATTATTTTTTGCCTTTACAATTATGGCATCATGTTATTTCTGAAATTATGTGTGGTAGGTTGTGTTATTCATGAATTTAATTTTAGGATAATAAAGGGGGTATTACAAAATAATTTGTTACTCAAAGCAGGACTTGGATCCGAATAGAATTGAGATCCCCTGATCCAGTGAATAGGGATTCTGCTGGAGTATGGGTGTGTCTCCAGAAGGTAGAAGGAAGAGAAGAAAATAGACTTTCTAAATCCACTTTCCAGACTTTCTTAAGCACCAGTCTTTCTTGTCTGGTAGTAGAGGAATAAACATAGGCTTTGAGACTCTCAGAACTGGTTTCTGATAGGTACTGGTATGCCATTTACTGGCTACATGACTTTTGGAAGTTACTTAGCCTTGGTTCGTCTGTAAAATGGCGCTAATCATTTCTTGCCTCTTTAGGCTGCCATGAGAACTTAAGAGATAACAAGGGACACATCTTCCACAGCAAATGACTGACTTATAATTGGCATTTAACAGATGTTAATGCACTTCCAATCTACCACCTCCCTGCCCAGGGCTACAGCTAACTCCAGGAGTACCTTTGTGCAAGTTAAAAAAAATTAAAATGTTGCCTTTTCATCTGAATGGGTGCCATCTTTTATCAAGGCTCAGGACTCACTGAGAGGACCACTGCCCCAGCCCTGCCTGGATCAGGGCTCTTATATCATCCCATGCATATCCCAGCTCCTTCCAGTTAGATTCCCATATGGAAGGAATGAGTTTTCATACATGTACTAGAGTTTAGGAACATGATTACCATAAGCAAATTTCCAAAGAAATGGCTGGGTGATCCATGATGTGATTCGGTTGTCTTTTATGTTCCCAAATGGATCAGATGGCATAGACTTTGAATATCTCCAAGAATATCTGGGCCAGATGTCCCCCTCGGAGGGACTTTCAGCCAGCCTGTCCCTTTCACTTACCAGCTCCATGAGTCACCACTGACACAAATAGACTTTAACCAAGAAAATGAAGGGTGTGACTAAGACTGGCTGCTAGGCAGCAGCCCCACCCTTGAAGCCCTCCAGAAGTCATTGTGACATTGCTTTCTGAAGGGCAACATTCTGGTGAGAAGGCTACATAAACATAAAGACCACACTTTGAAAATCAGCTCTGCTAGGGACACCTGGGTGGCTCAGTCAGTTAAGGGTCTAACTTCGGCTTAGGTCATGATATCACAGTTGGTGGGTTCAAGCCCTGCATCAGGCTCTGTGGGTTCTGTGTCTCCCTCTTTCTCTGCCTCTCCCCTGCTCATGCTCTGTCTCTCTCTCTTTCAAGAATAAATAAACATTTAAAAAATCAGTTATGCTAATTATTAATTGCATAATTTAGGGCAAGTTTTTCTCACAAGATCTCGATTTTGTCACCTATAATGTGAGGACAATATTCACCACACAGGAGATAACCTATACGAAGTACCTAGTCTCATGCTTGGAACACTCACCTTGATAGCTCCTGTCTCCCTTCCTGCCCTCATGGATTTGGTTACTCAACAAATACTTATTAAACTCTTGTAATATATGCCAGGCACTGCTCTAGGCAATGGGAACATAGTAGTGTACTGAAATCCTTGTCCTCCTAGAGGTTAATTCTAGCGGAGGAGGCAGACAATAAAAATGGTAAATATATAAAATGTAAGATATTGCAGATACAAAGAAAAAGCAAAAGAAGCACAGAAGGGGAAAAGAAAAGAAGGAGGTTTCAATTTTAGGTTGTGCAGTCAGGAATGGCCTCACTGAGAAGCTGGTTTCAAGGAAGGGCCTGAAGAAAAGGTGGTCCAAAGGCAAAAGGAGATCTGGGGAAAGTGCTGTAGCTTGTGCAAAGGCCCTGAAGCAGTAACATACCTGGACTATTTGAGACACAGAAAAGAGGCTGAAATAGTTCCAGGGGCAGGAGTGAGATGAGTCCAAGGAGGTGAGATAAGAACCGTCATGACTCTAGAGCTGGATTGAGCCTGTCCTCTTCTTGCAAGTAGCAGGTATGCAGTAAACATTCATTTGAATTACTAATTGATATGTAAATGTAGCAGGAAAAAACGGGGGGGGGGGGCAGGGCACCATTTTTTTTTGGCTGCAGTAATTTCTGCATTCTAGACATGGTGACAGAATCAAAATCTTTATGGGAGGGGAGCCTGGGTGGCTCAGTCGGTTAAGGGTCCAACTTCGGCTCAGGTCATAAACTTGAGTTTCGTGAGTTCAAGCCCCGCATCGGGCTCTGTGCTGCCGGCTCGGAGCCTGGAGCCTGCTTCGGATTTTGTGTCTCCCTCTCTCTCTGCTCCTCCCCTGCTCGCACTCTGTCTCTCTCTCTCTCTCTCAAAAATAAATACAGATTTTTTAAAAAAATAAAAAAAAATCTTTATGGGAAAATAGTGGCATTGGAAAAAGATATTAGTCTGGGAAACCATTCTAATCTAGCAGCTGGCCACTGTGTTGTTCAAAGATGCTTTTCCTCGGAGTCAATGGCCCCTTTCATGTCCTTCACCAAGACCAGTTCCTTGCATCCTCCTGTCCCCTCAGTGTTATTTGCCATAGCACTGACCTAAATAGAAACTCCTTCCAAAGGGACCGCCCAAATTCCTATGCTCTATTTTACTCTAGACTCTCTTATTCTTTGGTTAGAGATGCGATTACATTAATAATAATACTCAATTTTACTGACTTCTGCTTTCACTTCCTTATTGACGACACTCTCATATTTATGTTTCTGATCTCCAAAGCATGTCATGTAAGCCCTCAGAAGTCAATACATCAGCTATCATCACCCACAAGTGTGATTTTCCCACATTCTGTAACCCTATGCCAGCTCTGTCTTCTCAGTGGTGAATTTAGAGCATATCACCACCTCTCCATCCCTGCTATAAACTTCCAATGGCTGCACAGCTCACTTACAATAAAATCCAAACTTCTAACCATGTTGCAAGACCTGGTGTGGTCTGACCCCTGCCTATTTCTTTCCTGTGCCCACTACCCTGGCACAACCTCGGTCTTCTTTTTTCTAACGTGCCATGTTCATTTCCACCTCAAGGACTTTGTACTTGCTGCACCTCTGCCTGAAATGCCCTCTTCCCAGATCTCAAAATGCCCAGCTCTTCTTGAATGTCAAGGCTTGTCTCATATGGGACTGCCCCACAGAGGCCTTCCTGTACTGCCCAAACTAACTAACTAACTTCCTGTACTTCCCGCCCCTTGTCACTTTCTGTCACTGTTACACTTTTTTGCCTAACACTCTCACCGTCAAAATACAATCGTCATAGGGGTAGAGTCCCTATCTTGTTTACCACTATATCTTTAATACCTAGAACATTACCTGGCACATAATAATAAGTGTTGTGAGCTCATGATTATGTGGTCATTACCCAGAAAGCTATATGTGCCTCATCACTACCACCAAGGTGGCCACCAACTATGTGAACACTGAGGCCTATCAAGGGAGGCAATAAAGTATGGTAGTTAGGACTCTGAGCTCCGGAGCCAGCCTGCCTGGCTTGGGATCTGGCTCTGCAACTTAGCTGTGTGTTCTTGGGCAGGTGACCTTTGTGCCTCAGTTTCCAGCAATTAATGTTATCTTCCCTCACAAGGTGGCTGGGAGAATTAAATAATAAAATACAGCTAAAACACTTAGAACAGAGTTTAACATACTGCAAGCCTGCCAGAAAAAAGGAGTCATTATATTATTATTATAGATTCTTTTAGTTGCAATAAAGGAAACAAAGTTAAGCCAGCTTAAGCAGCAAAGAGGAATTTATCATATAGTGACAGGGGTGCTTCACCAGAGTCTGAAGGCAGAAAGGCATCTAAGTCTCAGGAAGGATCTAGAATCAAAAGGTGGAAAGCCATCTGTAAGTGTTCTCCAACTGGCATGGTGACTTTTCTCTGTAGCTCCCGTTTGGTCTTCTTCTTGCTGTGTGCCCAGGGCAACTTCCCTTCTCCGCAGTCTCTCACTATATAGCTCCTGAGTTTACGCATCCCAAAACAAGCCACTCTCAGGGTGTGACAGCCATTCCTTGTCGGTTGCAGACTTCAAGTGTTGATAATCAGATTGGCCCTCTTGAGTCTGATGTCCATCCTAGTCAATCAGCCAAGCCAGGCAAGGAGACCATGCAGTGTAAGCACAGCAGTTGGTGACCACTGCCATGGTTTCAAAGAAGGGGAAAATCTCCTGATCAAGGGACATGGCTGACCCATGGGGTAGGCAGACATTTCAAAAGGAGTCTATGTCACAGATCTTCCCAAAGCTGCCAATTTAGAAGGTGCTGGGCCAGGTTTGGGATCTTAACAGTTTTGAACACAATGCCCCCTGCTTCTGCTTTTTGAGCGAACCCCACAGGCCTGTGCTCCCTGGTCTCACAGAGTCACTTTGGCTCTTTCCCGAGGACAGTCACCAGGCTACGGGCCTATTTTCTTCATGTCCTCATCCCATTCCAGCACCAAACATCCAAACATTTCCTCCCTCATGACAGCCTCCAGCCTTCACGCAGATCAACTGAGGCAAACAGAAGACTGTGGGGTTGTCGCTACCCCCCCACTTCCTTACACACTCTTTTGCTCTCCAACCCCTGCACAGCCTGTATTTTCACATCTAGAAAGGTTTCCACCCAAATCACCTAAAACCAAGGACACTCATGTTTTGACTGATGGCTTTTATTGCAGAACTCTAGGCAGGAGCAAGATGCACTAAGCAAGGGAGACTGTTCCGAACCCTCGGGAATGGAGGCACAGGTCAGGTTTATGCCCAGTTGCAGCACTCACAGCTGGGGTCAAAGACAAGCCCCACCTGGCAATTCTGCTGGTACGTGACTCCATTCACGTACCTTCTGTGCCAGAAGGCATTTCTGTTATTCACCACGGGGTAGAGGCCGTTGGCTTTGCCGGCACAGAACCCACTACCCACAGAACTGCCTCCAGAACTGCTTCCGGAGGAGATGCTCCCGCTTCCATTTCCGGTCCCACTTCCACCGCTGGGAGGAGAGGTTAGGGGCTCAACTGGCTTAGCAGGGCTGGTGCAACCCGAAATAGCACAAAGCAGATGAGTGGACCTGGAAGGGGCACCCAGATTGCCTTGAGGTGAGGAGACTAGTGGCCTTGAGGCGAAAGTCTGGAGGTGGAGTGCTGTTAGCTCAGGATCCCTGCCAGCGAGGAGATCACATGATTACTCCATATTCAGGAATTAGGAAGAGCTATAATTTCAAGCCACTCCAGTTTTAAATTGAAAACGTTCTCTCTTCTTTATGATGTCAAAATCATTAAAAAAAAAAAAAATCACTGAGCACCAGTATGTACCAAATTGTTTCTTAGGATTTGGGTATATGTGGCAAGCCAATAACCTCTGGGAGAAAAGTCTGGAAAAAAAAATAAGGACGTGGTATTTATCCTGAAGTACAGACTAGAAACATGTGAGCAGTGCTGAAGGCTCTTGTTCAATTTCCAGGAGGGCTGAAAGAGACTATTAATGAGGGAGGGGTTCATAGAAAATAAATGCTTATATATTGAAAGTCAGCCTAATTTCTTGAGGCTTTCCTTTAAGATTTAGCTGACCTAGAAAACTCACCCAGGTAGGTCTGGCTTGCCATAAAAGCATAACATGGCTGACCTGGAAGTTCAAGGGTAGGGAAAGAATGCAGCACCTGTGTTTCAGCTGGGCAAGAGCAGTGAGGTGAAATGGGAAGTGACTCCCTGGACAGTGGGGGTGGGCAGATATTAGAGCTGCCTTTTGAGTTAGAGAAGGAGCATTTGTCTACCCTGGGCATCCTCCTGTTGTCACTTACTTGCACTCTGCAGTCCAAGGGCTTTCTTCAGGGTATTGATCAGGGGGAACTTGCCCTGGTTGCAGAAAGTGCCTGTGAAGTCATCAAGGTCTATGGCCCAGACCATGGCACCTCCAAAATTGTTCTCCTTAAGCCACTGAGCCTGCTTAAGGATAGAGGACAGCAGAGGTCATTTTACTTCCCTGGGCTAAGGCTGGGCCCACAGCATGGCAGAGGGGCTGACCTTACCTTGATATCGAAGCTCTTGACATTATCATAGCCAACCCACTGGTTGCCCTGATAGGCATAAGGAACATCCTGAGGGGTGTCCCATGCCTGAGTGGCTCCATTTTTCAGGAAGGTACAGATCTTTTAAAAAATCAAGAGATTCAAATCTTTTAAATGTGACTCCCATGAAAGAAAAAAATAGACACTTGTTTCCTTGTTTTGTTTTTCTCATGTCTCTAATTGGGCGATTTTTCTGTTTTCTAGTTATGGGTTGTTATTTGCAGTAAATAAGATCAAGTTGCTTTTGAAATACTCTCGTTATCCCTACTCTTAATGCTTAATTTTGGGAGCCCACATTAATATGAGAGATATAGTTCTTTCATTC
The DNA here is from genome assembly GCF_028018385.1 of Neofelis nebulosa. Taxonomy (NCBI): domain Eukaryota; kingdom Metazoa; phylum Chordata; class Mammalia; order Carnivora; family Felidae; genus Neofelis; species Neofelis nebulosa. The sequence goes on from NC_080783.1 coordinate 127,066,149, forward strand.
CCTTATGTGCTAATGTAAATGACCTTAAATCTGCAATCTGATGCTTGAATATTGCACATTATAAGTGCACTTCGGGCGCCTGGGTGGCTTGGTCGATTAAGTGTCCAACTTCGGCTCAGGTCATGATTTTGAGGTTTGTGAGTTTGAGCCCTGCATTGGGCTCTCTGCTGTCAGCACGGAACCCACTTTGGATCCTCTGTCCCCCTCCCTCTGTGACCCTAGCCCGCCTGTGCGTGCGTGCTCTCTCTCTCTCTCTCCAAAAACAAATAAACATTTTTTAAAAACTCTAAAAAAAATAAGTGCTCTTCAGACTGGATTAGGTAAGTGAGTTGATTATTTAAATACTTGAAGCATTTAGAGTGACAGCTGTGTTTTAAGTAGATAAGTAGTGGACTGAATGAGTGTTCAAGCTTTCTGCAGATTCTAGCCCTAAGGCTACCATTCAGCACAGCCCTGGAATTCACAGGATTTCTATTGTACAGCCCAGTCTGCCTACCTCATAGTAGGCCCAGAACCCAGACTGCCTGGTAGAGGGCCCAGGAGGACCAGCACCAGAGGTGGGGGCACCAATGCCAGTGTTGGAGGGGTCACTCAGGATGAAGGTGTGGCCGTAGGTAGGGAATCCAACGATAAGCTTCTCAGCTGGGGCCCCATTTTCCTTCCAGTAGTTCATGACGTATGATGACCCAATGCTTAGTGACATTAGTTTACTGTTCTAACAGGCAAAATTGTACGATGTTAATAACAGATAGGTAATATTTCTTCAAAACATTTTGGTGAAATCATAGTTAATGGGATATGATCAGCCACTAAGGAGCATAGTTATCCAAGTGAGACATTTGCAGAATTTTCTTTGTCCCCGAATCTCCATGTGATTTACAGCCTCATCTCTGGTCTTCATGTGCATGCGTGCAGAGACTTACCACATTGAGGTAGGCATTGCTGCCCTTGTCAGTAGGGTATTTGTACAGGGGGCTGTTCTCTGCAGTGTAGCCCTCCCAGGAGCCACGGAGGTCATAGGTCATGACATGCATGTAGTCTAGGTACCTGGGGTGGGGTAAGGGATTTAAAAACATTTCTGATGGTCATCTTCCACACATATGCAGGCAAGCGATACCACTTCCAAAGCCTCCTAAACAAGGTCCCTGAATAGCAAGTCAGACTAAGGACAAGTCTACCTTGCAAAAGAGGTTGCTACAGGAGTTTGAGGATAGGGGGAATCACTCACTGGGACAGCTGGAGGATCTCATAGCCAGACTGGATGTTGGAGATGCCAGCAGCTACTGCAGCAGTGACCGTCAGCCTGGGACTGTTGATCTGCTTGGCCTCCTGCTCAAAAGCTTCACGCATTTCCTATAGAATAAGCAAGCACTGTAGGTCATCTATGAATCTGATTTTAGCTCCTTGAATAATCATAATAGGTATGTTTGTATAATGCTTTTCTTTTTCAAGATGTTTCCATGTGTTTTATCTTACTTTTTAGTCTTTCAATATCCCGATAACGTGCATAGTATTGATGATACCAGTCCATTTTAGTGGTATCTAATATGAATAGAAATTAGACATTTTCACCAAAGTCCCACAGCAAGTTAGCAGCTGGGTCATGACCAGAATGCAGGTCCCAGATGACCAGTCAGAGCTCCACTTATATCACTATACTTTGAACTCACAGTTGCTGCAGGAACTTATATCCAGCTTTTAGCGGTATAGATGTTGCTTCCCTTCATCCAGTAAATGAACTACTTTGGAGGACTGACATCCCATCAAATGAAATGCTGATTTGGCCAATAAGGGAAGTGGCTACAGCCAGGTGATAGGTTCCCATTCAGCCCTAGCACCTTTATTTTGTATGACTCTAATCTCATTCGGAGGACTGGGTTCAGTTTTTATAACTGTGTTCTTAGGGTGTGCCAGAGTGTGTTCCATGGAAGGGTGGGTCTGAAAACTGTCTTGTGGTACTGGTTAAAGGAAGTAGGATATTTAAACTGGAAGAAGAGAAATTATAGGTGGGATGTTGTAGCTGTCTGCAAATATTGAACTGATAGATTACAGAAGGTGTTTTTTTCCTTGGTTACTTTAGTGGGTGGAGCTAGAACCAATGACTGGAAGTTATAAATTATGATTGGAGGCATGTTTCGGCTAAGAATAGAGATGTTCTTTCTGATCTCTTGAGCTGTTCAACAAATAAGTAGATTGACTTTTCAACTAGTAAGTTACTTAATATTGAAACCCTTGGAGGCTGGCTGATGATCTGCTGTATGGAATAGTATAGTAAGAATCTCTGCTTGCCTAGGTGGCTCAGTCAGTTGAACATCTATCTGACTCTAGATTTGGCTCAGGTCATAACCCCAGGGTTGTGGAATCGAGCCCCACGTTGGGGCTCCATGCTAGTGTGGAGTCTGCTTAAGATTCTCTCTCCCTCTGTCCCTCTTTCCTGCTATCATGTTCTCTCTTTCTCTCTCTAAAATAAATAATATGAAAAAAAAAAGTTAAAAAAAGAAACTCTCTATTTTGAGAGGGTAAATTTAAAAATTATCCTTGGATCTTCTTACTCCATTCACTTTTCCTTGGTGATCTCTTAATTATCTTCCTCTTCTGATGACTTCAATACAGTATATCAAGTCAGGTTCTTTGTCCTGAGCTCTAGATTGGTCTTCATTCAGTGACTACTGGGCATTCTTATAGGAGGTCCTATAGACTCCTCTCATTCTTCATGTCCAAAGACAAATTCCTGAGTCCTCCTTGTTCCAAATCTACTCTTTTTGTATTTACATTTTAGTTAACAGGACAACAAGGCACTCCTTAAAGTCAGAAACTGGAAGCCCTCTCTTTTCCACTTTCAATCAGTGTCCAAATCCAATTGATTGTACCCTTGCATACTTGCCCTTTCTGTCCTCTGTTCGGTTCCCTTGACATCTCTTGCTTGACTTACTGCAATAGCCTAACTCTATCCCTGCCTTCCTACCTCCTTTGAATTTGTCCTCCATGGTTAAGCCAAAAGTTGTCTTTCTAGAACACAAGTTTCCTCCTATCTCTCCACTACTTTCAAAGCTGCCCCATAGCCTTGAGAGTAAAGTCCAAATTCCTTAACATAATGTACAAGTCCCACATGGTTTTATTCCTGTGCACGTGTGGCCTCACAATCGTCCCTCTGTCTTCATCTGTGCAGTCCCCATCTTCGCTTCGTTGCTAATACTAGTTGCTTTCAAGACTGAGCTCAATTGTCACTTTCTCTAGGAAACTCTTCCTGATCCTGCCCCAGAGCAGAATTAGGTTGCCTCTGTGCTGCTTGATCAAAGCATACTGTAATTGTTGGTTGTTTTCCAACCTTCCACCTCATTTCATGTTCCCTAAAGCCAAGGATTATCTTATTCTTATCTCCAACCTGACACCTCACCCAGTGTCTGGGACAGAGTGAGTAAGTGCTCAGTAATAACAGACAGTCTCGTAGTGTAATGGTTAGAAGCAGTGGGCTCTGTAGCCAGACCACATGGGTAATTATGACACCTGCTAGGCGTGTGATATTAAGCAAGTTTCCTAAACCTTAGCTTCCTCTGTAAAATACAGATTATGGTACTTATAGTATCTAGATCATAGAATAGATGTACAGGTGAAATGAGTTATAATTCTTAGAATAGTAGAATACAGTAGAATAGTGCCTGGCATGTAGCACACACGTGTTGTTGTTATCCTTATGAAAAGCTTCAAATGAAGGCATGCTATCTAAGAATCTTTGGGATGCGAAGATTCTGTCATTCTAAATTCCAGTTTAGTTGCACTTGGGAACCACCAGATTATCACTGGAAGGAATAGGCTTTGAATCTTCTTGGGCTAGAGATTGCCACATCTCTCCTCACCTGCACCAGGACAGTGAAGAGATGCTTGTCCTGAGGGGGGCTCCCACAAGAGCCAGGGTACTCCCAATCAAAGTCCAGCCCATCAAACTCATACTGGCGCAGGAATTTGATGACTGAGGCAATGAAGTTCTGGCGGTTCTCAGGAGTGGAAACCATGGCAGTGAAGCTGCAGGAGACCCAAAGAACAAACACAGGGTGAGGGAATGCCTTGGCGGTCCCAACACCTTGTAGTAAAATCAGACTTTTATGTTTCTGCCTCAGAGCCCTTCACGGAGACCCACACCCCAGATGTACGTATGCTTCTGGCTTTCTCCTGTTCTTTGTAATCAGTATTCCGCCAGCTGTGGAATCTCAGCACTCCATTTATTTTGTGATCCACCCGGCTCTGAGCTTTCTCCTAGGTTGCGCTTGTTGCTTTGAACACATGGTTACCCAGCTCACTGTGTTCTCTCTCCAGATAGCCCCCCAAGTTCATATACCTTCAGAAAGTCTTGTTTACTTGCCTGGCTTTCTCTTCTCTTCCCCCAGGAGGTAAATAGAAGCACTATAACACCCTTTGCAGGGGTTGTGTTTTTGAAATACTCTAAGAAGAGGTTGTTTTGAAATCTCCGTAACTAAACCCCTGTGAATGGAATCTCAGAATATCCATCTAAATGTAAACATATGAAATAAATTGTGTTCTACCTTAATATTGCTATTCTGGTAGAGTAATTTATTCCAGTAGCCTGTTTGTTTAATGTGGATCCTTCATACCCTGTCTTAGATTGTGAAGTCTAAAGAAACACAGCTTGTTTTCGATAGCAAATGAACACTAGGCTCTCCCACAGAGGACTTAACAGGGCAGTTCCAAAGTTCCAGCCTCCAATGGCCAGGAGAGTTTTCAGCTGGCTGTTCCTATAAAGCAAAGGATAGAAAAGAGAAACTTCAAGATCCATGAATCCTTCTATTTAAAATTACATCGCTTTACTATTGGGTCTGGTCATATACTTTGATGTTGCCTTGATAAGATATTCTGTAGGATAATTTTCCTTCACTACTGAAGACTTTCTTTATAAAAATTGTGTTGTTATTCAATACTTAGTATAATACTAAGTGAAATAAGTCAGTCAGAGAAAGACAAATGCCATATGATTTCAAACATGTGGAATTTAATCAACAAAACAAATAAACATAGAAAAAAGAGACAAGTAAAAAACCAGACTCATAACTATAGAGAATAAAATGGTGGTTGCCAGAGGGGATGTGGGGGGCTGGTGGGGAAGATGGGTGAAATAGGTGAAGGAGACCAAGAGTACACTGTATCATGATGAGCACTGAGTAATGTATAGAATTGTTGAATCATTGTATTGCACACATGAAACCGATATAATTACGTTAATTATATTTCAACGACAAAAAAAATTGTGTTGTTATCATAAATGTACTCAAGGGATGTCAGGATGTCTCAGTCAGTTGAACATCTGACTTTGGCTCAGGTTATGATCTCACGGTTCATGGGTTCAAGCCCCACATTGGGCTCCACGCTGACAGTGTGGATGGAGCCTGCTTGGGATTCTCTCTCTCTCTCTCTCTCTCTGCCCCTCCCCTGCTTTTGCTCTCGCTCTCAAAAATAAATAAACATTAAAAAAATAATAAATGCACTCATAATTCTTTAGGGAAGTCCAAATTATGGGACTGGATTTTGTAAAATTAGAAATTGAATAGCAATAATATATATAAAACTTAAAAGCATAATTGAACCATATTCTATTCCATCAGATGACATATTGCTTGAGCTTAATTGCTTTCTCAGCCTCCAAGATAATGAATATAAATCAATTGCTTAAAGTTATGTACACTTTCTGGAATAGCAGTTCTCAAACAGTTCATACAAGAATGGAGTGCAAGTGTCAGAACGGGAAAACATTAAAATTCTGGGTTTCTAGCCTCTTTCTCAGAGATTCTGATTCGTTTGGATTGGGAGAGGGTTTGGCATATTTATCAGGTGCCCCGTGTGATTTTGATTCACAGTCCATGGATCACACCTCAAGAAATACCACTCTAAAGGAGTTTATTTCCTGTTTATCATAACTTAAATTCTAGTAGCTACATTCAAGACAATACCACTACTGATTATAGCAATGGCCTATAGCCTTATTTCTCCTAGAAATAGCTAAATTGAGCAAATCAGAAATTAGAAGATACTAGGGTTATCGTTTCTTTGTTTTGTTTCATTTTTACACAAATAGAACTTTTAAACTACAGCAGACACTTCTGATTTTTTTCAGTTCAGTGATGTCTGATCTTCAGTATCTTCCACCTCCTGCTCTCTGATGTGAGTAGCTAAGATGGCTTGCAGTTTCTTGGGTCATAAAAAAAAAAAAAGATATTGACAGGGAATCAAAGACACAGACCTGATATATTTTGAATACCTTCTAGAGAAGGCAATGTGTTATGTTATCTATATGTCTGCTACTTAAAGTATAGTTCCTGGACCAGAAGTATCAGCATCATCCGGGAGCTTGTTTGAAATGCAGAATCTTGGTCTCCACCTCAGTCTTGCTGTCTCTGAACTCATTTTAAGAAGATCCCACATGAGTTGTTTCCACATTTATGTTTGGGAAGAACTGACCTAGGAGATAACCAAATTAGATATCTCCCTCTCTCTTACTTGTTTTTCAGGCCGTTGAAAGCTTGATAGAAAGTCACATCATCCCATTCAGTGGTGGTGATCTCGTTGTTCCGCATCCCAGCAAAGGCATAGATCAGGTGAGTACAGAGGCAGGGGTCAATGTCATCAGGCTTGAAGCGCCCAGGCCTGGCTGGTACTGGGCCCAGTTAGTGAAGTAGCATGTCAGCTGGTAAGCAGAACCTGAAAGTAGTAAGAAATGAAAACAATGACCTGATGTAGGTGTCACTGAAATGCGCTGTGAATTTTGGCCCTGCCTCTGTTTCCCTCCCTTTGCCTCAATGCCTGATCTCTGTGTGGTGGTGCTGAATGTAAATACCCTTGCAGATGAGTTCAAAGATTCTAGTTTGGAAACTAGTGACTGACTTGGAGTTGGTTATTTTCCACTTCAACAGATTCATTTGGGGATCTTAAGCCTAAGAACCACTTATGAAAATAAGTCCGGTAGTCCTGTGAAGCCCGGTGAATACCAATTTATAATGCCCGGTGGTCATCTAAAGAGAATAGCGGTGACAGCCAATCCAAAACAACAGATTTTCTCAATGTCAAACCCATCTGTCTGTGAAGTAGACAGTAGTTCCCTTTCCCTCATGTGGCCTATCTCTTGATTTACTTAAAAAAATACATTAATTGACAATTGCATTATGAGTAATTTATAAAGATTTGTGGTTTAGGAAAAGGTAAAAGACAGAGTTCATGACTTACCTAGCTGAGCACTCAGCAGAAGGGCCAGACCTAGAGTGAAAGAAAACACATGTGCTCTGTACCAATTGTCTATATCCTGTAGAGTCTAATTCTGAGGCCTTGGGTGCCGTCTTATGTGCCATAGATTGTTATAGCCCAGTGACACTTGTGGATTATGCCGAAGAGTAGGCTTTTCAGTGAAGGCACCAATAGATTGACACTTCCCTCCTCTTAGTCAAAAATGGCCACGGTGCTCTCTTCTTCCACCTTCCATGTCAGTAATAAATGTCACTGAATGCAGAGTTCAAAGTCTATTATCTATGGAAGATGTACTTACTGAAATTACCCAGAATGTACTGTACTCAATGAGTACCATCCATGCTTCACCTCCCTGAACTGGGGAGTACAGCCTTCCACAGACAAGGCATCCTCTAAAGCAGTGAATTCAATATCTCCTGGGGCTTGGATTTTTTTTTTTTTAGAACCACCTTTTAGGAGCCCTTACGGTAGAAGAGAAGAACCATGAACTGTGAGGCAAGACTCCAGATGCCTCTCCCTGATTCCACCAGAGCACTTCGGGCATCATTGAACTACAGTTTTCATTTAGAAAAGGTTCTGAAACTATAAAAAGTTTGTAAATCACAGCTCTAGAACAACTAATAAACTACGGCTATAGCTTGGCTCTAAGCAATTTACTGACTTAACCCCTTTAAATGACTGAATTTCTAGCTGACATTTTTATGATACATTAGCAACTCAGTAGGATAGTAGGGGAGAAAAGAGAAGTAACCCTCAAAACAGCAGAACATAGATAACTTGCATAATTCTATCCCCGTTCCTACTAACTTTGATACCTGGAAAAGTTAGACCAAGGACGCAAGCATGTAAATAAAAATAATAGCAATTAAAATGAGGCGGTGCAGGAAGATGAATGGAGAATAAGAAACCATCGATAAGGGATGAGAAAGTCAGACAAAGCATTGGAAGAAAACAAGCCTTTCTTTTAGGAGCATGCCCATGGTATCAATGAGGGTAGAAATGTTACTAGAGTCAACTGAAATTAAGAGAATATGATTTGTGTATGTCAGGATTCTCTTGGAAATTTAAAATGATGAAAGAAGAATGGAAGAGCCTAGGGGCGTAATGCGAAGGCTATCGGATCCAGAGAGAAGAGGAAATCAGGTAAGAGTAAGGCTCTGTCTCTGACTGGAGACTCACCTGTGAGGAGAATAAGCTTTGCCATGGCTGTCATTGGTACCGGTCTGGCAGAGAGAGCCTGGATTTGCTTTTTATACCATCTGAGTCCCAGGTTATCACGAGGGATTCCAAGTGGAGAGCAATGAACTCAGATGTGTATATAGCTAATCAGTAAATCAACAGATCTCTGCTCCTACAGACACTACACCTTAGACCTGCAACCTATGCTCCCCCACAACCACCACTTTCTCTGCTCAGTAACAACAAAGCAATGCTATGACCCCTAATAAAGTGGTGGAGACCATCACAATGGAAACCACTAGCTTAATAGCTTTTATGGCAGTTCCCAGGGCTGATAAGCATCTGGTTAAACATTCTGATTATGTTTTTGTGTTGTGGACATTTAGTGCCTGGCATCAAAGCATGTCTTTATTGGAAAGTAAATAATAAAAACCCTTAGAAGTTATTAACTGTTTTAAAACCTTTTTTCCTCATGGAATTTTTCATGTATAATTTGTACAATCAGTACAAATTTTCCATCTTTAGGTGCTACTTTCTGAACATTTTACCCACACCTGTTCTTAGGAATGACTTTGTCATGACTATATGATAATTTTATCTAAGAAGGTATGGTTTCCAAAATGTCCCCTCTGAAGGTCAATAAGAACTCATTAGTGTTCCATAGTTCCAAATTACATCCAGAAGATGTTAAAAAAAATATTTTGTGTTGCCGATGGGTAGAGATGACGGTGATGATATTGAAAGGAATCTCTTTTAATAGAAATATTAACAATTTGACTATGTTTAGAATTTTATGTTTGGAATTAATTCCAATCAACGTTTCTAAATATTATCCACTACCATTTATGACAGGATGGTCATAACTTTCCATTTTAGCCAAAATGGTCTATTTGTTGTCCCCAAACATGTCTTGTGTGCCTTTGCTTATACTGTCTCTCCACTCTTTGCCACAATGTCTTCTCCTTCTTCTCACTGCCTGCCCACTCTTCCAATTCTTCAAAGCCTAGCTCAGACCCTCTCTTTGAAGCTCAGTGATCTTGTCTTCCTCTGAAATATCTTAGGTACTCTAGTACATATTGTCTGTACCATGTATATGCTACTGTCTTGTACAATACCCGGAATGTAGTTGGTGGGCATATGGGTGCCCATCATGGGATATCAGCACCTTAGCCCACTTACTGTGAATGCAGACTGGCTTCTCTATCACATTTAGAAACAAAATTGTACGTATTCACCCAACGATAATTTGGTCCTGAGCGCTTAGTTTCTACTCGCAGGACCAGAGAAGGTCTAGTAGAAATGCTGCCGTGGGGGTGTTGGTTGTGAAAAGAATAATATCAACAAACACTATGTGCCAGAGATTGTTCTGCATGTTTATATCACTAGGAACTTATTTTTGCAAGTGACTAAAACCAACTGTAATAAGCACAGATTGGCATATTGGAAAAATATGAAGAAGCTCACAGAATCAAAGATAAGAATGTAGGGCTGCCTCAGAGAAGACAGAAATCAAGCCTTTCTTGGGGGAGTGGAGTGGGAGGAGGCCTTAGAATAAACCCTAATTTTATTTTTTATCTATGCATCATTCCACACACGACCCAAAGTCCCGGGAGAAATAGTCTGTGTAGCTTTGAGCTTGTATCTGGCCCTTGATTAGGGAAAAAACAGGGCACTTGGATTTAAATTTCCATCAGGAATGATCACAAAATGGAATTGTAAAAGAGTGGGGACAGTGAATACTGAGTGACTGAAAAATAATGACTGTTCATCAGAAGGTTCTACTTCATTATTTCATTTAGCCCATAAAAATGACTATTACTGTCACCCCAATTTTGTAGATGAGAAAATTGATCCAACAAATCGTAAGCACCAGATCCAACATTCAGTGCCAAGGTAGTTGCCTCCAGAATGGAAATCTCCTAGTATTTCCACTGCACTGCCTCCTTATATTAAGTAGGCTAGTTGGTGGTCCAAGTTGAACTGGGAAAGGCATTCCCCCAAGGCACCCAGGAGAATATGGTTGGGATAAAGAGCCAGAATTGTGTCAAATCAAGGTTAAGTTAAGGATTTGCAAAAATAGCAAAGCCAGTAGTTTCGGGGTTATCTTGTTTGGCACTATCAGATCTGCTGCTGTTCAGATTTAGTGAGATATTTTCTACTGAATTGGGTGCCTCTTATCCTACATTCGTGACCTGCAGATAAAACACCCCTTCTTAATATCTCCTTAGGAGCTCCAGGTGAGTCCTTATCATGCTTGCATCCCATCTGAGCACTTGAGTGTTGGCAAGAATTATAAGATTTAGAGAATAATAAAGGTTTGAAAGGGCTGCATTGTGTATCCTTCCATGTTATTTAATGTTTTTCAATAAGCATTATTTTTAGACTCTCAAATTGTACCATACACACGAGTTTAGATGTGCATTTAAAGAAAAATATTAAAATGAAGACCCTTGTTCCACTGCCCAGCTTAAAAGTGATAATATTATCTTTGAGTGTTACTCTGTATGTCCTTATATAACACTGTACTCAGTGTTTGTCATTCCCCTGAAGCGAGCGACTCTCCTGAATTTTGTGGTAACCATTTCCTTGCTTTATTTATAATTTCACCAAATATACCTATATCCCTAAATAATATATTCAATAGTTTTATAATTTTTATCATATTAGTAATATCCTCATTAGTTTTAATATGTTCATTAGTTTTGACTCTGTTTAAGTGAAATAATGCCAAGTGTATTCTTCTATTTCTTGCTTTTTTAGCTTAGCATTAAGTTTTTGAAATACATCCACATTGTTACAAGTAGCAGCTGTTTTTCTTATTTTTGTAGCTGTATGGTATTCTATTATGGTGTTCTATTAAATGAATATGCCTCGATTCACTTATCCTTTCTGTATAGAGCAACATGTGGGTTGTTTCCAGCTTTTCCCTCTCTATCTTGTTACAGGCATCTCTTAACATGTCTCTTGGTGAATATTTGCAGATTTCTCCAATGTTTATATTAAATTTTTTTTTAATGTTTTATTTATTTTTGAGATAGGGAGAGACAGAGCATGAACAGGGGAGGGTCAGAGAGAGGGAGACATAGAATCTGAAACAGGCTCCAGGCTCTGAGCTGTCAGCACAGAGCCTGACACGGGGCTCGAACTCATGGACTGCGAGATCATGACCTGAGCCGAAGTCGGCCGCCCAACCGACTGAGCCATCCAGGCGCCCCTCCAGTGTTTATATTAAATAAGATGGCCGCGTGAAACAGAACATGCATCTTAAAACTTGCTATTTAGCTAGACATCTTTTCTGAAGTATTTGTATCAGTTTGCACTACCAACAGCAATGTAGGAGAATTCCCATTACTCCACGTCTTTGCCAAAACTTGGTATCATCAGATTTTAAAATTTGTGTCGTGGTAGATAGTTTTTGTTTTTATCTCTCAAGTGACTAATAGGGTTGAGCATTTTTAAACATTTTAAACATTTATTATCCACTTGTGTTCCTTTTCTGTGAAATGTCCGCTCATGTCTTTTGCCCATTTTTCTTTTTTTTTTTTTAATTTTTAAAATTAATTTGAGAGAGACAGAAGGAGACAGAGTGAAAGTGGGGGAGGGACAGAGAGAGAGGGAGACACAGAATCTTAAGCAGGCTCCAGGCTCTGAGCTGTCAGCACAGAGCCTGATGCTGGGCTCAAACTCACAAACCGTGAGATCATGATCTGAACCGAAGTCAGTCGCTCAACCGACTGAGCCACCCAGTCTCCCCAATGTTTATTTATTTTTAAAAGAGAGAGACAGGGTGTGAGCAGGGGAGGGGCAGAGAGAGAGGGAGACACAGAATCTGAAGCAGGCTCCAGGCTCTGAGCTGTCAGCACAGAGCCTGATACGGGGCTTGAACTCGTGAACTTCGAGATAATGACCTGAGCTGAAGTCGGATCCTTAACCAACTGAGCCACCCAGGAGCTCCTCTTTTGCCCACTTTTCTGTTGGGTTGCCCACTAATTTATTAATTCTTTATAGGAGTGCTTTATATATTTAGAATTGTAATTATTTCTTCTCCCATCAGGGTCTTGTCTTTTCACTTTCTTCATGATGTCTTATGATTTTAAAAAGTTCTTAATTGTAATGTAGTCAAATATATACAACTTTTCCTTTATGGCTTACTTTTGTGTGTACGTGTACCTTATTAGAAAACAAAAGGGGCGCCTGGGTGGCGCAGTCGGTTAAGCGTCCGACTTCAGCCAGGTCACGATCTCGCGGTCCGTGAGTTCGAGCCCCGCGTCAGGCTCTGGGCTGATGGCTCGGAGCCTGGAGCCTGTTTCCGATTCTGTGTCTCCCTCTCTCTCTGCCCCTCCCCCGTTCACGCTCTGTCTCTCTCTGTCCCAAAAATAAATTAAAAAATGTTGAAAAAAAAAAATTTAAAAAAAAGAAAACAAAAAATCCCTCCCCACCCTGAGAATATAAATATTCTTTTTTATTTTCTTCTAAACTTTTAAATGTTGCCCTTAAAGGTAAGTCCTTAATTCATCAAATTTGTTTTTGTGCATAGTGTTTGGACTAATTTTATTTTGTTCTGTATGGGTAACTAGTTGTACCAGCATCGTTTATGTATAACCCATCTTTCTTACATTTATCTGAAATACCACTTCTATCATAACTCAAACCTGTCACATGTAATGTTATCTAGTCACATCTCACCCTACCACCCCCACCTCCTTTTACACACTCTGCTCTTATATCATCAGGAATGTCTTAGTCATCATGGCGCTTTATGTTCCCATTTCAATTTTATAATTCACTTGTCAACTTTCACGAGAAACATCATTGGAATTTTGATTAGAATTACATGGGATGACACTGGGGAAAATTGAGATCTTTGTGGTACTGTCTTTCTATCCATGAATATGGGTTGTCTCTCAAACTATTTACACCTTTTGGGGTGCCTGGGTGGCTCAGTGGGTTAAGCATTTAACTCTTGATTTTAGCTCAGGTCATGATCTCACAGTTCGAGGATCGACCCCCACATCAGGCTATGTGCTGACAGTGCGGAGCCTGCTTGGGATTCTCTCTTCCCCTCCCTCTCTGCCCCTTCCCTGCTCATGCACACACACTCTCTCAAAATAAATAAATAAATAAATATTTTTAAATGTTTACATCTTTTAAAATGTCTGTTAAAAAGTAATACAGTTTTCTCCATAGTGGTTTTTCACATCATTTGAAAAAGGTGTATTCCAAGGTACTATATATATTCTGTCTCTATTATAAATGGTATTATTTAAACGGCATTTTCTGTTTATTGCTTGTGTATATAAATGCAATTAATTTTTATATACACATTTGAGTCCAGCAACATTATGAGGCATGCTTATTAGTTTACATAATTTTCTATGCTTTTGTTTTGTTTCCTATGTAGTGAGTCATATCATCTGAGAACAATGGCAGTTTTATTTTTTTCATTTCTAACATGCATAGCTAAAGAGCTACCACATAAAAAAGCAATGAGAGACTGGCCCATGCGGTCAGTCTAAGTACGAGTGCCAATTTATTCACATACAAAGAGGGACACCACTGGCACAATGGTACAGCCACACCTGCCTGGCATAGTGGTTCCCCATGGAACAGAACAGAGTACCAAAGTGGACTCTAGAATCATAGATTGGGTTTCCAACCCTGGTTCTCCTTCTTCCTAGGTGTGTACATTAGACAAGTTATTCCACCTGTTGGCCTCGGTTTCCTCACTCATAACCTCTGGATAATAATAGTTCTTACAGAGTCATTGTGAGGATTAAATGAGATCACCTATGTAACTCACCTTGCACTCTACTTAGCACATCTTAGGTATTTAATACATTTTAGCCATTATTATTCTTCCCAAACTGAGGATCTGAAATCCTTGGATAGACAAGGAGCAGTTATGGTTGCTGGTGGAGTTGGCACACTAGACTTTGTGTACGGATTAATGACATGTTTCAAATATGAATTTGTTAGTTTTCTAATATAGATTTTAAATAAAATACCAAGTTGTGAGAAAATTCTACTTGCTTTTTGCTGTATTTCCTCAGCTGGCAGAGGAAGAAAACTACTAATCCTCCACTACTATACTCTGTGTGTTTGTAGAGGGGAGTATATAAATTAATTTTTTTTAATTTTAGAAATGGTCCTACTTGAAAAGGGCTACCATTTGAATCTGGCAGGGAGGAAACAAAAGTGTTTCAGAAGTGGTGAATTTCCTGCTCTGGAGATGTTCAAGTATAGGCTGGAAGATATCTAAGGTCACCTAGTAAAAGACTTTGATGGTCATAGACAGGAGATTTGCTGACTGTTAGAGCCTCTTCTAACCCATTTGATTCTTACTATTCCTCCGAGAGGGAGGCAAGCTAGACTTTATTGTTCCTATATACAGATGAGGAAATGGAGAATGAGAATTTGATGAAATTAAACAGTCAGATGTGTAGCCTGAACTGAGGCTGAGTTGCTGACTCTTAGTCCAGTATTTATCTTTCTTCTTGATGAATTTTATTTCTACTAATGCAGCCTAAGACTGTATTATCTTTTGCAACAACTTCATTGTGTGGTTGTTTCATATGGAGTTTCTTACACAAAACGGACTCAAATCTCACTCACTGTGTGCTTGGGAAATAGATTTTTTTGTAACCCTATGCATATTTTCATTATATACATCATTGTGTTTTGTGTCACTTGTTTATAGTCTACATCTCCTACTAGTAGGTAAGCTCCTTGGAGGCAGGTACTATTTTTTATGCATCTCCATATCTCTATGATTTAGATAGTTCTTGGAATTTCAAAGATGAGACTACAAGTGATGTTGAGGAGGGCTATGACGCCTACCCCATAGAAAGGTGACTTCTTTGTATCCAGAACAAATAATGGACACAGAGTCCCAGAAGGGAATAGTGGAAAGCTAAATGGTTGGGTGAACTTTCTGCAGGGTGTGGGTGCCATTTTGTTGAGATCGGCTAAGGAAGATGCTCATTCATAAGGAGGAAGATCCCCTCATGGGTACAGTATACCAGCCAGAAAGTGTCATGGATAGCCAGGGTCAACCAGTCATTGATTGTTCTCCTTACTGATAAACATAAGCATTCTGTGGAGCTGAACAAGGCCATCATTGGGAGATGCACTACAAAGGCCAAACTATAACTGAATAATGACTACAACATTGGTCCCAAGTCAGCTCTATTGACCACGGAGCCAGTAACATCCCAGAGGGAAAGAAATCTCCTGCATGGCCTACTAGGCCTAGTACCTACAGTCCTTCACTGACAGGGGCTTACATTGGCAGATACTGGGTGGGATAACTGGGTGGGATAACTCAATAAAATATTTTAAAAGGATAGTGACATTAGGAGATACCAGAATGGCTCCTGGCTCCTCCCAGTTGCACCTACTTCTGGACTATAGATTCAATGAGAGAAAGACAAATACCATATGATTTCACTCATATGTGGAATTTAAGAAAGAAAACAAATGAACATGGAGGGGGAGGAGAAAAACCAAGAATCAGACTCTTAACTATAGAGAACAAGCTGATGGTTACCAGGGGGAATGTGTGTGTATGTGTGTGTGTGGGTGGGGAAGGGGGGGTTTAAATAGGTGATGGGGCTTAAGGAGTGCACTTGTGATAAGCACAGGGTGTTACATGTAAGTGTTGAATCACTAAATTCTACACCTGAAACTAATATTACACTCTATGTTAACTAACTGGAATTTAAATTAAAAACTTGGAAAAAAAATAGATTCAGTAGCATGAAGAGTAACAGAAAGAGTCCACCATCTGTGAGAGTTGCATTTAAGAACTTGGGGCAACCTGATTGATAATTCTCCTAGGAGGATCTAATGCAAGAGAGTGGGAATGCATCACCACCCCACATCCTATGATTTCAGAGGTTTCCTTCCTACCTAGCAAGGGATTTTTTTTTCTACCTCCATAAATATCAATGGCATTTTTCTCATACCTGGGACCATCACCTAGGTGGGAATCTTGCACCAACACTTTCCCATTTCCGTGGTCATGCAATAGTTGGAGCCCTTCATTTGCACCAGCACCAGGGTAAGAATGGCTTCTCAGTGCCCACATGGCAGAGTATTGGACCCTGAGCAAGGGAAAGGTCATAGGCCAAGCTGCAATTGGGTAAACCATCAACAGCCAGGTAAAGATAGCAGAGACCCAGGCTATTCTCCACCTGTCCCTTAGTGCAGCAGTCCTGATTTCACAGTTGCTAAGACAGGTTTGGGGGAACAGAAAGAAATAGCTGTGGGAAGGGATATCTGGATTGGGTCCCCAAATCACAGTTGTTCAGCACCAGAAAACTTCCTGTCCTCAGACTCCTAGGTTCCTAACAGATGGCTGAGAACAGATGGACTGTTGCTGGGAATGGCTCTATTTAGGATATTTATAGCATTGGGAGAGCAATCCAGTTAGCATACCAGTTGGAGTGAACACTAGGCTTAAGCAATTTGTCTTTGTGTTGACGTATCTGCATTCTCTCACTCTCATCCTCTGTGGGCAATAAGAAACATGAAATAGCCATCAGATTAGGTTTGGACATTGTCTTAGTTTGCTCGGGCTGCCATAACAAAATACCATAGATTGGATGACTTAAACAACAGAAATTTATTTTCTCATAGTTCTGGAGGTTGGAAAGTCTAAGATCAAAGTTGTGTCAGGATTCAGTTCCTTGTGAGAGCTCTCTTCCTGGCTTACAGACAGTCACCTTCTGGCTGTATTGTCACAGGAAAGAGAGAGATAGAGACAGAGGCAGAGGCAGATCTAGTGTCTAGGGCACAGTTCCCTTGGATCACAGCTCCATCCTTGTAACCTCATTTAACTTTAATTACTTCCTTAAAGGCATTCTATCTCCAATACGATATCTCCAATGAATAATCCTCTCATGACCGTCTTATTCTCAGGTAGCCCACAACAATCTAACAGACTATAAATCTAGGTCTGAGAGAGAGAGAGAGATCCTGGGCCTTAGATGTTGGGGTTTTTTACCTTCTTAATTACTGAAGAACCAAACTCCTCCAGGTGAGATTAGAACATAGGCTCTAAGAGCAGAACCTTGGCTTTCAGCTCCACCCACTGTCTCAGTATCCAACGATTGGGACAACACTTGGCTTTCCCTGGTGTGATCTTAACCCTTGTGATTACAGCACTATTACTGGGTGGAAACTGGCTGAAGTCCTGATTCACATGTCAGCTGTCTGCCAGGATTAAACCCTAGGCCATAGGCTATAGTTGGTGTCCAGAGGCATAAGGCCAACTTCTTCTCCAGGAGGCCAGCCTTCAGGGCATCGGTGAAGTTAATCATCACTCTTCAGCTGTCTTCCAAGAAAAACTTACAAAGAACCATCATAACTGAGACATATCTTGGTTAAATTGTTGAATTCTTCAGGCACCACAAAGAAAAATGTATCAAATAACTTAAACTGTATGGGTTGATGAAGCGGTAGGAGGTACCCACGGACCCCAAACATCCCCACAACAATATTCGAGGCCAGAGCACAATGGAGCAATGCCTACTATCTAAGGCTAAGTTTACCTGGAAGTAGTTCATGTGAGAGTAATTTATTTTGGTAGTGGAATCCAGGAAGCATGAATAAAAGATGGAAGAATGAAACAGGGGAAAGGGGAAAGACGAATACAAAAATATATTATTAAGTAGACCATTGCTAGGGGCAACTAGCCCCAGTCCCAGTCCCAGTCCCTTAGGACTGTCTTAGAAGTCTTATGAAATGTGTTTCTAGACCATCCAGAGAGGGAAAGTGGCAAGACCATGATCCCCTGACCCCCCAGGGATGATATTAATTCCTCTGCATGTGCAAGTTGTCTGTGCTCTGGTGGAAGCCTATGTCTGAGAAGCCCCAGGTGGGAAGCCCGAAGTGCCTGGCACACACAGGCGTGAAGCGAGGTACTACGACTCCATGAAGGTGATTGAAACTTATTCAGAGCTGGTTGCTGCAACCGTGACTGAAGGTAAAAGGGTAAAGCAGAGAGAATTTGAAATGGTGCTGAGAGGTTTTGTCTACATCTACAGAGTTCTGAAGAAAAGAAAGTATCGGCCTGTCCTGTCATACTCTGCCAAGGAATTTTGCAAGTATGAAAAGAACAGGCAGGCGTTCTCACATGTGAAGGGACCCAAGGACTGTAGTAGCCATGGTGCTACTTACAAAAAGAGCTCAGCTGCAAAGTCAGTCAAGAAGAACAATGATGACAAAAAGTACAAGAAAAGCCATAGGAACAGAACTAGCTCAATATGCAACGCCAGAAAAATTAAAAAAAAAAAAAAAAAAAGAACTAATACAAAATTTTGAGGAAAAGAGTGAGCCCAGAGTTTTATGTCTAACAAGCTATTGATCAAATATAAAGCCAACGGTCAGGCATTTTCACACCTGCGGGAAAATGGAAGACCACAGCTTCAGGCCTTTCATGGCAAAGAAAAATGAAACAAAGGAGGAAATGAATTAGAGAATCCAGTATTAGAGAAGCTGTAGTAAAAGTACTGGTCATGAGCATTTCATTCATTTAAACCTAAGAGTTTAGTTCTATTATAAAAGGAAGTGATATTAAAACTATTGCATAGGGGCGCCTGGGTGGCTCAGTCAGTTAAGCGCCCGACTTCAGCTCAGGTCACGATCTCACGGTCCGTGAGTTCGAGCCCCACGTCGGGCTCTGGGCCGATGGCTCAGAGCCTGGAGCCTGCTTCCGATTCTGTGTCTCCCTTTCTCTCTGCCCCTCCCCCGTTCATGCTCTGTCTCTCTCTGTCTCAAAAATAAATAAACGTTAAAAAAAAATTAAAAAAAAAAACTATTGCATAAATGAAAATAACATAAAATCTGGAGGTGACAAGTATCGGAAGAGTGTTAGATGGTTAGTTTTCACACTCTAACATTGAAGCAGGAGCTTAAACACGTAAGTCCAGCTCCTAGTTTCCATTCTCTTTTCATTCTTAACCCATTTCTTTGCTTTCTTTTGAGGCACATCAGATCGGTTTGTGTATTCCGTCTTCAGTTGTTTTCCTTCCATTCTTTCTTGAACCGACTCCACTCAGGCTTTTGCCACTAAGCGGGGTATCACCTCTGTTCTTCGTGATGACCCACATGTTGTTGAATCTAGTGGTCAACTCACGGACTGCATTTTACTTGACCTACTGGCAGTACTGGACACAGTTGTTCACTTTCTTCTCTTTCCAGACACTTGACTCTCTTGGTGTTCTCCCTCGTGCATCCATCCTTCTTGCATCTTCATTACTCTTTGCTACTTTTTTCTGATGCCTCTGGATATTGGAATGCCCAGAGCTCAGTCCTAGGACTCCTTGCTTTCCCTTTCCATACTCACTCTTTTAAAGATTTCATCCAGTCTATTGACTTTTGTTTTATTTTTAAAAAATGTTTATTCATTTTTTAGAGAGAGACAGAGCATGAGTGGGGGAGGGGCAGAGAAAGGGGGAGACACAGAATCCGAAGCAGGCTCCAGACTCTGAGCTGTCAGCACAGAGACCGACACGGGGCTAGAACTCACGGACCACGAGATCATGACCTGAGCGGAAGTCGGACACTTAACTGACTGAGCCATCCAGGGGCCCCTAGTCTATTGACTTTAAATACCAACTACATTCCAACCTCCCAGACATTCATGTCCAACTGCCTTCTTAACATATCCACTTAGAAAGCTAGTAGGAATCTTAATTCAACATGTCCAAAACTGAATTCATGACATACTCTGAGAGCCCACTCTACCTTCAGCCTTCCTCATTTCAGTCAATGGCAACTCCATATTTGCAGTTCCTTGGGCCAGTATGCTGGAATTATCCTTGAATCCTCTTCTACCCTAGCCATATTCTGCATACAATCCATAAAGAAATCTGTTTATCTAAAGAAAAAAAAAGCTTTATTTATTTTTTTGAGACAGAGAGAGAGAGGGCACAAGTTTCTCTGCAAGGAGCAGAGAAAGAGGGGAAGGGAATCCCATGAGGGGCAGAAGGAAAGAGAGGGAGAGGGAGAGAGAGAGAAGTGGGTCTCACTCTAAGCGAGGCTCTTGTTCACCCAAAGTGGAGCTTGAGCTCACCCCATGCGGGACTCAAACTCACAAACCGTGAGATCATGACCTGAGCTGAAGTCAGATGCCTAACTGACTGAGCCACCCAGCACCACCCTCCCCTAAAAAGCTTTAAAACGCAGCCTAAATTCAATTGCTTCTGACCACTGCCTGCTGCTGCTACCCTACGTTGAGCCATCATTTCTCTCCTAGATTACCGCAACAGCCTCCAAACTACATTCTCAGCAAAGCAGCCAAATTATTTTAAAATAGAAGTCACATTTGTCTACTTAAAAGCCTTCAAAGTTTCCTGATTGCTTCAGAGTAAAGGCAGAAGTCTTTACAATGCTCTCTAAAGCCTTAAGCCAGGGTCACAAGCTACTGTCTGAGAGCCAAATGTGACCAACCTATTGCTTATTTTCTTGTAACGTAGCCTGGGAGCTAAGAGTGAGTTTTACATTTTTAAATGTGTAGAAAAAAAATTAAAAGAACATTTAGTGACACATGAAAATTATACAAGATTCCAACTTCAGTGTCCATAAATAACATTTTATTGGAACAGAGCCATGCATATTCATTTATGCATGGTCTCTGGCTGC
This sequence comes from Neofelis nebulosa, assembly GCF_028018385.1. Classification (NCBI taxonomy): domain Eukaryota; kingdom Metazoa; phylum Chordata; class Mammalia; order Carnivora; family Felidae; genus Neofelis; species Neofelis nebulosa. The sequence goes on from NC_080783.1 coordinate 127,087,221, forward strand.
TTTCACCACTATTACGACAGCAGGGTTGAATAGTTGCAGTGAGACCATATGGCCCGCAAAGCCTAAAATATTTACTAACTGGCCCTTTACAGAAAAAGGTGGCCAACCACTGCTTTAAACAATCTGCTCTCTCTTGACCACATCTATAACTTCCCCTATGACTCCTCTCCCTTTGCTCCCTTTTCTCCAACCAGACCGGTCTCCTTGCTGTTGTTCCTTTGCTACATCAGGAATTTTTTCTTAGGGCCTTTGTACTGATCTTTCTCTCCACAATACTGTCCCCCAGATAGCCACAAGGCTAACATTTTTGCTCTCTTATATATTTGCTCTGGTAATTTGTGAGCCCCGTGTAAAATGAAAACACGCAACTCCAGGTTCAAAAATGATTAAGGATCCAAGTGACGTTAACAACAGAGCATTAAAGCAAGCACAGTGGTCACGTGCCTAAGAAACTGGCTGGCCATCCTATTTCAAACAGCAACCCCTCCCCGAGGAGCCTCCAGGCCCTCTCCTCTCCTCTGCACTTTTTATAACACTTTTCATCATCCAACGTACTACATGGTTTATGTATTTATTATATTTATTATTTAATATCTGTCTCCTCAGCTAAAATGTAAGCTCCATATGAACAGGGATCTTTCTTTCTTTCCTTTACTGCTGCATTTCAAATACATAGTATTGTACCTGGAATATAGTAGGTGCTCAGAAAGTAAGTGTAATAAATTTTATTGAAAAAAGTGTATGAAATCCAGCAATTACCATGGTTTTATTTTATGTTATTCTTATTTTAAACTCAAATAAAACAAAATATACTTATTTATTAAAAAGAGCATTTCTGGGGCACCTGAATGGCTCTGTGAGTTAAGCTCTGACTCTTGATTTCAGCTCAGGTCATGATCTTGCAGTTTATGAGTTCGAGTTGCATGTTGGGCTCTGTGCTGACAGTGTGGAGTCTGCTTGAGATTCTCTCTCTCTCTCTCTCTCTCTCTCTCTCTCCCTCTCTCTCTCTCCCTCTCTCTCTCTCCCTCTCTCCTTTTCTCTCTGCCCCTCACCTTCTCTCTCTCAAATAAATAAACAAACTTTTTTTTTTTTAAAAAGAGCATTTCTACTTATGATTTACAAAATTTTTTCTGTCTGGCCAATTCTTCTTTCATTTGTACAAATATTGGCTAATAGGTACATAATATTAATAAGTACTCAGAAATATAGTTGATGGAATTAGCCCTCTAGGAAACTGCTGTTTGTGTTTTGTAACTGTGTAGTATGTTCAACTCCTAAGTTATGTACATGTATTATTTTGACAAAAACTAAAATTTAGATTTTAAAAAAGATAAAGGCTGAGAATTGAAAAAAAGTAGTATGAGTCCTCAGATTGAAAGTGACCATTTAGTATCAGGCAGAAGGGGAAAAAAATAAAACCACACCTAAACATAAAAGTAAAAATAAACTAAAATAGTGGAATTGCAGAACTTCAACGAAGAGAAGTGATAAAGGTTTGGTAAGAAGGGGAAAAAAGTAACATTGATAAAATTGACATAAACTTCAATGAATCCTTTTCTTACTTTCAAAACCCCTCCCATAAAGCTCTTCAGAGCGGGCAGAACATTCTGTATTATTAGACATGCAGTTTTGGTGGTAAACATGGGCAGAATTAGAAAAGAAGCCTTCACCTATGATTCTGTCCTGTTGATTTTATTCCAGGCTGCTATGCTTATTTGTGCAAAATTTTGGGTGCTGAGGGATCTCTGTCTTGCCAGGCCTGCACCCTCCCAGCATTATCTAGAGAGAATTTTCTTGAATTCTGCTAGACTAAGAAAGTTGTACAGTTTATCTGCAATATGCCTACTAACTCCAATCCTTTTATTTTTATAGTTGGTGTTTGTCATTTGTGATCACCCAACATCTTTGCACACTGTACCTACTGTTTGATCATTTCTTCCTTACGAATCCCACTTTCCCAACTAGAAGTCAGAAACTCATGTTTCCTGTCTCACTCACAGCTAGTGATCAAGCCTGTGACCTAGAATCTGGCAATCAGTGTGAGTCCTGGATTTCAAAGTAAGCAGCGTAAGAGGTGGCCATATGCGAGAGAATCCACCTTCTAGGAAGTGCCATGGTGGACATGACTTGTTCTTCCAGGGCAGCAATGCTAAGCTGCTGCCACCCAGTCCTGAGTGTCATTAGCTGTAGACAGTTGGACACTGTGCTATCTCAACTAGAGCCACCCCCACAGTAGACAAGCACTGTCTCCATCTCTCTCACTTTTCCAGAGATTCTGTGGGTCAAAACATATATTTTAATAAGTTCCATTATTGCTTGGATTAGCCAGAGTATAGTTTATTACTAAAAACTGAGAACTCTGGCCATGAATAAAAAGCCTTCAATTAACATTGTACTCAATGGTGAAAAGCTGAAAGCTTTCCCTGCAAAATCAGGAATAAGGCAAGTGTTCCCTCTTTTGCTGCTTCTGTTCAGCATAGTACTGGAAGTCCTAGCCAGAGACATTAGGCAAGACGAAGAAGTAAGGTTTTTCACAGCAACAAAACAATAAGCAAAATGAAAAGGCAGCCTATGGAATGGGAAAAAATATTGGCAAACCATAAATTGGATAAAGGGTTAATATCCAAAATATGTAAAGAACTCATACAACTCAATAACAACAACAACCCCCGCCCCCAAGCAGTCCAATTTAAAAATACACAAGAATGTTCAAAGAATCCATCTAAAGGGCCAAAAGGTGCATGAAGAGATGCTCAACGTCACTAATCATCAGGGAGAGCCAAATCAAAACCATGATGAGATATCACCTCACACCTGTTAGAATGGCTGTCACCAAGAAGACAAAACACAATGTGTCGGTGAGGATGTGAAGAAATGGAAACCCTCGTGCACTGTTGGCGCGAATGTAAGTTGGTTCAGCCACAATAGAAAAACGCATAGAGGTTTCTCAAAAAATGGAAACTAGAACCACCAGCAATCTCACTTCTGGGTCAAAGGAAATGAAAACATGATACTGAAAGATATCTATACTCCTACCTCATTGCAGCGTTATTCACAATAACCAGGATAATGGAGACAACTTGTGTCCACCAACAGATGTACACAATATACACAAATACACACACACACACACACACACACACTGGAACACTATTCAGCCATGAGAAAGAAGGAAATCCTGCCATTTGTGACAACATGGCTGGATCTTGAGGATATGATGCTAAACGAAATAAGTTAGTCATAAAAAGACAAATACTGCATGATTTCACTTACATGAGGTACCTAAAGTAGTCAAACTCTGTGAGACAGAAATCGGGATAGTGGTTGCCAGGGGCTGGGGGTGAGGGAAAAGGGACGGTTGCTGTTCATTGGGTATAGACTTTCAGTTTTTCAAGGTGAAAGTTTTGGAAATCTGTTGCACAATAATGTGATTAAGTTAACCCTACTGAACTGTACATTTATGGTTAAGATGGTAAATTTTACGTTATGCTCTTTAAAAAAAAAACAAAAAATTTTAAGAACTCCAATTAATGCAACCTCCAGTTTTTAAGTTATTTAAACTCATATTTTAACTTTGCTTTGGATAATAAAGCTTTTTTTGTTTGTGTTCAGTTCAAGAAAGCCTTCTAAACAAGGTCTCTGAACAGCAGGCAGACCAAAGATGAGTGTCTCCTGAGCAAGTGACACATGGAGGAGATGGGGAAAAGTCATCACTCACCAGGACATCTGGGGGAATCTCATAGTCAGACTGGATGTTGGAGATGCCAGCAGCTACCGTGGTGGTGACCATCAGCCTGGGCTTGTTAATCTGCTTGGCTTATTCATAAGCTTCACATGTCTCCTGTACATAGGAGAAAGTCTATGAACGTCAACTCTTGAGTTGATTTCCATGACCACTCTTTGAATTAAATTAATCTTTCCCATTCTTCATTCTTTAACATCCTCACTAGAATAGGATCCTTCATCTCCAACTGATACTGTAGGGAGCTAGGTTTTCTGTACAGCCTCAGTGATCTTTCTTAGACTGGTTGTATGCTTTCCAGCCAAAATGATATGGAACATGGCTCCCCTGCACTGGAATAGTAAAGAGATGCTTGTCCTGAGGAGGGTTCCCATGAGAGCCAGGGTACTCTCAAAGTCCAACCCATTAAACTCGTAAGGGTGCAAGAATTTGGTGATTGAGGCAACGAAGGTCTGGTGGTTCTGAGGAGTGGAGACCATGGCAGTGAAGCTGAGGGAGACCCAAAGAACACTGGGTGAGGAAACACCTTGGTGGTCCCAATACCTGGTAGTAAAATCAGTGTAGGAAGTCATCTAAAAAAACTTCTGGAGCGGTTCTAAAGTTTTAGCCACCAAAAGCCAGGAGAGTTTTCAGTCAACTATTTCTGAGGAAAAAGAAGCAAAGATTTGCTGATCAGAACAAATGGAAAGATCATTCATTTCAACATTAGCTGTTAGAGGGATTGATGCAGACTCTCATACTGGTTTTCTTCGTTCTCATCCTTATTCCTAAATTGTGAGAGTGATTGAAGTAGGTGGCCTGAGGTTCGTATGTTTCAATGTCTCTACAGTTCTAATTACTGCCTTTGGAGTGAAGCCCCTGGCTGAGGACACTGAGTGCTTCATCAATGCCAGCCTTGAATTGCTTCCAAGTGGAAGATTGTTTTCATCTGAGTCCACAAGTACTTGGACTTTTCTAAATTTCCTTGGCAATGGAGCTGGCTTTAATTGACAACCACCTCCTGTGAGCCAGCCATTCCCCTTAATGTTAGAATCACCTCTGTATTGGAAATAATAAGCAAGCTTGAAACTTAACTGTGTGCTGCACGTCAGCCTATTTGGAATTGCAGCCTAGCGGCTGCTATGAAAATTTTTGCTCAAACTACTCCTGAAGGTTAAAACATTTTGATCCTTGGTCCTTTCATTACTTACTTATTTTTTTAGGTCATTGAAAGCTTGGTAGAGCCACATCTCTGCATTCACAGATAGTGATCTCATTTCACATCACAGCAAAGGCTTAGATCAGTGAGTACAGAGGCAGGGGTTGATACCCCTAGACTTGAAGCCCCCCCCCTCCCCCTGCCCAGGCTTGGCAGGTCCTGGGCCCAGTTGATGAAGTGTCAGCTGATAGGCAGAACCCATTACTCAAAAGGTGAGAAACTATTGCAGAAAAAGCTCCCTAGAGAGTCAAACATAGCTTCAGAAACCACAGATTTCCAGATAACTTTCTGTTTAAGTGTCAAAGGGAGAGAGAAGATCTGTATGAGAACCTTGTGTATTGCAGCAAACCCATAATTAGCAGGCAATTCAGGAAGATAGCTCTTAGAGGTAGCTCTGTCCCTCCAAGAGAATTAATGAACCTTAAAAATCAGAGCCTTAAGCCGGAAATGAAAGCTTATAGCTAGTGAACTTTGATTTAAATGTATTCTAGCTTCTTCCACATCCTAATAATAGCAATTTCTAATGCTTACTCAGCACCTGTTATATACCAAGTGCTACTCTGAGTAATTTACTTAAATTCACTCATTAATCCTCACCAAAACCCTATCAGGTAAGTCCTATTATTACTTCCATTTTATTCATTTGGAAACTGAAACACAGGATAGTGGTAGAAGTCTGTTTAGCAATTAAAGCTGTTGCCCTGAGTAATAATTTCACCCAGGGAGAAATGAACCATCCACTAGCAGTCGGGAGTCCTGGTTTCTGGTTTAGATTCTGCCACGAACTCTCTGTATCTCTAGGAAAAGTCATATGACTCATCTCTGTCTTAGTTAACTGGTCTGTGAGATGGGGTATTAATGCCTTTCCTGTCCACTTCTCAGAAAAGAGTTGTTTCAAAGACTCAGTAAGATGACAGGCTTGAAAATGCTTCAACAGAGCCAAAGACACCATGTGCATCGCTTCACCATACTATTTTTTATCGTTAACATTCATTTTTAAGGCCACTATCAGTTGGTTTCAGCTTTTGGATTTTTGGGTCAATGATCCCAGTCCTGAAAATGTGATTAGGTAATTTCAAACTCTCTAAAAAATGAATTGCTATTCTTTGTTTGAAGTAGAAAGACAAATGCTGAATTTCCAAATTATGAAGACAAAAAGGAACACTATGGTGGCCCATCCCAAGGATGCATACCTATCTCAGCTGTAAGCACAAGAAGCAGATCTTAAAGAAACATAATAATGAACTAGAGGAAGAGCAGCCTTTGTAAATTAGTGCTTTACTTGTAGTAGGAAACTTTTCCTATTTTACTCTTTGAGTCCTTTTAATACTGTCTGTAGTCTCCCAACCTACTGAGGCTGATAAAACCTCAAGGTTTCTCCTGGAAACTCACTCCCCTTTGCTTCTACTCACAAGACCATTAAGGTGCCATAACCTTGAGACTTGTGAAGGGGAGTGGGGGGTGGGGAGGAGAGAGCGGGGCAGTGGGAGGCCTATCACTTGGGAAGGGACTCTGTCCCTGTACTTTTGCCAAAGGCTATCATCTCAGGCAATTTGTTTAAAAGTTTTTAAAGGGGTAAAAAAAAAACAAGAGGGAAAGAGTGGCTCATAGGCACAGAGCTGTGGTGGTTCTTGCCAGGGAGGAGGGTGAGGTTGGCCATCTTGCCTCAGTGGTAGAGACTACCTCATCTAACTTGCCTTTTAGACTCTCCTTCTCCTCTCCCAAGACTTAACAGATTCTTCTTTACTGTGATTGCCCCTAAAGTAAATGTTGATCTTGGTAGTGTTCACAAAGCTCAAACCCATTTAAGAACCCATTATTGGCTGGGAAACCACTACTATCTTGATTTCGCTTTATGAGAAAAGATTGGGCTCAAACCCAGGAACCATACCAGTAAGCTCCATTATGGGGTGGCTTACATAATTCAAAATGGTTTATTTACAGTGGACTATAGTCTGTTTGGATAGTGAAGCAACTAATTGACTATTTCACACTTTCTTTGACAGGCAGAAACATTGGCTAAATTTACATTCATTCATTGTTTGCAGTCATCCATTCATTCATTGTAAGAAAGGTCCCTCCTTAAGCAAAGGGATAGAGGGGGGTAGCCTACTCTGTCTTTTTGACCCCAAATCTCCTTTCCTCCTATTTATTTGCCTGTTCCTGTTTTTCCTACTTCATCCTAGACTTCTATTGCTGAAGTGGCCCTAGCTTGGTTCCTCTTTGCTCAGGCTCCATCCCACAGCCTTGGCTGCCCCCAGCATAACATACCTGGCCACCAGACCCTGAGTTTAAGAGGTGACACTTCCCGGGTGGTTATTTTCCCCTAGGCCAACACTCTTCCTGTTGCCCACATTTTGTAAATGGTTCCAAATTTCTCCTGGTCACTGAAGCTCTCACCATAGGAGTCTTTTTGACTTATCCCTTTCCTCTACTCTCCACAACCCATTGGTCACTGAGATATAGTGCTCTTCTCCTTCGTGCCAGAGTGCCTCCTTCTCAAGATGCTCTAGAGATTCCACTCTCTACCACCACTGCTCTTAGAGCTTATCATCTGTGGCAGTGTAGTGTGGACTCCCATTTCCTCATTTCCTTTTAAATCTAGTCTATATATGGCCCCAAGTCCCTAGAGGTGGTGGTGGTGGTGGTGGTAGGGACTTTAATGGCTCCCCATTGCCACATAGGGTGAGTCCTTTCTCCTTTATCAGACTCTCCACAATCTAGCCTCAATGTACCTTTCCTGCCTTGCCTCCTGCTATCTTTTCAGTATAAATCTTGCATATTAAATTATATCATTCTACATGACCCAAACCATTCTCGTCTCTGTGCTCTTGCTGGAGCCATTCCCTCTGTCTAGAAAATAGCATATATTCCTTCTGTACCCAAGTCCCACCACCATCTCCCAAATGCTTTCCACCATGACACCTTTCCCAATCATCACCTCTGGAAGTGATTGTCTTCTTCATCTCTGAATCTCTGGCATTTTGTTTTACCACTCAGATAACTCACTGCTTATTCTAATGGACCATTTGTAGGGAAGAAGTGTGGGATGAGTGGAAGGGCCATACATGTTGAGGTTCAAAGCCTATTTACTACTTCTTGGGTGTGAGAAATTGGGGAAGTTTCTTAATCTCAGCTTCTTAATTTGTAAAAGGGGTATACAAATGTCTACTTTTCAAGGCAGTTCTTAAGCCTTGAACTAAATATATATAAAGAAATAAAGTACATAATAAGCAACCTAAAATGATAACTGTAATTATAGAATAGTGCATATGTGCATTATCTCCCCTCTGCTTATGGACACTAATCAAACCAATGTTGACTCTCATATCACACCTAAGTTCTATTTCCTGTGCAAAATCGGCCCCCAAATAAACATTGAACACCAAATGAATTAATTTTAGTAGGAGTAACCATTGTGAGTATTTTATCTACAAGAGCAGGCTGGTATAAGGGCATCTTTTGGAGCAGGAATATTCTACCCCAAGTCATACCTTGTAGAAAACTGTCTAGACACGATCTTAGTGCAAGCATTAGGAATTGCTGGATGAATTTCAGTTGAGTTTTGTAGTCTGAGAAGGGCTGCTATAAAACTTGTAGCCATAAAAGTGAGGCACTGATGGGGCACCTGGGTGGCTCAGTCAGTTAAGCGTCCGACTTCAGCTCAGGTCATGATCTCACGGTTTGTGAGTTCGAGCCCTGCATCGAGCTCTGTGCTGACAGCTCAGAGCCTGGAGCCTGCTTCGGATTCTGTGTCTCCCTCTCTCTCTCTGCCCCTCTCCTGCTCATGCTCTGTCTCCCTCTGTCTCAAAAATAAATAAAAAACATTAAAAAAAAAAGAAAAAGTGAAGCACTGAGGCAGTGTGCACATCAGGTACACCCGGAGGAAAGGCAAATATGGTTTTTCTTACATTGTGCTCCAACCCTCCCAGCTCCCCATTGTTCTGTCCTGTATTTCTCTAGCTGTGTTTCAGAATGTTCCAAGTGTTCCTGTCCCTTACAAATAAAATGAGTGAGCTAGGGAGCACTAGCAGTTAATAGCATATGCAGAGCTCTGCTGGTGCCTGTGGATGTGGACTCAACCCTACCTCTGATTTGTTTTGAGTTTCCAATCTGTCGAATGGCATTGAGGTCCTGACCCTCCCAGATCTTAGGGCTGTCAGAGGAGTTCAAGGAAATTCACAGTCGTGAACTTTGTGATAGTTTAGTAGTGGAGCTGCTTTCTTTGAAAGTTTTCTCCTCCTGTGTGGGCTCCTGGAAAGCCCTAGGGGGCTATTAGTATTCCTTTGTTCTGGGCTGTCTTTCAATGGTAAAGGCAGAACCCAGCCTATAATTCCAGGGCAGTACTGTTCATACCACTCAAAGGACCTTAAGAACCAAGATCACAGCAGTAGTAAGGGCAGGGCGAGGGAGGGGGGCAAGAGGCAGATATACCCTTTAACCCAAGTACAATGTTCAATGGATGAGAAAGTGTCCTCGACTTGGCAGTCAGGACATGTCTAGTGTGATCTCTGCCATTAACATGCTGAAGGCTTTAGGTAAAGTCACTTAATCTCTTTGGCCTCCTATCTCATGTATTTGTAACAAATGATTTCAATGGTACCTTCTAGAAACAGATTAACATACTCTCACTCTGTCTCTCTCTTTCCCATGTGCCGTTATATCAGATGCTAGAATACCTAAACCTGTTAAGGAGAATACAGGGGTGCTTGGGTGGTTCAGTCAGTTAGGCGTCCAACATCAGCTCAGGTCATGATCTCACGGTTCATGGGTTCGAGCCCCACGTCGGGCTCTGTGATGACAGCTCAGGACCTGGAGCCTGCTTCAGATTCTGTGTCTCCCCCTCTCTCTGTTCCTCCCCCATTCATGCTCTGTCTCTCAAATATAAATAAATGTTAAAAAAATTTTAAAAATAGAATACATGGGGAGATTCTCAAATTCCCTATGTATTCTTTATTAGAATTTATTTGCCTCCAAACTAGTTTGCAATCTGAAGATTTTCCTTCCTTGCTTTCCTTTTCACAATTGCTATTCTTTCCAAAGAGGAGAAAAAACAGAATGTAAAATGTGGGTCAAAAAAGATTGTAGATTTAGTTCTTTCTCTTCAGTGAGGCAGTCAGTCAGCAGAGGTAGAGATGTAGATCTTTGTAAGACCCTGATGGGCAAGACCACACCCTTGAGGTTGAGGAGTGTCATCATCAAGAATGTCAAAGCCAAAATTCAAGACAGGGAAGGCTTCCCACTTAACCAGTGGCATCTGGTTTTTGTGAGTAAACAGTTGGAGAGTGGCCACACTCAGACTGCAATATCCAGAAAAAAATCCACCCTGACCTCAGTGTTTCTCCTGTCAAGTGGCATTATTGAACCTTCCCTCTACCAGCTTTCCCAGAAATACAACTTCAACAAGATGAAATGTCCCAAGTACTTTCCTTGCCTGTACCCCCATACTGTCAAATGTTACAAGCCACACCAACAACTTGTACCCACAAGGGTGACCTCCTGCATGAGCTCCATGGCCCTGGGGCCAAAAAAAAAGGGGGGGGGAGGATTGTAGATTTAAGCCTAAACATACCAGTAATTACAACGAATGTAAATAAACTAAATACTCTACGTATAAATCAAAGATTGATCATCTATTTTCTTATTTTAAAAATGCTTAAGTAACGCTGCTTTTAAGAAGCATACCACAAAGATACGGCAGGGTTAAGAAGGATGGAAAAAATATACCATGCAAACATTAACCAAACAAAGTTGATATAGCATACTGCTGTCAGACAAAGCAGACTTTAAGATAAGAAGCATCCTAGAAATAAAGAAGGACATATCATAACAATAAGTTGATCCAACAAGAATATATAGAAATTTGTAATCTTTATGATATATAAATTGACAGAACTGAAAGTTCACTATGATAGTGGGAGATTTTAAAGAACCTCTCATAGTAATAGAACAAAGCAGAAAGTTAAGTGTCTAGATCCGAGCACATGATTAATTTTAATTGACATCCATAAAACACTGTATCCAAAGTTGCACAATCACATTCTTTTCAAGTGCACATGAGGGCATGAAGGGGGTCAGAGAGAGCTCTCATCACAGAAAGCACATGCCAAGAAGAAATAGCCTAAAGAAGAGACAGATTCTGGCAGGTGGGACACATAGGTGTGTGCAGACAGAATGCTGAGAGTGTTACCAAAGGAATTCACATATGGGGAACCATGTAGGAGGTATTAAAAAAAAAAAAAGGCATTCTTCCAGTAAAGGTGAGTCACAAATTGGAAGGAAGAAATGAAGGAGGAGCAGTTCCCATCTTCTGTAACCTGGTTACATACTCTACTCACAATAAGTGCCATGGGAATACACCTGTATCAAACCTGTCATTCAATAATGTTCATTCACGTATTTAATAATGATTTAATGGTTGCTTACCTTGTATCAGGTACCATGTGGGTGCTGAGCTATATGAATAAACAAGACACAGGGCTCACTGTCATCAGTGCAGACAGAAACATAAGTGGAAAATTATGACCTGGTGAATTAAGTGCTACCAGACAAATTAGTCCAGAGTAACTATTAGAGCCAAATAAAAAGGAGTCCAGCTTGAGGAGTGGGAAGCTATGCATCTGGATATAAGGATCCCCCCCACCTCAAAAATGATCAGAGGTAGGTGAAGAGTCAGGAAAACATTTTTAGAGAACACCGCTTTTAGAATATCCATCATTTGGTATAGAGATACAGTAAAGACAGGGAGAGACGGGGGCAAGGGAAGCCCAACAGAAGTGATAATGCAAAAATTCACCACTGGAAAGAATAAAGCAGCTTTGTGATGCTGATGAGATGGAGAGGGGTCTGGGAAAGAAGATGCTTCTCTACATATATAGTACGAGAGACAGATAATAATGGATTGTTCTGGAAAATGGGACTATGGGCAAGTGTGGAGCATTGTAAAAATGGCCACAGTGCTTTTGAGCTCTTTGCACCAGGAAGTAGAGATGCTCACCCCACCCTTTGAATGGGAGCTGGCCTTGTTACTCGCTTCCATTAACCGAATGCGGCTGGAGTGACACTGGTGCATTCTGGGCCCAGTCCTGAACAGGCCATGAAACTTTGGCTCTCACAGTCTCAGAATGCCAAGACTGCTACGTGAGTGGGGCCAGCCTGAGGGAAGATGAGGAACATATGGCCAGTCATGCTAACGGCCCTAGCTGACAGCTGGGCAACTCCCGGAAGCCCATCTAGTTGACTGCCAGCCGACCACAGATGTGTGAGTGAGGCCAGCCAAGACCAGTAGAAAAAGTACGCAGCTCAACCTAGCCCAAACTGCTGACCCACAGAATTGTGAACGAAATTAATGATTGCTGGCCTTTTAAAATTTAAGTTTTATTTTTTTTAAGTTGTGGTAGAAAACATAAAATTTACCCTCTTAATCATTTTTAAGTGTATAGTTTGGTAGCATTTACTATAATCATATTGTTATGTAACAGATCTCTAGAACTTTTTCATCTTGCCCAACCGAAACTCTGTACTACCCACTGAACAATTTCCCATGCCCCCTTCCCACAGCCCTTGGCAACCACCATTCCACTCTCTGGTCCATGCTTTTGACCACTCTAGATATCTCATGTAAGTGGAATCATACAGTATTCATATTGTTGTAACCAGCTTATTTCACCCAGCATAAAGTCCCCAAGGTTCACCCATGTTGTAGCATGTGAAATTGTGTCTGTCTTAAGGCACTATATTTTGGGGTGGTTAATGATGCAGCCAGAGTTAACCAATATAAAAAGTTTGGTCTCAAAGCTGAGTCATTAAGTCTGGGGTAAGGACTTTCAGTCAGGTGAAAATATTGGTTTAGATATTATCTGGAATAGCAAGAGGAAAGACTTCAGAGCCAAACCACAAGCCATACAGGGAGGCTTAGGGGCCAGGGTAAAAGCCCATGAGCTCAATCCTCCTGGCCAGTGTTCCCTAAACTGCCTTTTAGAATGACATCAACAGGTGTTGTGTTCATGATAAAAAGGGTTCTTTGTTGAAGAAATGCTACTTATGAGAAGCACTCTTAGAAAATCACTTATCATTAAGAGTCCTAAGAAACCCTCTATGCTTAATCTGGCATTGCCCAAACATGTCGATTCGTGGAATTTTTCTCCCAGGTTTGTTACATTACCATCCTTCAGAACACACCAAGAAGGGGCTAACAATAGACAGTGTTTCCCAAGTCGTTAAACTTATGGCATCTTTTCATCATGTATATTTATTGATATCTTAGAGTACATAGTTTAATAAACATTGCATCTCTCTTCAGTAGAAATATACTGGGAGCCACATATGTAACACTGAATTTTTTTTTAATTTTTTTTGGGAATGTTTATTTATTTTTGAGAGAGAGAGAGAGAGACAGAGACAGAGCATGAGTGGGGAGGGGCAGAGAGAGGGGGAGACACAGAATCTGAAGCAGGCTCCAGGCTCTGAGCTGTCAGCACAGAGCCCAATGCGGGACTTGAACCCAGGAGCTGTAAGATCATGACCTGAGCTGAAGTCGGACGCTCAACTAACTGAGCCACCCAGGCGCCCCATAACTGAATTTTTTAATAGCCACCTTTAGAAAAGTAAAAAGAAACTGGTAAAATTAATTCAATATGTTTTATTGAATCTAATTTATCTGTAATATTATTTCATCATGGACTGCTCTACTCATTTACATAATTTATATATAAGTTATTGAGATGTTTTACTTGTTTTTTTCCCTTAGTTTTCAAAATCCGGGGTGTATTTCACACTTAAACACACATCTCAGTTTGGAGTAGCCATGTTTCAAGTGCTGGGACTAGCGGCTACCGTATTGGACAGCCCAGCTCTGAAGAGAGCAGCAGAGAGCTCAGATCTGGTTTTTCCAGGCTTCCTGTAGGTTTGCTTGGATTGGTTGTAGTTTGGACTTAGGTCTGCCCTTTCTTCTGAGGGATGCTATAGAGAGCATCCATATATAAAAGAGGCCTGGTGTTTATTGTAAGGATGTTCATCCTAACATTATATGGTGTTCTCTTTGTAAATATCCTGGGGAAAGTGGATTTCTGCTCCTGGAATCTAACATAGTGGTTTTTTTTTTTTAATTGTCTTGTTGGTTTTTTTTTTCTTTATGATTTTCTGGACACTATAAATTGTGTAACTCATTTCCTATTTTTCATTGGCTACCATAAATACAGAATGGCCACATATAGCATTATAAATTGTGTAACTCATTTCCTATTTTTCATTGGCTACCATAAATACAGAATGGCCACATATAGCATTTCCCAAAATGTGTTTAGTCTATTACTAGCTTGCAAAACGCTAGTGTTATTTAGAACATATTTTGCAAAATGCTTCAGCTGATGGAGCAGCCACCTGTCACATCCAAATGATAACTCTGTTAGGGATGTAAAAAGAAAAACAGAGTGAAGGAGTGAGGAAAGAGAGACAGCAGAACAAGAAGGGAGCAAGTGGCAGTGGGGTGGGCACCCGGTCCCACAGACTTGCCTGCCTCGCATCTGGGCACTTGGAACTTTTGGCCAGGAGGTTTTAAAAACCCAGGGCCCCACTTGCCCTTTGTTGCTGGGGATGGTGGTAACTGCCCCTGGTTGCACCGTGGTGGCCCACATGGGCTGGCGGGAAGGGAACCCCAAGAGCTAGGCCAAGTGGCCTTGAGCGTCTTCAGACACCTGGGCATCCGGCACCCCAAAGAGGGTATGGGCACTTCACTCGTTTTCCGAGCAGGACCTGATGCTCCCTCCAGCCTGCTGGAGGTGCAGTATTTCCCTTGGATTCTGGCCAGCATTTGTCTTGCTTGACAGCTCAATCCACCTTAGGGTTGTTGGATACGCCTACAGAGGATTTGAGACACTCTTGACAACCTGTAGCAATAGATCACCCACCAGTGGGTGGATGAAGGGCGCAGGTAGCTGCGAGAATTGTGAAGTGCAAGAGGTGTTGTTCACGGACACCTCCAGAGCACCGAGTGTCACTTTGCCTTTAATTTCCTCTTTCCGGGGACAGAGATGGGGATTCCATCACTGTGCCCTCCCCACCCTGTCGCGCGTTCTGTCCCATTCCGCCTTGCCGGCAGGCCAGCTTCCTGCCGCCACTTCAGCTCTATAAGCGGAGATTTCGACGCCAAGGCCATTCCCTCAGCCCAGCGCTCCTCCACTCGGACATCCCTCGAGAGTGTATGGGGTGGCGGGACCCCATCACCAGCGGGAGAAAAGGGATGGTGGGGGCCGGGACGGGAGGGGGAGGGAGCGCTGAGTGCCAGCAAGTGCGCTCTCCCGGCGCGCCGCTAGGGGCGCTCTGGCTGGGCTCCAGTCCTGCGGGGGACAGAGGGGTCGGGGAAGATCGCTGTCGCTGCCCAGCTCAGGGAGGAACATTCTGCGCAGGCGGGAAGGGTGCGGAGGGCTGGCCGCGCGCGGGATGGCACCGAGCGGAGTCGCCACTCGAGGGCGACACTCTATTCTCCCCGCGCCGCCTGCGAGGTCCGTGCCACGCGGAGAGGGCGACCGGTCTGGAGCAGCATGATGGCTCCAGGTTCTGGGTGGGGTGTACTGAAGTCGGAGGAGGGGGTCCTAAATCACAGGGTGGTTCCACCGGACCTACTCCACTCGCTTTTCCCTCAGTTCTGAGTAAGATCCAGAGACCGGAGCCCGGGGTGGGAATGAGGGGTGGTCTGGGGTATAGTCGGGCCAAAGGAAGGCACAGAGTGTGGGGCAAGGTCGGGCACTCCCTGGCCACCCTGCCAGCTTTGAAATGCCTTTTCCTGCTGAATGACTTTAGGCAAGGCTCTCGGCCTCTCTGCGCCACTTTCCTCTCTGTAAAATGCGGATAATCACCATAACTACTTCAGCGGGTCCTTAACGAAGATTCAAGGAGTTGATGTTTATTGAGTGCTGTGAGCACAGGGCCTGCTTATAGGGTGCCCTGTACGTGTTGGTTAAATAAATAAAGCAGAAGGAAGGGACTTGGAGCTGAGGACTGGGGAATACCAGGGTGATTTCCTTCCTGGCCTAGCCAGGGCAATGAGATAAGGGGTGTGTGGACTCTCAAGATGAGGAGAGTAATCCAAACACATGGACAGATGGCTAAAGTGCAAGCCGCAGGGCTCGCAGGGGAATCTGGGGAAACCCTGGGCCAGAGATGCTGGGCTGTGCAATATTTTCAAGTTTTCTTTTTATAACTCGCTTACAAAACAGCTGGGTCAGCACTTGGTGCAAATCTGGGGTCTTCTATTTTGCCGACCTAAGAGAACATTCAGTGTATAATGGAATGTCTGGCCAACAATTCTGAATCCCTTCACATAATTCATCATCCACACCCAGACACATCCAAACCCGGACACTTCCAAATCCAGAAATATTTAGTTTTGATTGTTTTGCTATACGAATAAACTTATCAACTATTTCCATTAACACTATTTTCAAAAATATGTTTTTCTAAAAAATAATATTTATCTGCACAGTAAATCAAAATTTAAAGACCTGAGTAATTATTCTAGCTATATATTGCAGCCACTGTGGAAAACAGTATGGAGGTTCCTCAAAAAACTAAAAATAGAACTACCCTATGAACCAGTAATCACAATACTGGGCATTTACCCCCAAAATACTAAAACACTAATTCAAAGGGATATATGCACCCCTATTTTATTGCAGCATTATTTGCAATAGCCAAATTATGGAAGGAACCCAAGTGTCCATCAATCAATAGTTGAATGGATAAAGAAGATATGGTGTGTGTGTGTGTGTGTGTGTGTGTGTGTGTGTGTGTGTGTGTATTATTTGGAATGGAATTCATTATTGGATTATTGTATGGAATATTATTTGGCAATCAAAAAGAATGAGATCTTGCCATTTGCAACAATGTGGATGGATCTAGAGTGTATTATACTAAGTGAAATAAGTCAGAGAAAGACAAATATCATATGATTTCACACATATGTGCAATTTAAAAAACAAAACAAAACAGCAAAGGTAAAGAAAAGAGGGAGAGAGAGACAAACCAAGAAATAGACTCTTAACTATGGAGAACAAACTGATGGTTACCAGAGGGGAGGTTGATGGGGGGTTGGGTGAAATAGGGGATGGGAATTAAAGAGTACACCTATTGTGATGAAAATAAAATAAAATAAAATGATTAAAAAACAAACAACAGGGGTGCCTGGGTGGCTCAGTTGGCTGAGCGTCCAAGTTCGGCTCAGGGCATGATCTCGCAGTTTGTGAGTTCAAGCCCCACGTCGGGCTCTGTGCTGACAGCTCAGAGCCTGGAGCCTGCTTCAGATTCTGTGTCTCTCCCCCTCCCTCTGCCCCTCCCCCACTCACACTCTGTCTCTCCTTCAAAAATAAATAAACATTAAAAAATTTCTTTTTAATTAAAAAAAAACAACAAAAACAAAAATCTGAGTATTTATTCTTGTGACATATTGACAAACCTCAATCAGTTTCTTATCCATAGTTTTAGTATGGCATCACAGGCACTTTTCTGAAGAACGGAGCTTTCAATATTGTGTTATTGTTTTTAATTTTTTTTCATAATATTTCCTGAAATCTTTTTTGAAGTTGCTCTTCATAGTTCATTATTTTAAGATGCTGATACCATTTGTGTTAGTTTGGTAGGGCTGCCATAAAGATATACCACAGATATGGCTTTAACAACAGAATTTTATCATCTCACAGTTCTGGAGGCTAAAAGTCCAAGGTCAAGGTGACTGCCGGATTGGTTTCTTCTGAGGCCTCACCTTGGCTTGTAGACAGCTGCCTTTTCCCTGTGTCTTCACATGGTCTTCCCTGTTTGTGTGTCTCAGTCCTGATCTTCTCCTCTTATAAGGGCACCAGTCATACTGGACTGGGGTGCACCCCAATCATCTCATGCTACCAGTCACCTCTTTAAAGGCCCCATCTCCAAATAGTCCTATCCTGAGGCACTTCAGCATATGAATTTTAGAGGGACACAATTCAGCCCACAACACAGCTTCTACTGATTTTTGTTTGTAGGCCAGAAAATTTTTAATTGGGAACAACTCTCTCCAGATGTTCAGAGGAAAGTCTGCTCAATGGGGAGTATTTTCAATTGTAATTTTTTTTTCTATTCAAGTGTTTAAATATTTCAACTCAAATATTTTCACAGATGCTATTTTCTTTTTACCTCCATCCAGGGAAACTTTTTTGAAACAAATATATATCGTTTCAAGTTTATTTATTTATTTTGAGAGAGGGAATGCATGCGCTTAGCCGAGGAGGGACAGAGAGAGAGAGAGAGAGGGAAAGAGAGAGAAGCCCAAGCAGGCTCTGCATCATCAGTACATCAGTACATTAGTACATAGCCGGATGTGAGGTTCAAATGCAAGAACCACGAGATCATGACATGAGCCAAAATCAAGAGTTCGACACTTTACTGACTGAGCCACCAGGTGCCTCTAAGCAAATATGTTTTTAAGACAAAACTCTTAAGTTATCTCTATGACTCTTTTGAACAATTCCCCAAATTTAGATGCTGCAAGATCATAGGCCTTTTCATTCAGTTCCTTAATAATCTAATATAGTAATAAATGTATCTAATTAAAAATAGTGGCTAAAAAATAGTAGCTCCATCAAAAGATTGAAATATTTCAATTTTGAGAATTTCAAAATTGTATGTTGTATAGCATTTGAGTATCTATTTGAGTTGTTCAATGCCTTTTTCAGGGGGCAAAATCTTTTTTTTTAAATCACCTTACTAAAACCTCAGAAGCTCAAGTGTTTTGGAGCCTCACCCATTGAATACTCTGACAAAATATTTATAACTGATTTGGAATAAAACGCAACCAAAATTTAGAGGATTTGTGTTTTTATTTTTTTAAGTTCAGCATCACTGTGGAACACTTCAAAGTCACTGAGAAGTAATTCTTCAACGGTCCAAACATTTCTAAAATCCAAAAGACAAAAGGCAGCAAAGAGAGAAAGCAAGTATTGCCACCCTGATGGACATTTTCTTGTATTTCAACATCAGTGTTGTAAAAAAAAAACAAAACAAAAAAAAAACAGCCATAGATCAAATAAAAATGTTTGAAAATTTGACAACTTTTATTTTGCATGATAGGATATCATGGGTTTTTTTGGACACATCAATGAGTGATTTGTGGCCTACGCCCAATCCCCAGGGCATTTCTGTTTTGTATGTTTTTTTTTTAAATTTAGAAAGAATATTGTTTTTACATCATGTTGTGCTCCATTAATACTTGACTTTATTATTATCACAAAAAAAATTTAATTTTCTTTCTTTTTTTTTTTTTAACATTTATCTATTTTTGAGAGACAGAGTGTGAGCAGGGGAGGGGCAGAGAGAGAAGGAGACACAGAATTAGAAGCAGGCTCCAGGTTCTGAGCTGTCAGCACAGAGCCCGACGCAGGGCTGGAACCCACGAACCGTGAGATCATGACCGAAGCCGAACCTGAGATCATGCTCAATCGACTGAGCCACCCAGCTGCCCCAAAAAACATTCATTTTCAACGTTTTTTATTTATTTTTGCGACAGAGAGAGACAGAGCATGAACGGGGGAGGGGCAGAGAGAGAGGGAGATACAGAATCGGAAACAGGCTCCAGGCTCCGAGCCATCAGCCCAGAGCCTGACGCGGGGCTCGAACTCACGGACCGTGAGATCGTGACCTGGCTGAAGTCGGACGCTCAACCGACTGCGCCACCCAGGCGCCCCAAAAAACATTCATTTTCAATGTTGAGCTTTAAACTGAATTTACAATAGCCTTTACAATAACGTCAGATGATTTATCTTTGACAAAATGAACCCTCAAAAGCTTTACTTTTATTTCATGAACTGGGTGAAAAAAATTCAACCATTATTACAAGTAACTTATGTGATTTTTTATTTGAAGCATCTGATGACTTTGATATGAATTTGACATTATTTAATAACTTGTGGGTTTGTTCCGCAAATAGAGCTCCTCTTTTACACATGTATAAACAAAAAACATGGAATAGAAAAAAAGAGAAATTAATTTGGCACATCTATCATTAGACCTACCTAAATGAAAATTTATGCTTTATGGGGTAATACAAAAAAACACCTTTGACAATTACCTTTATTAAGTCATGGTCTTGAGGGCAAATCCTCTTAGAATAACCAGTACTTCTGGGGGCTCCTGGGTGGCTGGTTGGTTAAGCGTCTAACTTTGGCTCAGGTCATGATCTCGCGATTCACGAGTTCGAGCAGGGCATCAGGGTCTGTGCTAACAGCTCAGAGCCTGGAGCCTGCTTCAGATTCTGTATCTCCCTCTCTGCCCTTTGCGCTCACGCTCTTTCTTTTTCTCTCTCTCTCACTCTCTCTCTCAAAAAATAAACATTGAAAAAAAATTTTTTTTTAAATTAGTACTTTTCAGGTAGATGCCGATCCTTGTTCAGCAGATTCGTGTCTTTTGGGTCTTATGCAATATCAAACAGCACCAGGGGGGAGAGCAAATGTCAACTAACATCTTAGCAAGTTATACATTTGTCTGGACTTCCTTGGAAAATGAAAATCGAGTACTTAGTTCGTCCTTATATAGACACTTTAAATTTCTTTTTCTTAGCTCATCGCTGCCAAAAGCATTTACTTACAAAATAAAAAAGTGTTATCCAATGATAAAATAACTAAGTGGCTGTGGATTTATGCCACACCATAACTGACAAAGCCCGTAGCAAGAGCTTTCAGACTACTTGACAAGCTCAGTGGTAAGACTGCTTGGCTTCTGTCTCCCTATTCATATCCCACACACTCTTAACCTACAATTTCCCACATTTGCCACTGATCCCTCCACTGGCGGGGCCACCAAGGACCATGTATATCTCTCGGGCTATGTATGGTTCAGGCCATGGCACAAGTGGCTGGTCACCAGGACCTCCCCAACCAATCCTGGAGACCAGACAGCTGTCTCTAGCCACTTCCACCTAAGCAACTGCCAATTTACCAACAAACATCCTGCCAGTGGTCATGGCAAGAGGCTATCATTAAGCTTTGTCAGAAAGGGCCAGGAAAGGAAAACTTGCTTATCGCTAGCGAGCATTTAGATGTAACCATGTGTTCAAGTGCCTGCCGTCTGTCCGGGTTTTGTCAGAAGAGCATAACAGCAGAACCCTCCACCCCATGTCCATGGGAGCTGGTTAGTGGGGAAGCACTTCCTCTCTAGTGAGCTGCATTCTTCCTCAGCTTCTTCAGCTTGGCAACCAGCTTGAGGACAGGTAGTGGCCATGCTGTCCCCAGGACGCTGGGAGCAAGACCTCGCACTCTTGCTGTAATGTGCCTTTTCTTTTAACTTTCTTGGTGCCTTCCCCAAGGGAACTGCAGGCTACATTTGGGTGTGGTGTGACAATAAAGACAGTAATGAGGTAATTTTTTTTTAAGTGAGCTAATTTTGGAATCAGTGCTGACGGTCTTTGTTCCCGTGGAGTGCTCAGACTATCCTGACATTGCGCTCGGTCCTCAAATAACCAGTATGGCTCGTGTGGGGTTGTTGAGCCCTGGAGTTGAGACATGAGTAAACTTGCTGACGGAAGAGTTCCTGAAGGAACCTCCTGGGGGGCTGTTCCACACCTTGGTGGTTCCTTCCAGGAAGGAGCAGACCCGGGGGAGGCACAGGAGGAACAGTCCTGACTCAGATGTTCCCTGCTCTGCTTGGGCCACCTTTCCCTCGTCCCTCCCCTTTTTTTCTCCGCACCCCACCAATCCTGCTGGAAGTAAGAGTTCATGGTTCCAGTTTCACCCCCAGCTCCCCTGCTTTACTCCAGTCTGCTTGCACAGTGAAGAGGTCACTGGCAGGAAACTGTAATTTCATTTGACCTTTACGTGATATTCAGAGAAGTTAAGTCATTTGTCTAAGATCACCTAGTTGGTAAAGTGAAAGAGCCAGGATTCAAACCAACCTTCTCTTTCCCATGATGTCTTCCAGCAGGCACTCAGGTCCTGAGAGCTTGACCTTAAAATCTGCCCATTGGATTCCCAACTGGACCAAAGGGTCAATTAACCCATCCAATAAGCTGATCAGGCATTCCTGGGTTCTGCGGCTTACTAGTCTGTGGGCTAGGGAAGGCATTTAGCTTCTCTCTGGTTCAGTTTCTTCCACTTTAAAAAAAAATTTTTTTTTTAACTGCAGTGTTCTTAATTTCATAGTGTTTGTTGTGAGGGTTACATAAATAACAAGTGAAAAGCATCCGGCATAATGCTTGGCACACAGTTGTCACCCAGTAAATATGCTAAGCATTTAACTGGCACAAGATCCATTTTAGGTTAAATTGGTGGCTAGCTCATAGGATGGTGTGAGGCAAACTCCTGGGGACAGTGTCCACGATGAATCCCTCGTGGATGGCACCTCCCGGGACACGTAGAATACAGTGCTGAGGATCCGGTAAGAAAATGATGCAGAAAAAAATGACAGCAACTGCCTGTCCTGGGAAGAATGAGGCTAATAGCTCATCAGAATCAGCTGATAGCTGACAAATACTCTTATTATCCCCATTTTGCTGATGAGAAAAGTGGGGCACAGAGAAGGTAGATAGCTTGCCCCAGGTTGCACAGCCAGGAAGTCAGTGGCAAAGCCAAGAGGTGAACCCAGGCCGTCTGATTCCAGATTGTGCTCTTCTGCTTCTTGATAACGTGATGATGACCAGAAGAATGAAAACACTGAACCAGTTAGAAAATCAGAGAGGTGCCCCGGTAACGTCTACCTTGTGGTAAGAAAATCTGAGCACTGGGGCAGTGTTTAGGGGTGTCTGGGCACTAAGTTCCCCCACCCCAGCAATGCTTGTCATCCTGTTCCTCAGTATGCACATCTGGTGTTTTCTCAGTCATA
The DNA here is from genome assembly GCF_028018385.1 of Neofelis nebulosa. Classification (NCBI taxonomy): domain Eukaryota; kingdom Metazoa; phylum Chordata; class Mammalia; order Carnivora; family Felidae; genus Neofelis; species Neofelis nebulosa. The sequence continues at coordinate 127,109,999 of NC_080783.1, forward strand.
AGGGAATATTCAAAGTCCCTTAGAAAGAAATCCCCTAGCATCCAGCTCTCACTCCCCTTTGGATCACATGGCCATCACCAAGCCTCTCCTCCACAGAAATTCTGCTGCTGCCACCACTTAGAAACATGACCTTAGGTTCCCTGTGTCCCCGTTAGCTCCTTCTGCAAATTAGGGCTGTATGACCACCTTCAGGGCACTGCGAGGATTAAATCGGTTTGTGAAAGTGTTGTTCAGAGTTTAGGTTAAAAATCATTTTCCTCAAAAACAAGAACAAAAGCAAATCATTTTTCTAGAAGGAAAGGATTAGAAGTGAGGGAATCAGGGGGAAATTTATGGTGAAATTAAGGTGTCTGAACCCAGAAGGAGCCTTAGACCCAAACAGCCTTAGTCCCTGCTTTGGGCACCGTGCTTTAGAGGAAGAATTGCAAACTTTTCTATAAAGGGCCAGATATTTTAGGCTTTGCAGGCCATACTCTCTGTCTGTGGTAACTTCCCAACCCCCAACTTCCCCACCACTAAGGAAGGAAAGCAGCCATAGGCAATATGTAAACAAATTGGGAGTAGCTGTGTTCCAAAAAAATTGTAATTACAAAAACAGGCATTGGGCTGGATTTGACCTGGGGGGCCATAGCTGCCTACCCCTCTGCTTTTGGTGGGTCCACTCTGGTCCTCCAGCAGCTGTACCCCCACCATGAAACGAAGACTCCTCTAAGGGCAGGCACATCCACCTGGAATTCACATCTCTCCTCTTCTACACCGTGACCCAGATACTCAGGATTCCTGCCCAAATAGCCTGGTTCCCACTTTCAGGGTCTGAATAGGCCTTTTCCTTGGTCCCATCATCCTGAGTGTGGACTCCAAAGCTGGCATACACATGTCTGGCCCAGAGGATCTTGTGTGTGTGTGTGTGTGTGTGTGTGTGTGTGTGTTGGGGGTGGGAGTGGGGTACAGACGAAGCATGGGTGCCAAGACTGAGGTGCCCCCAAGTGTGTGTGTGAAGCCTCTGCTCTGTGAGAGGCTGAAAGGGAGAAGTGGGGCGTGGCCTGTGGGCTGAGAGCCGAGGACACATGCTGCCCCAAGCTGGTGCAGAATTCTCAGGAGCCTGAGAATCCTGAATTCAAGCCTGATCTTCTAGGTTGTTGTGAAATCCTGTTTGTTAATGTAGGAGTATAAATCAGATTTTTAACAGTTAGCACTTTTAAATATTTAAACACACGATACACAAGCCTCCATTTGTACCCCAGCCTTACACCACAGGGTCAAGATTGCACAAATGAGGCCACGCTTGCTGGAACAAAATGATTTTTTTCTTCCTCGTGCCTCAGGAAACGAGCCAGCAGCTACAGGAGAGCAAAGCCAGGCCCAGTGCAAGGTCTGAGAGGAAGTGAAGGGAAGGCCTAGAGGGGGAGATTTGGAGGGCCCCGTGTAGCCTCCAAGAATCCTACACAAGAATTCCTGGAGAAGGAGCATGTGGTAAGGTCACCCTGCCTACTGTGGTATAAGTTAAGTCTGGAAACAAAAAGATATTTCAAAGCCCAAGTTAGTAACATAAGGCCTGAATGGAGTCACTAAACCGTAGATGCTCAGAGCTTGAAGGCAGCTGTCCAGCGGTCTAGTCTAGGAGATCTCAAACTACTCTGGGCTTCAGTCCTCTCCAGCCCTCTGCTTCTCTGCTCTGACCATCTCGGCCTGGCTGGCAGGTCAGCAACAGCTCCTACCTACACAAGAGGCCATAGGACCCCCGGAACCCAGGGGTGACAAGGGCATCCAAACCACCTGCCTCTAGGGCAATAGGTAGACTTGCTATGCAGGAGCATATCAACAATGACCATGGGAACTCCTGAATGTCTGGACTAAAGTAAGATCAGCTGTGGGTGGAGGGACAGAGCATTAGTAATGATTGAGATTGCATTTCTCATCAGTCCAGCGAGTTAAGGGCATAGGATCAGATTTATTCTGATTCAGAAAATTAAAACAGACTGATGTATTTTTAAGGAAATATTGTGGTGGAGTCAGTGTTTGCTACACATGTAAAGAAAGCTCTTGATGGGGTGCCTGGGTGGCTCAGTCGGTTAAGCGGCTGACTTCGGCTCAGGTCATGATCTCACGGTCCGTGAGTTCGAGCCCCGCGTCGGGCTCTGTGCTGACAGCTCAGAGCCTGGAGCCTGTTTCAGATTCTGTGTCTCCCTCTCTCTGAACCTCCCCTGTTCATGCTCTGTCTCTCCCTGTCTCAAAAATAAATAAAATGTTAAAAAAAAATTAAAAAGAAAAAAGAAAGCCCTTGACTCAGACTGCTCAACAAATGGTAATCAAAATGACTACAGTTATTATTTCAAAAGTCTGTGGGAAACCCATAAAAAAGACAGAACCAGTGTAATCGATAAGAAAACAAGGCAGCAGGTGGCAAAGGAACATAAGAATGGGAAAGTCCAAATATGTGAAGACAGTCAGTCTCCCTCAGTCTCCTGTGTCCTGCTCTTCCTAGCTCACTGCCCACTTCCAGCCCATCCTGGATTCTGTTGCCTTCAGGGTCATGATAATTGTTTGCAGAACTTCTTCTTTTTTATTTTTTAAGTTATTTATCTTGAGAGAGAGGGAGAGCACAAGCAGGAGAGGGCAGAGAGAAAGAAAGAGAGAGAATCCCAAACAGGCTGTGTACCATCAACCGTGAGCCCAGTCCCATGAACCCTGAGATCATAACCTGAGCCGAAATCAAGAGTCAGACGCCCAACTGACAGAGCCACCCAGGCACCCCTGCAGACTTCCTTCTGAAACAAGTCTCATTCTGGTTCCGAGGTGTGGATTCTATCCCAAGTCGGGTCTTCTACTCCGTTGTTACATTGTCTATTCTGACTCAAACCCTGAATTGGAGACATTCCTTACTAGACCTTCGCTCTTTCCCAATCACACAGATATTAGTATGTTCTAAACTCAAAGCCCCACCAAGGAAGAGGAAGAGAATATGGGTGGAGGGGTTGGGGTCTAGAAAGGAAGTGAGACTTTCAGTGACTCAGTAGCCAACAAGTACTGCAAACTTCATGGAAAATCTACACTTTGCAGCGAACTGCTAGGAGCTTATAAGGGATGCCTCTGATCTGCCTCGAGGAACTTGCACTCTACTTAGGGAGGCAAATATATAAATACAAAAAAATATAATACTATAGGGAATGAAAGGCTAAATAGAGCATCAACCTTTAAAATGTGTAAAAGAAACTCAATTCAAAATACATGAATGGAGTATTTATGCCAACCACTTCATAGATATAAATATGATTTGGTTCCAGCTTTCTAATACCTTATGTCCTCAGACATACCTTACGTCCTTATGTCCTCAGAACAATAAACAAATTGTTCCTTTTTGCCCCGTACTGGAAATATGGGAAAAAAATATAATTGTAGCAAACGTGCGTTGCCACCAAACCCTAAAGGATATGAAAGTATATAAAGCAAAAAATGAAAGTGACTACTCATTCTCTAAAGAAACCACTGTTAATGGTTTAGCATATAGCATTCCTAGTTTTCTTCCTTCTCTCTGCCTCTGTATACACATGCACACGCACACACACACACACACACACACACACAAATTTAAGATAAACCATCGTATGTGTCATCAGTTTAGATATATCGGTTTATATGCCCTTTTAAGTGGCTACACTCTCCCACTGCTTTTAGTTGGTTCTACATTTCACAGTAACAGACAATAATGCCACGAGATGAGCTGGTATAAAAGAACAGACACTTACTATTTCTATACTACTCTTCAAAATGAGCTTCAGTTTTATATTCCCTCCCACAGTGTATGGAGTATGCCTGTTTCCCTCATTGTGACAAAAGTGGGTGTTATCAGTATTTTATATCTTTTATATTAAACAACAGTGCCTTCTTATTTGAACTTCTATTAAAAGGAAAGGTTGAGCAATTATTTGTTCATATATTTATTGACCAAAGTATTGCTTCTCCCAGTTCCCTGCCCATCCCTATGGGGTTGTCCTTCTCTCTGCATTACACAAATTGATCTTTCCTCTCTCGTATTTATTTTAAAATTTACTCATTTTTTCTTCATGTTTTGTTTATATTGTCTTTGTGCAATTACAAATGTTTTCATGGAGTTCAATCTGTCAATCTTTGTTTTGTGATTTTTTTTTTTTTTTTTTTTTTTTTGGAGAGGGAGCAAGGGGGCGAGCAAGGGAGGGGCAGAGAGAGAGGGAGAGAGGGAATCTCAAGCAGGCTTCACGCTCAGCATGGAGCCCAAAGCAGGGATTGATCCCACAGACCATGAGATCATAACCTGAGCCAAAATCGAGTCAAGCACTTAACCAACTGAGCCACCCAGGTACCCCTCTGTCAATCTTCATTTATGGCTTCCGATGTAACCCCAGGAAGGAGGACATGGGCAGGAGCTATGGAAGATGTAAGAGGAGGGAGCAAAGGATTGAATCCGAGCAGCACAGCAGTATTAATGGTGAATGGAATGGGGCGGGGTGGGGTTCTGGCAGGGATCAGGCCGGCTTCCTCTGGACAGTGAGTTTTGACAAGCGAAATATGTCAGTCAAAGACAAATACCACATGATTTCACTTATATGTGGAATTTAAGAAACAAAACAAAAGAGCAAGGGGAAAGAGAGAGAGAGAGAGAGAGAGAGAGAGAGAGAGAGAGAGAGAAACCAAAACACAGACTCTTAACTATGAGGAAAAAACTGATGGTTACCAGAAGGGAGGGGGTGGGGGTGGGTTACTTACGAGGTAGGGATTAAGGAGGGCACTTGTGAGGAGCACAGGGTGATGCATGGAAGTGTTGAATCCCTATATTGCACACCTGCAACCAATATTACACTGTTAACTAAGTGGAATTTAAATGAAAACTTTAAAAAAAGAAAGAAAGTGAGTTTTGAGATAGGCTTAGAAAGAGGGCCTGGGCATTGACAAGGTGCAGAAGGAAAGTCAGAAACGTACACTGTAGCCAGTCCTCAGTGAAGTTTCGGGGGCAGAAATGGTCACCCTGGGTACTCATGGAGAACAAGAGTGACTGATGGGCCTTTAGGGGCATCATAGCAACTAAGAATCGCCACGTGGGTGGAGATGTGAGGACACCCATTTTTGGTTAATAAGGGCGGATTTAAATGCCAGTCCTGGGTCACCTTGATTCACAGGGGCCTGGGAAGGCAAGATCTAGCTCTGTTTTAAACCCAAGGGGAGACCTGAATCCCTAAAGGTGGGGAAAACTATACTTATTAACCCAAGATTTGGTCAGAAACCATATGCTTTAGTGATTTGTCTGAGGTCAAAATTCAGAAGACTATTCTGCTAAAGGAGGAGATAAAAATGAAATATGTAACGGACGCACTGCCACTGTCCAGACAGAAACCTGGGTCGAGGCCTGTGCAGTGCCTCAGAAGCACCCCCTGCCTGGACTGGGGGAGAGCCAGCACCGCAGGAGGCCAGGGGGAGCAGCGCCCTCTGGTGGTGGTTGGCGGGAGGCTCAACACCTGGTAGACTCCTGGGAGGGTGCTGTCTTCCCCTTCCTCAGTCTTTTCTTGGGATAAGGATTGTCTCAGGAAAGTTGGGTGGATGGGTAGGGAGAGAGGAATGAATCTATAACCTAGCTCAGTGCGGAAGTAAGTATGGACCCCAAAGCAGGAGAACACCAGGGAAAGTCAAATGGAAACATGCAGAAAAAGGTGGAAGAAACACTCTAAGTATGGCCAGATAGATTTTCCTTGCTTGTCCCCACACGCATTCATTCCTAAGGCCTGGCGCCTCCCCAGCTTGCTTTGTGGGACCTGGTTCAGGCCTTAACTTGGTTTAAGAGAAAGGGGCTCTTTGTTCACGTGCCTCTAGGCAGAGGAAGGGATGGGCTTTTTCAGCCTATGTCAGCCTGGGAACACATAGGAGGCCTGCGAAGAAAGGCCCATCTACAAGGGAAGAGAGGCCCATCTACAAGGAAAGAGAGGAGACAGCAGGTTCACAGAGACATATTTGCTCCTTGGTGGGAAGATTACACCAGTAAGGCACCCAAAGAGCTTAAATGGAAAGACCCAGCCCAAAATGAACTAGGGAGGAACCAACAGAAAGAGATGCCCAGATGCACACCTTGTCCAAGAGCCCCTTCTGCATGAGAAGTCACTCTCCAACCTGAACTAAAAGTCTTTTGTACATCCTTCTGGACTTTGTGTGTGAGACTGGACTCTTTAGTAAAGTAGTTGCAAAATGGACTCTAACCCTCCCCCCTTCCTTTGGAATGCAAGGTCTAGACTGCTTCTGGCTCCCACCATGTCATCAGGACGTGTGCTTCAGACAAAATAGGATCTCAGTAAGTGATTGTCAAGTAAGCAAGTGCATGAATAAATGAATAGGTGGTCCATCTGTGTTCTTCCAGCCAGCCCCTGTACCCAGTAGGTCCATCACTGGTAGTTCATTGTTGATAAATGGATGAATGAATGAGTGACCTCTTGGGAGCCCAGATTTGGTGGTTACTAGACTGGTGGTAGGCTGCAAGATGTTGCATAAAGGCTTGCCGGGGCTGAACCACCTGTGAGAAATTTGCTCAGATACAGGATGTGGGCTGAGAGTTCTTATGTTCCTACTTTCAAGGGTGGGTTTTGGGCACCGAAAGTGCCTCTGCTTTGCTAGTGGGGCCAGTGCGGGGGCTGCCAGAGCTGCAGAACTGAGAGCTGAGGGAGGAAGGAGGAAAGGGAGGATGTAAGCACCAGCCAGAGATGAGAAGGAAGCCACAGTCAGGAGCTCATGCCTTAGAAAATGGGGCCAAGACCCTGGAGAGAGCCTGAGATAGTCATTCATCACCTACCCATGGACCTGCCCCAACTCTTTGCAGACAGAGGCTAGAAAAGGTCTTTAAAGAGTGGGAATAATAGGGTTACCTTTCCTATGGGATCGTTTGTGGAGATTAAATGTGACTGTATGTGTGAAGCATAGTGTCTGGCTCAGAATGTACACTCGATAAAGATCCAATATTATTTCCCAATACATTCTGGATGCTCACTTCAATTTTCTATCACACCGATAAAGAGGGGAGGTGGAAAGTTGTGAGGAGCCCAAACCTGTCATATCGGGGTGACCATCCTATGGAATGAGCAGCCACTGCTTAACTTTGAGGCCCTGGCTACAGGGAACCTGGGCTGGATGGCCCCAGTGGTGGTTCCCTGAGTCACAGGTTGGCTTCGGAACAGAGGTGGAGCCAGAACGTGGGTGCAGATCATTCACCAGGAATCGTCACCTGCAAAAGGCCGGGGAGGAGGCAGGACCGGGCAGGGGGGAAGCAGAGTCCTGAGGCAACCCTGACAAAGCTTTGGCCAGCCTGGCCGGGAGCTCCAGAACAAGTGCTGTCTGCCAGAGCTGGCCTGCCTCATTCAGACTAAAATGCCTGGGCCTTTATACTCCCACCTCATTCAGTCACCTCGTAAGGGCATGATCTTGGGAAAAAGCACTATCTGCATGGGAACAGACCCTGGGAACCCCAGCAGCAGGAGCCTGTCTGCCGAGGCCCCCCTGCAAGTCCCTGGAATGAGTACTTGTGGAGCAAAGAGGCCTTTTGTGACCCTCAGCCCCTTGTCGCCTGACACACTCAGAAGCAGATGTTTTCTACCTCAGTTATTCTTGGATGAATCCCATTTGCCTAAGTGTTGCTGTTCACAACACAGTTTCGCCAGACGTGGTCTCATCCTGTTGCAGGCTGGTGAGAGGGGCCTTTGGGGGGAAATCTGAAGCAGAAATCAAAGTGGGTGGTGGGGAGAACCGGAAAGCTCATCCCGCTGGCTTGTGATGGAGTGGGTCTCAGTCCTTCTAAATGGTCTGAACCACTGGGGCGTGAAAGACATTTCCCAGCTAGTCTGGGGGAGGGTATTAGAGAGGGTGCTGGCTGAAGAAGTCTGTATTCTAAGGAACTGAGAGGGAGGGAGTGTTCAGAGGCGCTAAGCTGGGGAAAGGTGATACAGCTTGAGCGTGAAGATCAGCCTAAGAGCCCCAAACTCCTGGGCATTATCCTAGCTCCAGCCACAGCTTTGTTTTAGGCAAGTTATTTCCCCACTCTGAGGTTCAATTCCTCGGCCACATGTCAATGGACTCACACTCAACTTGGTGTCCTAGGAACTGACACGGAGGCCGAAATGCACTACACATTGAAGAAGTGTTTACGGCCACTTCCAGGTACGACTGAGTAACCCTCATGCCATAAACTAGAAATCTAGCTTAAATATATGGAACCACATTTTCAGGCAGTGGGCAACACAGAGTGCAGGACGGTGAACACTGAGGGAAGGAAAACAAGTGAGGGGAGGCCCCCTGCTACCTCAGACTTCTGCCTTGGGGCAACTCCAGACCACAACGCGAAGCAGGGGAACCTATAAAGAGGGTGGATCATCTCACTCAGCTGAGAAGGCGAAGACAGGAGTTGGAAGAGGCTGTTTGAAATTGTGCTGGAGGGGGCGCCTGGGTGGCGCAGTCGGTTAAGCGTCCGACTTCAGCCAGGTCACGATCTCGCGGTCCGTGAGTTCGAGCCCCGCGTCAGGCTCTGGGCTGATGGCTCGGAGCCTGGAGCCTGTTTCCGATTCTGTGTCTGCCTCTCTCTCTGCCCCTCCCCCGTTCATGCTCTGTCTCTCTCTGTCCCAAAAATAAATAAAAAACGTTGAAAAAAAAATTTAAAAAAAAAAAAAAAAGAAATTGTGCTGGAGAATACCAGAGCTAAGGGAGCGATACGGGAACAGAGCTTCGGAAACCTGTATGGGGTTCCCTTGGATCTTCTGCTGAATGCAAAGCTGTCTCTACACAGCGTGAAACTCCAGAAGAATAGACAAAGAGCAGTTACAAAAACAGACAGACGGACAAACACGACCACCACCAGAGAGCTGGATACTGAACAAACACCAGAGCTCGCAAAGGGCTGGGAGGTACTTGATGTAAGACTGGCCAGGGTGGAAAGTGTTTGTTGAGCAGCTAGGAAATTAAATTGGGATCTCAGAAGGTTCAATGCTCAGTAAAGGGCACACTGGGCCTCAAAGACATCTCTAGACCTTCCCGGACAAAGCTTAAACACAAACTGCAAAATGCTCAAGTCAATGTGTAAGTAAATGCGCTGCCCACAAAATCTAGACATTCGACAACATAACAGTTACAATGTTCCGTGTCCAGTGATAATTATTAGATATGCCCCAAAACAAGCAGAAAATGTGACACAGGAGGGGCGGGGGAGGGGGGAAATCTGTCAATGGAAACAGACCAGAAAATGACAGAGATGAACAAACAAGGGCCTTGGGGCAGCTATTGTAACTATGCTCAAGGATGTAAAGGGAAACATGAATACAATGAAGAGAGAAACCAAGAACAAAAGGAAACTCAAGAGCCACAAAGTGAAATGTTCAAAATGAAAAATGCACTGGGTGGGCATGAAAGTAGATTTGATTTTGAGGAGGAAAATATCAGTAAACTTCAAAGCAGAGTGACGGACACCGTACAAAATAACAACAAAGCAGGAGCTGAGTCACGCAGGTGCCCTGAAGTCACTTTAAGGATTTTGGCTTCTACTCTGGGTACCTTAGACACCACTGGAGAGTTTTGATGGCAGAGGGATACCATCTGGTTTACCTGTCAGTGGAAGCTCTCTGGTCGCTGTATTAAGAATAAGCCACAGAGGGGAAAGGCTAGACACAGGTGGTCTGTTCAGTGAATGCTGCTATATTCTGAGTGAGAGATGATGGTGCTTAATCCAGGTTAATATCAGGACAATGAGAAATGGTTGAAATCTGAGATATCTATATCTATATATAGATATATATATATAGGTATATAGATACATAGATATAGATATATAGATATATATTTTTTTAATGTAAGCTTTAAGCCCCATATGGAGCTTGAGCTCATGACCCCAAGATTAAGTGTCGCCTGCTTTCCCAACTGAGCCAGTCAGGTACCCCTGAGATATATTTTGATCGTAGAGCAGACAGGGTTTTTTCATGCACTAGGTTTAGAATGAAGAGTGATATCAAGTTGTATACACTGAGCCATTACCCATTTCTTGAGAGCAAGAACTATGTATCAGTTAGGATTGCATTTAGGTATGTGTAACCAAAGGCCCAACGACCTAAACAAATGGAGGCTTATTTGTTTCACATGACTGGTGGGACCAAGGTTGGTCAGCTACTTGAGGTTACCATCAGTATCCCAGGCTCTTGCTGTCTTTCTGTTAAGCCATACTTTAACAGATTTTATCTTTGCCCTCTTCTTCTGCCTCATGGTCCCAAGGTGGCTGCTGTACTTCCAGGCATATTATCAGTATTCCAGGAAAGAAAAAATAACAAAGGTACAAAAAAGACCCTGCCAGATGAGTTTGTCCTTTTTTAACCCAAGAAAGCAAAAACTTTCCTGGAAGCCACATCCAGCAAACTTCCCCTAATATTTCATTGGGTCACGTCGCCAACCTTAGGAGAATGAGATTACTATGTATGGTCTAGGCAAATTGCAGTTCATTCTTTATGGCCAGAGTAAGAGGCCTTCTCTCCCTACAGTCAAAAGATTTCTGCTATTAGCTGAACAAATGAGGTTCTATTAGCAGAGTGGATGGGGCATACTTCAGGAAGAATGTTAGAAGAGTGATGGCCGATTTCTACCATTGATTGATTGGTTTTTGTAATTTTGTTTAAAAAAACAACCCTCCCCCAACCCCGTGTTTGGCAGGTATATATAATAAATATTCCCTGCTACCAGGTTGGCATGATGGCATAGTGGTTTTGAAAGACTTCTTAAATAAGCTCCTGAAAGAAAGACTGGAGAGACGTGGAGGGGGAAAGGGTGGGCATGATCGGTCTTAGATTGTTTAAAAAATGGCCTGTGAGGGGAGCAGTGCACTGGAGATTCATGAAGTCTGCGAAGCAGGTAGGCCAGTCCAGCTGTCGGTTTGGCCATCTCATTCATTGTAGGTTGTGTTGAGATAAAAGGGAAGTGCAGAGGGAAGAACCGGTGGAGCCATGAAGGGAAAGAAATGCATGTTATATTAAAGCTGGGGGCAGAATTCCTTTTAGAGGACTTTTGTTGTTATTGTCAGCAAAAGCACTTGCCTGGCACTCAATTCTGAAAAGCTGGGTCCCAGGATCTGGTTCAGAGAGCAAACCATGACACAAAGAAAGCAAAATTCCTTTTTGAGTTTGGGCTGGTTGCACAAGAGGGGGGGGGGGGGTAAAGGGATCCCGGGGATCTGAAAGGAAAGGGGAAAATTAAGATGGATGGGAGAGAAAGTTCCATAACCGTCAGCCAGTGGACATTATGCCTTGTCCTTGTTTTACAGGGAAGGAGTCCCATAGCTTTCAAATGAAAGAGCCAGGATTTAAACACAGAAATTCAAAAGCCTGGAAAACAACAACAACAACAAAAAAAGACCAGAACCAAACAAAAGCCTGGTGCTCCCTTTCTCCACCTGCAGCCCCACCCCAGGCAGCATGGAGGCAGTTAGTTGGTCATTCACAAACCCTCTGATCTCCATCTATGGAAAGACTTTGAGGTGAAGGCCACCTCAGTCATGAACTCAGATGCCGGGTGCTCTGGCAGGAAGCTCTACTATGACCTTGGGGAACAGGCAGTTTCCTCTGGTTAGTGCTGTGGGTGATGGTTCCACCTCCTTCCCCAAGCAAGCTGGTAAACAGCCTTAGCCCCACCTTCCACCCCCAGGTCTCCAGCAGCCCGGCTTCTGTTACTCGGGCAACTGATAAGCAGGGGGCTGGTATCTGGGCCCCTATAGAATAAGTACCAATCTGAATATGGTTTCCTTTGGGTTTTGTTCTTCCTTGAATATTACCAAAAGAAAAAATAATGAGGAAAGCAAAAGCAAAACAAAGCCGTTTTTAATTTCACGGCTCCATTCGCCCTGGGAACCTGATGCTCATGATTTCCCACGTATTTACACCTTGGTTGCTGTTGAGACCTCCCACCTCTCATGTGGTCCATCGGGTGCTGAGTATTATACCTTCAGCTTCCTCTCAGCAGCAAGCACACTAGGGAGTTCTGTTGCGTGCACCACTGTATATGTGATGTAATATTAGTTCACATACTCCACTTATTCAGAGCATTTTCACAACTGGTCTCCCCTGGTCTTCGCAAGAAGCCTCCAGGTTACGTTGGATGTGGAAAGTCCTCTGAGAGCTGAGATGGTGCCTCCTTCGATCGGAGTTCAGGTTTGCATGGCTTAACCTGCAGCACCCAGCAGCATGTCTGGGACTCAGGAGACACTCAGCAAAGGACAGCTGCAGAAGAGGGGTTAGAGTGACAGGTAAAGCAAGCTGAGAAGAGAAGAAGTAATGAAGTAGGCTGTGGCCCTTCTCAGTTCTTCATCAGGTCTGGAGAGGGCACCCACTGAGGCTGAGGCTAACCCTTACCCTTGAGATGGTATCTGATTTCAAGGGTGCAGGCTCCCTCAGGGCACCCACTTTGAATGGCTCTGTTCGGTAGAGTCTGGTTTTGGAACAGGTGTCAATTTGTTACATATAGTTAAACAGACCCATGAGCACCTATGTGAGTGTTTGTGTGTGTCCGTACACACATCTATGTACATCATTTCTTTAAGTATGATCAAGACTTAAGATGGAATGATTTTCTCTGCAGGAGCCAATGGGAAGAGAAGAGAGCCATCTTTGAGACCCAGATGGGAGCCCATGGTTGTGAGGGTAATGCTAGTCCTGCCCCCCAGGCTCTCTACCCAACCACCTTTCTCTCTTCCTTCCAGGTCCCTGCCCACTGTGACCTTCCCCCGCTCTTCCTCCCTTTCTTCACATGTTTGTCTTTCAAAGCCTTTCATCATTTCCTCATGATGGCCACGACCCCAGTTGTTCAACTCCTTCCTGGGCTGGGCAGGGACAGAGGGGGTTGAAACATGGGGTCATGGAAGCCATACCTTGCTGGGCTTTGTTATTTGGGTGAATGTGGTCAGGACAGCTGGGTGTTGGTGTCATTAATCAGTCAGTGAACAAATATTTATCATTTCCATGTTCTAGGGCTGTGCTAAGTACTCACTGTTCTCTGTTGTCTCTGCTCATTAAGTGAATAAAGGGGAAACAATAGAAGATGGTTCTTCATCAGATCCCTTCATTGGGCTGAAGACAGGGGTTTGGACAGAGCCATCTAGGGCTCTGATCCTGACAGCCACTAACTAGCTGTGACAAGACTTCACCACCACCCCGACACACCCCTACACCCCACCCCTGCCCCTGCCAGGGAGGCCAGGGACTGGAAGGCTCTCATTCTCAAGGTGGGGATTTTCCACTGTGCCAGCAAAGGTGCCAGAGCCTGACAGGGACAGCCTGGGGCATAGGAATGCCTCGGATATAGTCTTTTCCAACTTGACCTTCTATAATTCTAAGTTATTTCTGTCAATAAGTGGCCAGAATATGGTGGTTAATAAGACAAATGGAATTCAAGCAGGCAATAAAAATATTTCACTGCAATTCAGGCAAGGAGAAGAGAGTTTTGATTCAAATTAGTCAATTAAAATTCATGTGGGAGAGGCTTGGTTGGTTCAGTTGGTGGAGCATCTGATTCTTGATCTTGGGGTTGTGAGTTCAAGCCCCACGCTGGGTGTAGAGATTACTTACAAATAAAAAAATCTTAAAAAAAATAAAATTCATGTGGACGGTACCTTGGTAAAAGATAGAGGTTACCATTCAAAAAAATCAAAACAGTGATAGCAGATGCACAATATTCTGAGAAAGGTATAGGACTAAGAAGACTTTATTACCGTAAGAAGGATTCAGCTTATTTTTTTTTAATTTTTTTAACGTTTTATTTATTTTTGAGACAGAGAGAGACAGAGCATGAACGGGGGAGGGTCAGAGAGAGGGAGACACAGAATCCGAAACAGGCTCCAGGCTCCGAGCTGTCAGCACAGAGCCCGACGCGGGGCTCGAACCCACAGACCGCGAGATCATGCCCGAGCTGAAGTCGGATGCTCAACCGACTGAGCCACCCAGGCGCCCCAGAAGGATTCAGCTTATTAATGAAGGGTTCATCTAGAATGTTCTTGGAATTATTGTGCAAGCCTTGTTTCCCCATCCAGAGTCTCAGACCAAACCCTGATTCTGAAATGTCAGTTACTGCAGTCATGGGACTGAGATGGTTTATAAGTTTCCCTTGGTCGGATGAGAAACACATGTAGTTCAAATTGTACAAAGAAATTGTACAAAGACGCAGGGTGACAATAAAGGCATGAATACAGGATCAATACCTTGATAAACTGTGTTCATTCAGGTAGAGTAATTTGTCTTTGCGATGCTGCTTTGGTTGTACTGTGTCACCTTACCACATTTAGCAGGCTGGAATATTTGATTTACAAGACTTGTCTACCTGTTTGAAATATTTTGCTTATTAGATTTGTAAGTCTTCCCTGCCAGAAGTTGGAAGCATTGGAGAAAATCAGGTATTTAACATTTCTAATTGTAGGTAGAGATTTCTAATAATCTTTGATGATTTACAAAGCCCTCCCTGATCTTTGAGTCCCCTTCTTTCCTCCTACAATGATGAATGGTGGGTTCATTTCCCTAGCGTGACAGGACTATATGTCTGCCTTACCTCTGGAGGTATCACTTACATCTCCATACTTCCAAGACCTGTGACACTTATTATGATGAGGCTCTGTCCCATATAGGAAACAACAAATGACAAAAACCCTCATACATAGTTGGAATTCCTCAGCAAGGAAGGTAGGGAATTTGGGGAACAATGAGAAGACTGGCCTACTCTAATCACACAGGCTATCTGTCTGAGAGCACTATGGAAGTAGGAACCTGGAGATAAGGCTCTCATTTGAGTGTGAATGAAAGGTGAACTCTACCTGCTTTTTGAGTTTGGGCAAGTTTCTGAACATCTCTGAGCCTGTTTCTTCATCTATAAAGCAGGGATAGTAATACCTAGCTCAAAGGATTATTGGTAAAACTGATTTAAAGTAACGTTTATAAAATGCTTAGCACAGTGCTTGCACATATGAAGAGTTCAATCCGTGAGCCTTGTCTGTTCCTATTATATGACTGGCCAAGGAGAACTAGGAAATTCCTAAGTGTAATCAAGGGGTTAGGACTGTAATTCAGTTCAACAAATACGTGTTGACCACATGTTAATGTTGTAATCATACTGCTGGGAATTTATTCATATTTGATTTTAAAAAATTTTTTAAACATTTATTTACTATTATTGGGAGACAGAGAGAGACAGAGCATGGGCATGGGTAGGCCAGAGAGAGGAGGAGATACAGAATCTGAAGCAGGCTCCAGACTCTGAGCTGTCAGCACAGAGCCCAACGCAGGGCTTGAACTCACAAACTGTGAGATCATGACCTGAACCAGAGTGGGATGCTCAACCGATTGAGCCACCCAGGCGCCCCTAGAAAGGTTTTGTAAAAAGTAAGTAGACCTTGTTAAGTGAAAGAAGTCAATCTTAAAAGTCTACCTACTGCATGATTTCCATTCTATGGAATTCTGGAAAAGGCAAAACTATGAACACAATAAAAGGATCAGGGGTTTCCAGGGGTTTCACGGGAGGGAAGGAGGGATGAGTAAGTCGGCGGAGCATAGGCTTGGGAGCGGGGTTTAGGGCAGTGAAACCATTGCATATGATACTGTAATGATGAATACATGTTACTGTGCATTTGCCCAAACCCACAGAAAGTATGGGACAAAGAGTGAACACTGATGTAAACTATAGACCTCACTTAATAATAGTGTATCAATATTGCCTTATCAATTCTAACAAATGTACCACACAAATACAAGATGTTAATAATAGGGAAAATTGTGAGGGTGAAGGTGAGGGAATATGCTCTGCACTGTACTTTCCTTTCGATTTTCATGTACCTGACATTGCTCTAAAACTTAGTGTATTATATTTTTTAAGCAAATAGAATTTTCCAAATTCATTTTATCTCCCAGTCCTAGTTCCTGGAGATTATGAGACTTTATTTTACCAGCCAAAATGCAAGTTTCTCCTTCATGTTTCTAGACCGCTATGTGTTTCTCTTCATCCCAGTACCTCTGCATTATATTTTCCCCAGAGGAATGTAAACTCTGTGAGGGCAGGGACCATGCCTAAGTCAGCTTTGGGAGATCCTGTCAGTTTTCTGCTCAGACCTCCCAATGGCTCCCCATTCCAACTGCTTTACATATATTAACTCATTTAATCCTTAGAACAACAATCCTTAGGAAGTCGGTGCCCTTCTTACTCCCACCAGATAATAAGAAAACAGAATCAGAGAGGTGAAGAAGCTTGGGCAATTGAACAAAGCTGGTAACTGGCAGATCTGGGATACCAACCCAAGGTAGTCGGACTTCAGAGTTTGCAGAAAAAGTACCAGAAAACTCCCAATTTTTTTATGCTGTAGGTCACACACATTTTTGGGTTTGTGTAATGATTTTAGGGTGCCTCAATTATGTATTTTTAAAAATGTTTACTTTTTTTTGAGAGAGAGAGAGAGAGAGAGCACAAGGAGGGGAGGGGCAGAGAGAGAGGGGGACAGAGGATCTGAATTGGGCTTTGCCCTGACAGAAGAGAGCCCGATGTGGGGCTTGAACCCACACACCATGATATCATGATCTGAGCTGAAGTCGGACGCTTAACTGAGTCACCCAGGCGCCCCTCAGTTATGTCTTTTTAAAAATGCAACAATAGAATGGAAGAAAAAAGGAGAACTATCTTGCAAAGAGTAGGAGTGGTATTGTCCTGTGAAACTTCTGTAGTTTTTGTATATTACATGCGTGTGTATTTGTGTTGGAAGCCATGTAAAATGTATTTAGAAAGCTCACTGCCTTAATCTGTCAAGAGAGCCATTACCTAAGGTAGCAAGAGGTGCTCCCGGCTCCTGCCAGCCACACCGGGCTCCTGCCTCCTTACTCTGAGAGCACGTTGGCTTTGTTCTGTGCATGTGCTGGCTTTGCCTCCGCAGCTCTTGCCCTCCTCAAACCCAGTGATGGCCAGAGGCAGAAAAACACCATCCCTTCTAGGGAAACCCATACCAGACATCCCCAGCAGATCACTCCTCGACTAGAACAGATAATGTCCTTACCAGCCAGAGCTGGGTCACATGCCCACTATAAACAAGGCTCAAGAAAGGAGACTGTGGCTACGATGCTCAGATTCCACCCATGTGATACAACTCTGGCCAAAGGCTGCCAGCAAAGTAAAAGGCAGAATGGGTGTTAAGCAACCTCAGTAGAACCCAGGGGAACAAAACATTTCAAGTGATTTTCTGTCTCCGTAGAGATGGAAGTTTAGGGCAGACTACCCTTTGACTCATTCATTCATTTATTCACTCAAGTATTTACTGATTACCTCATGTGTGCCTACACTGTTACCAGGCCCTGGGGACACAGAGTTAGGCAAAAGAGACACAGCTGATGCCTCTTGGGGAAAACTCTAGAAAAGGAAAGTGTAGTTGAGTAATCTCAAGGTTATCCAAATATAGAGCACAAACTCCTGTCTAAAAGGGAGAGATTTGAGACCTTCGGCTCCACAAGCTCTTTGTTGTAATATAAAAGGTCATGTTTGTTTCCATTATTCAGATGTTTAACCCACTGCTTCAAACTCATATGTCCCTCTAACTATGCCACAATTAACTTTCCTACAGTTATCCGTACCTTCTCATTCTCAACTGGCTTATACCTCCATTTATGTCACCCTACGGTCCTGATGAGTATTTTTTAAAGTCTCTTAAAATTATACTCCGGGCACATGGGTGGCTCAGTCATTGAGCATCTGACTTCAGCTCAGGTCATGATCTCAGAGTTCGTGAGTTCGAGCCCCATGTCGGGTGAGCCTGAGCCCCGAATCAGGTGAACACGAGCCCCCTTTCAGGTAAAAACACGAGTCCCACTTCGGGTGAGCCCCATTTCTATCTCTTTCTGCCCTTCACTCACTTGTGCCCTCTCTCTCTCTCTCTAAGAAAAATGAAACATATAGAAACATATAGAAAAATGCATAGAACTGGACAATACAAAGAATGATCACACAGTAAACACATTTATGTATCTATGCCACTATGTTAAGAATGAGGACATTCCAGCACCCAGAAGCCCTATGGTATCCTTCCAGTCATTATTTCCTCCTTCCTCCATAAATCTGCCATCATCCTGGCTTTTCATACTATATATATTAGTTTTGCTTGTTTTTAACTTTATATATTGATGGAACCTTACATTATGTGCTCTTTCATGTCTGGTTCTTTGGCCCAACGTCACATTTGTGTGACTAGCCATGTTGTGTGCCACAGTGGTTTATTGATGTTTTTCACTGCTGCATACTACTCCATTGTAAGAATATGCCACAGTCCATCCATTTCACTGTTTATGGACACTTGAGATTATTTCCAGTGTGAGGCTATTTCAAGTAGGCTTTCCATGAATATTTGTGTATGCCTTTTTAGTTGTACATGTGCACATATTTCTTTGCCTGTTTTTTTTTTAAATTTTTTTTTAACGTTTATTTATTTTTGAGACAGAGACAGAGCATGAACGGGGGAGGGTCAGAGAGAGGGAGACACAGAATCTGAAATGGGCTCCAGGCTCTGAGCTGTTAGGACAGAGCCCGACGCGGGGCTCAAACTCACGGACCGCGAGATCGTGACCTGAGCCGAAGTCGGCCGCTTAACCGACTGAGCCACCCAGGCGCCCCTGTTTGCCTGTTTTTAAAGGGAGGAGGTGATTTGGTCTGGACCGCCATAAAATAGGTTGAGAAAATTAAGGCACGACAATATTCAACCGACTGGACACGTTGATCATGAACAACTGTTGTACTTACACAGAGATGCATAAGACACCAGCCAAGAGGAGATACTTGGGGAGGAGGTGTCCTTGCGTGTGGGAACACACAGAGAATAGGGAACAGAAACAGACTGTGTAATTAAGTACAAAATTGCATATGCCCAGAGTAGAGGCCAACTTTTAGAACCTCCTGGCAAAGACTAGACAGTTTAATACCAGGGCTGGATTCTCCACTCCTGCTCACCCACCCTGTCTGTGACAGGAGAGGTACCTGGAGGCCATGCGTGGGTGACAGAAAGGAGGTGTAGGTCTGAGCGTCCTTTCTACAGAGCCCAGACATATTTCTGCCAGTGTCTTCTGCCTTGTGCCCCTCACAAGTGAAACTGAGGCTAAAACCTCTTTGAATGCAGAAACTTCAGATAGACTTTGCACATGCCCCACCCTTCCCAGCCTACAGGTGCAGGTCTGGGAGGAAGAGGAGAGCCAGGCAGGTGGCCCAGAAGCAAGTGGGGCTTATCAGATGCAAATTTTCATGTCTGACAACTAAAGCTTGAAGTCTCTGCGTGTTCGTTCGGAATTCAATGAGTAGGAGAAGGGCGGAGGAGGAGCTGAAAGGCTCTATGGGGATTTCGGATTAGACCAGGAGTGTGGATAGCTGCAGCTGACATCACCATCACCATCACCACCATCATCATCACCATCACCATCACCATCCCTTACATTTGTATCACGTGATAGTCTACAAAGAGCTTTCTGTTCCTTAGCGTTCACATGTCTGTGGGCTGGCGGGGCAGGGTTTACTCCCACTTTGCTGAGCTGCCCAAGCACACTCTGGACGCAAGTCAGGGTCAGATCCCTAAGGGTTCCTTCAGTCCCTCTTCGGGAGCCTGAAGGGCTGTCATTGGCTCGTTGGTTCTTAGGGAAGTGAAATAGGGAAAAGAGCGAGGGACACGTGTCCTATGGGTGCAAGGACACAGAAAGCATAGGACACAGAAGGAAATGGCCAGAGGCTACAGCAGTTGCGGGGTGGGGAGAGATGGAAGGGTGGAAGGTGTGCCGACTCTGAGATAAGTGGAGCCACCTGGAAAGGGCCCCGGTGCCCACAGGGCACTCCCAGCCGGTGCCGGTGCCGGTGCCGAGAAGGTAGGGCGTGACCGCGTCGCACCCGCGCGTTTGGGGACTGCGGGCTCGGGCAAGTCGAGCTTCCCGGGGCGCCCCACGGAGGGTGGGAGCGCGGTGGCACCGCCCCCTCCCGGACGCGCGTCGAGCGCCCTCTGTCACCCCACGCCGCTCCGCCGGGGGCGGGGGGGGGGGGGTGCCCAGGGCAGAGGCGGCCCGCCCAGGTGCGCCGGGGTTTGGCCCGCCATCCGGAAGGTGCGCCGCCCGGTCCCGGGCCTGTGCCCTCGGCCTCCCCCCCCACCCCCCCGCGTGAAAGCGAAAGTGCCGGGTCCGCGAAGGGCGAGCTCCGGGGGCGGGGCCGGCGCGGACCCGGGACGGGCGCCGGGCACTCGCCGGGCCATGGATGGGCTCGGCCACCGCCTCCGAGCCAGCCTGAGACTGAAGCGCCGCCGCGGGGGTTAGTGCGGGGCCGGGGCGCGGGGGCGGGGAAGCCGGGGGCCGGGCCTCGAGGCTGGCGGGGCGGGGGCCGGGCCTCGAGGCTGGCGGGGTGAGGGGGGAGGCTCGAGGGGGGGGGGGCGACTGAGGGCCACTAGGAGCGCAGGCCCGGCGCCAGGTGAGCCGAAGAGGGGGCGCAGGTGGAGGGGACGTGGCGAGGTGGCGCCAGGGTCGGAGATCGGAGGGGCGCCCAGGCCCGCGGGGGCGAGGGGGAGGCGGCGGGCCGAAGGAAGCCGTTGTGGGGCCCCGGGGCCACGTGTCCTCCCAGCCAGGAAGCTTGTGGTGCAACCGCAGTGTGCTTGAGGCGCCCTCCTGGAACCCCAGCCCCGCCCCGCCCGCTGCGCTCCTCGGAAACTCCGCTCCCCCGACGTGACCGCCCCCACCTGAGGGCGGCGGGGCCCCGGGGAGTGTGGCCCCCGGCAGACCTGGGAGAGCGCCTGCTCTGCGGGGCCTTAGAGCCTGCGAACCAGACAGGGCACGCCTGCCCTGGCCGCTGACACCCCCACCCCCAGGTGAGGGGGAAAGAATTCCTCCCGTCCAGGGTTGTGGGGACTCCAGTAGAAGTCACTTCCTTTCTTCCTAGCAGGGGCGCTGGGCTTTGCAAGAACACAATTGGGAATTCATTCATGTTTTCATTCATTCAACAAACATTTATTTCGGCTTGCCGGTAGCCAGTCCTGAAGTGTCCTTTAGATACTTTGCCCAGAGGCCGCACCTTCTGAGCAGAAAGGAGTCGGTTGGAAGGTAAATCGGGTCACTCCCAGACAGCCTTCTAACATTGGCAGTTGAAAAGTCCCCTTCCTACGCCAGGCCCCCGAATTGGGCAGATCTGGGGTGAGACACAGGTGCTCCTTCTGCCATCCCTCCTGCCACCCCCCGCCCCCCCCCCCCCCCACTCCCAGACTATTTCAGAGACCGGAATGGGGGCAGGGCTCTGGACGGCAAGGGTTGGCACAGAGTTCGGCCATTCTGACCTCGCTGGTGTCCTCCTTTCTCTGGAGAGTACTGGCCTGGGCTTTCCTGGACTCCCTCAACCCTCAGAAGGCTGTGTGAATGGCAGAGTTCTGCTTTTGGCAGCCCGGAGGAGACATTCCAATTGTTCCCACCCCAGCCCCCAAAGTGGGCTGATCATGGTGTCTGGGCATCAAGGAGGAGCTGTGAGGTGAGCAGCCGGTGTTCGCTGTCCTGAGCTTGGCCACCTGTCAGGCCAGGAGAGTGTGCTCTCTTCGTCTTCCATGCCATCCTTCACCTTTCTGGGGAGTTCCCGCATCTTCTTTTCCCTTTTGGCCTCAGGGCAGTTGTGTGGTAAGAGGTGTGTGTGTGCGTGTGTTTATGTGTGTGCACGTACACGCATGTGTAAATCATCCTGGTGGGAAGAAGTGGCAGTGGTGGTGGTCCTGAGTGGAGAGCAGCTGAGCTAGAAAAGGAAGAGCCAGCCTTCTACATCAAAGTTCTAAAAAGTCCCCTTACCTATAGTCTAGCTGGTTTTGTGACTTTAGTCAGGTGGCCATGGGAGGGGCTTCCTGGTGGAGGAACAAGTGTAACCAGACTCTCTACTTCCCTAGAAGGGGTGGCTCCCTCCTCAACTAAAAAACTCAGGACTGTGATTGCACTCCAGGGCACCAGGGATTAAATGAGATGACCTATATTAATAGGATGAATGTTTTCTTCCTTTTTTTTTTTTTAGTTTTTTTACATTTATTTATTTATTTTTGAGAGACAGAGAGAGACAGGGTGCAAGTGGGGGAGGGGCAGAGAGAGAGGGAAACACAGAATCCCAAGCAGGCTCCAGGCTCTGAGCTGTCAGCACAGAGCCCGACGCGGGGCTCAAACTCACAGACCTCGAGATCATGACCCGAACCGAAGTCGGACACTCAACCGACTGAGTCACCCAGGCGCCCCTAGGATGAATGTTTTCTGTTCAGCTTTTCTCTTCTGTTGATAAACCTCTTTGAAAGGGAGAAGAAAGCAATCCTTTTCTGGATTTCTTGGGCTTCAGCCCAAAAGTCTGGTAATCTCTTTTGTTTGATTTTGTGAGTTTTGCTGTTCTCCTGGCTCTGCTGATAAAGCAGGAGGAAATGGGCTGAAAATGCAACCCAAAGGGTTCAGGGAAAGGCATAATTTCCTGAGGTTCTGGAATGGTCAGTGAAAAGATTTGGGTTCTCAAAGACCTTTGCAAACAGGGGGCAGCCCACATTTGTGGAATGTTTGGTGTGTACTATATCTAAAAGGCAGGAGCATAGACATGGGACTCTCATAATTCCTACCCCCCCCCATTCTGTTAATAGTCCCTGAATAGCCCCTGACTTGTTCTGTGACTCAGTTTCCCCATCTGTATGAGGAAGATGCTTGTTCCTCAGGTGGTGAGGGTTGTGCAACAAGTCTGTGCAGGTTGTAAGGTGTGGTGACAGTTCTGAGTATTCTGGGTCATTGTCCTCACCATGACAGAATCTGTCACATCCTTACTTGTGGGTTCTCCCCACGAGTCGTGTCTGGGGCCCCTGAGTCCTGGCTTTTACTAGTCCCACAAAAGCCAATCTGGAGCTCTTAAGAAGAAGGCAGCCATCTCCCCCTTTCAAGCAACCCACTTTCCTCCAGCGGGCTGCTAATTCTTTGCTGGAGTGGCAAACACTGATACCAAACGCTTTTGCTTCCTGGCCCCTTTTAGAGTCAGCTTTCTGACAAAGTCCTCTTTGACCCTGGGCATTTACTCATTCATAGGTGACTTATTGTTATTTTTCTCTCTTCCCCAGCCTCCTGGCTCTAGATACCACTAGAGCCCAAGGGGCTCTGCTTTTAGCTTGGGCAGAACTATTGACCTGGCTCAACGGGGAAAGAAGCCTGAGCAGGAGTGGGGGTAGGGCAGAGATCACCCAGTTGCTTTCTATTGTCACCGAATGCCCCTCAAGCTGCTGAGGCTACCAGTCTGTCCCCTACTGTAGGCCAGGGAGACTGTCCTGAGTCAGTGCTTCCTATTTGGGAAGTGGGATCCTTTGCTGGAGCCCTGGAACGGTTCCCGTGAGAGAAGTCAGACTTCGGATATATTGCAGGGGTGGAGGGGGGGAGGTGCGGTGAGAGATGCATCGCTGTAGATCATCCTGAAGTATCAGGAACTCTCCAGCTCAGAGATGGATTTATTCTCTATTTTACCTCCAGGAGAGGAGGCTTTTACGTTCGTATCAATTTCCAGAACTCTCTCATGCTAGAACGGTTTTTTTCCATTTAGAGAATTAATGGACTGAGTCTATTTATCTTAATCAAGGGAGGCAGTGGTATGCTGGCTGTGGGGAATATTTGGTCCTATCCTCTTGCTTGCAGTCCTGAAGTCCTGGAAACTCCTGAATGCAGCATGGGGCCTTGCAGGGGTTTGGGGCGGTAGTGGGCCAAGTTGAGATGTGAAAGGTCAGGAGTCAAAGTTATGGGGATATAAGATCCCTGTCCTGGGGCTGGTGAAGTTCCAGTGCCCACAGTCTGATGCTCTTAGGCATTCTTCACTGTCCCGAAGTTGTAAATAAACCCGTTGCACAATCCGCAGCCCAGAATTCACAGCCCTTAGCCCAGAAAGCAGCTGGGCCTTGGAGGTGTTTGCTCACGACCTTTTCTCTCGCCACACCCTGGGGCTCTTGGGAGGAGCTGAGGTCTGAGCTGCAGTGCCAGGATGCTGCCTCTGTTGGTGCGGGCCTTCTGCTGCCTTCCTGGGTCCCGTCACATCCTTCTTGCTCAGCCATTGGGTGCTCAGCATGGAAACTGCCGTCCCCTGTTTGGAAGGCAGCACATGGCTTGGCTTCACGGAGTTGTGGTTGGAGACTGAAGCGGCCCCTCTCTCAGACTCTCTGTAGCCGGTCTGTAGGAGGAAAGGGAAGCACTCCAATGCCCTGCAGGTTCGAGAAGATGGAAGGACAAGTGGTAGGCACGATGCTCAGGCTGTTCCGCAACCGGCTGCCCCGACTCCGAGCAGGTCTGGACTGGATTACCCACTTCCTGTTTTCTAGGGTGACCCTCTTGGATGGGGCTGTTTCTTCCTTGAAATGCTTCTTCCTTTTCTTACATGTAGAATCTTTATAGTTTGACCTCCACCTGGTCCCCCGTGTGACTAGACCAGAATACTTCCCCTACTGGATTTTAGAGCTGGTCATGCCCCCCCATGGGGGGGTTTGTGTGGTCACAGGCACGTGGCTCTGGGACCCGTTCTGCTTTGGATACATGTCCGTTCAGGGCTTACTCTTTCAGGTACTGGCCTGGGCACCTGTGGGTGGGCACAGTCTCTGCCTCTGGGGCATAGGGCCTCCCAAGTGGCTCCCCAGTCCCTTTCCTTGGCGTCCAAATCAGTGGCTTCTGTCCCCCTCTTGGCTCCCTGGGTTTTCATATCTCCCAGGGCAGGCACGGAAACTGCCCAGTTGGTTCTGACCCTGTTGCAGGCCCTGAGGAGCGGGGAAGCCTCCGGGGACCTTAGCGTTGGCCTGGCGGCCCCGAGGTGCACAACTTGCCGGGAGCCACACGGGCTCCACCTGGGGCATGGGCTGCGGAGATACCAAGTAGGGTCTGGTGTCTTGGTTTCAGGGAGTCGCCAGGACAACCTGAGGGAAGCTGCGAAGGAACCAGAAAGGGCCCCGGAGCACTGTCTGTCCACCTTTGCTGGAGGGCAGCATTTCTTTGAATACCTCTTCGTGGTTTCCCTCAAAAAAAAGAGTTCAGGGCATGACTATGAGCCCACCATCACCTACCAGTTTCCCAAGGTAAGGACTGAAGGAGGGGGCAGGGGGAGCCCGGGTTTGGGTGTTTGAGAGGGGGGCGGTGCCAGGGCTCAGGTCGAGAGCCGCCTTGCGCTCCTCCGCTCCTGTTTCCTTCAGGCCCAGCCCTGTTTCCTGTTATCACACACAGAATCTAGGTCTGGCTTCTTTGTGAGGAACTGACCTGGGCTCCCTGGCCAGGAGACCAGGCTGGTTCTTCTGCCCCTTTTGGGGCCTCCTAGTTCTTCCAAATTCCATCCTTAGTCATCCTTCTCTGTAGAGAAGCTTACCTTCTGCCAGACCTCCTTGAGGGCATCCCCTCCCTGGGGTGGGTGGGAAGGAGAGGGTGGGGCGGCCACACAGCTGGTGCGCAGGCTCAGCCTGTGGCCACAGCCCAAACACCAGGCTCCTTCATGTCTGCTCCCGCACTGCGGTCAGGGGCGGGTGTAGGGCATCCTCATTGACCCTGCCGGCCCGGTAACTGAGCTGGCCACCTGTCCTCTCTAATGTGGTGGCTCTCTCACGTGGCCCCTCCAGGAGGCCAGGCAGCCTCTGGGCCTTTCTATACCAAGTGAGGCCCTGGCCCCCTTCCTGCCTATGTGGGTCCTTAGGATACTGATGTCTAACTCAGGCTCGTGTAGACTCAGCCGTGGGGCTGGTCAGACCCTGAATGAAGTCCCTGTGCAGAGTGACAGGCAGAGGCACGTTGAGCCCCCATGCCAGCAGGAAAGCTTATTCTCAAACTGCTTTAGAGCCTCAAGAGCAGCCTGCCAGCCCTCAAGCCCTCTCCTCCTGCCCCTGCACCCACAATTCACTGGGCTTTTCCCCTGTTTCCTATAGCGAGAGAACCTGCTCCGGGGCCAGCAGGAGGAGGAGGAACGACTGCTCAGTGCCATCCCCTTGTTCTGCTTCCCAGATGGGAATGAGTGGGCACCGCTCACTGAGTACCCCAGGTAATTGCCCGGGCCTGGGACAGAGGAACCTGGGACTGGGGGAGAAGGGACAAGTGTGAGCCATGTGGGTCCTGTGGCTCCCTCACTTGGTGTGGATGCCAGTTCTCAACAGCTTCTCTCCTGATGGGGAGGGGCTGTAGTCAATCCATTTATAAACATCTCTCCTGGAGTCCCCCAAGGCTAGGGATCTTAGCCAACTCGGTCAACCGGCCTGTCACCTCTGTCCAGAAAAGGGCGAGGTTCTCTCACCTGTCCTGGGAATGACAGTCGCCATGTTTTGGCTGCTTCTGGAAGAAGCTGGACTCAGCAGAAGGCCTTTGGCTTCAATGAAGACAATGTGGCAAAGTCCCTTTCAGCATCAGCCCTGGTTCTTGGCTGCCCGAGTTCGCATTTTGGCTTTACCACTTTTGAGTCGAATGACCTTGGATAAGAACCACCTTTGCTGCCTCAGTTCCTTTGTCTTTCAGGTGGGGATCGTAATTGAACCTACCTCAAAGGGTTGTTTTGACAATTAAACGAGGTGGTGCGTTTAGAGCTGGGAGCCAATAAGCACGTAATAAATTACTGGTGTTATTATTACTCTCAGGATTAATCAGCAGCTCCCCTCTGCCCCCCTGACCCTGCTCAGCATCTCTCTGAGGCTGTCGCCTTCCTGTTTTAGGGTCTAGTGGGCAAATGCAAACCATGTGTGTGCTCTTCTTCAGGGAGACCTTTTCCTTCGTTCTGACCAACGTGGATGGGAGCAGGAAGATTGGATACTGCAGGCGCCTCTTGGTCTGTGCTGCTCAGAACTGCCCCCTCCTCTCTGCAGCCCGCTCGGCTCCACAGCTGGGCTTGCTCAAGCTTCAGCTGCAAAAGCCAAGGCTCCTTGGCAGTGGTGGTTGCGGGGAGCGCACGGCCCAGCACCTGCTGCCATGTTAGTGCCCTCTGCAACCCTGCAGGAACGGGGACACTTGCCCCTCCTTGCCCACCCAGGGGACCTTTGCTGGCCATGCTTTGGTCTCTTCTCTCCCCAAGCTTCTGACATCTCCCTGTGTGGGAGGCTCCTGCCTGATCCCCTGTCCACCTTCTGTACCCAGTCCTGGCCTCCTTGACCCCCAGAGCCTCCCAGAGCATAGACTGGGGCTGGACGATGATTCTTGGGTCTCAAGAGGATTCTCCAAGTCACTTTTACAGTGCTGTCCTCCCTCGCCATTCCCTCATCTCTACAGCACACTTGCTCCCTTTCTCTGCGGGCCCCACATGGTGCTGGTGCTGACGGTGGCAGGGCTTGGCCCCCTCAAGGCCATCTTCTTTTGACTGTGGTGGCTGTTCTGGCCTCCCTGCTGCCTGCGCCATGAACAGAAGCTCTGCACAGCCAGGGGCTTCTCTGTCTGGCCCGCCTTTCCCCATGAGTCCCCTAGTCCCAGCCACCAGCCGTGTGCCCAGTCAGCCCCAGTTGGGAGAAGCCCTGGGGAGGCTGCGGAACTGAAGGAGCCTGTCTGTCCCTCCCCAGCCCGCCGGCCGTGGCCCTCGCCTTCCCAAGGTTTACTGCATCATCAGCTGCATCGGCTGCTTCGGCCTGTTCTCCAAGGTAGAGGTGCAGCGGGATTCCTTGGGGCCTGTTTGGCCCGTTCAGCCTCCAGGTCGGCCTGGCCGCCTGACCTGTCTGTGCTCCCTGGGCCCTCAGTGGACTTCTTTTCTCACGGCCGGGGTCGATCCTAGGCACACTTGGGGACATTGAGGCAGAGAGGAGCTTGGGCTCGAGAAAACTGGGACTTTCTCCCCTGCAGAGAGCCCACGCTCCCCCTCTGGTCAGGTAAGAAAGCAGCTGGAGCAGGACAGCAGGGAAAGCCCCAGGTTAGGGGGCGGGAGTTTCCCGTTTCCTCATCTGTCAAGGGCGTGCAGTGATGGCTCACCTCCCTGGCTTAGGGCCTGGCACGAGGCTCGAATGAAGCGACATGAGAAATGCAGAACACTGAACAAGTGTGAAGATGGCTGCTCTACAGGGGGGCCCCGAGACTCCCCATGAGCCCTCTGAGGGGGGAGGTCCCTAGGACTTCTGGAGCTAACTGCAGGGCCCGTGCACCCGAGTCAGGCCTCAGAACGGACAGGCATGTCTTGGTGGCCACGAAAGAGCTTCAATGTGCTCTGCCCCCAGCAGGATCTTCAGAGGGTGAGGGCAGGACGTTGTGAGCCTTTGCTTGGTGGAGTGTTCATCTGGGCTGGGTTCTCGGGGATGCAGTCTGGCCCTGGCCCTGGCGAGTCTCCAGTGGAAGTCGGAGGGCAGAGTAACACCCAAGAGGCCCAGGGTTCTAGGCTCCCACTGCACCCAGCATGCCAGCGTGACAAGACATGGTACCGCCGTGTGCGGTGGTTGGCTCTGGGATGACTGCGGGGGGGAAGGTGGTTACCAGGTGGTGCCAGGAAAAGGGAGGAACGGACTGGTAGGGAGAGGGTGAAAGGAAGAAGGCTACAGGCCTCCTGCAGGAGAGAAACAGCAGACTGGGCTCTGCCGGGGAAGAGAGGGAAGCCTAGAAGGTCCACGGGGATTGGCTGGATCAGTGCAGGGCGGGAAGATGCACGCACGGGGGTCTCTGCCACTTCCCGGTGGCATCCCTCTGAGCCGTTTCCTTGCAGATCCTGGATGAGGTGGAGAAGAGGCACCAGATCTCCGTGGCCGTCATTTACCCATTCATGCAGGGCCTCCGAGAGGCAGCCTTCCCTGCCCCCGGGAAGACTGTCACCCTCAAGAGCTTCATCCCCGACTCGGGCACTGAGGTGGGTTACGGAGTGCGTGAGCCCCAGCTTCGGTGGTACCGCTGTCACAGTCATGCCATCCCTCCCCCTGGTTAACACACCCAGACTGAGCCAGGCCGGGACCGGAGCCTGACTAGAAGGATTGACAGAGCTGAAAATCAAACCCACGTTTTCTGACCCTCCCAACCTGATGCTCCCAGGGGCCTACTTACTGTTCGAGCCACCAAGACTTGTATCTATAATAAAAAAACATGTAAGCTAAGGTTCCTGGTGCTAGAATGGACTGTGCCCCCAGCCCCAAATGGCCATTTCTCCCCATTACCACCCTTATCTTCCCATGTGTGTGTCCAGTATCACTCCCTCATGGCCTCCCATCTGTCTACTTGTTATCATCCCTCCCCACCCCTGTGTCCCCACCCATGCCACACGGGGATGCTGTCACTGCAGGCACGAGGCTGTCTCTTCCAGTACTGCCCCCTGGGATGTGGAAGGTCGGCCTGCCTCTCTGAACCTTGGCTTCCCTATGTAAAAATGAGGGGAGGAGCTAGGCCTTTTCACAGTCTCCATAGAATGCTTGCCCTACACCAGGCCATGCAATTTTCTGGATACAACTCGGTGAATACAATGGATAGGATTCCTGACCTCCTGGCTTAAAATCTAGTGGAGGAGACAGACGCTAAATAAGGAAAGACACAAATAAGTATGTAATTTAAAGTGACGAAAGGGGAGAAACCAGATGCTCCATGAGAAAATGATGGAAACACACGCCCAATTAGGCAGGCCTCTGAGCCGGAGGGAGGAGGAGACAAGCAGAAGGGTGACCTGACCTGTGAGGACCCTCAGGCAGGAAGAGCAGACTGGAAAGGGGGACAGGGTCGGCATGACCCTCAGAGCTAAGGGAAACCACCGAAGTGCTTCCAGCAGGGGAGAGGCGGGATCAGATGTAGCCAGAAGAGTGGAAGGGAGGCAGGTGGAGACCCAGCGTTCCAGGGTCTGCGAGTTTTCAATGTGGTGACACCTTCTCTCTCCTTGGTTCCCCTGCAGTTCATCTCCCTGACACGGCCCCTGGACTCCCACCTAGAACACGTGGATTTTAGATCTCTGTTGCGCTGTCTCCGTTTTGAGCAGATCCTTCAGATATTTGCCTCTGCAGTGCTGGAGAGAAGAATCATCTTCCTGGCAGAAGATCTCAGGTGGGTCCAGCCGCTGGGCCACTTCCCGGGCCATCTGGCTCCCCTGGGTTCAGGGGACGGACCGGAGGGTTCTCTAAGGGAATCAGGCTGTAGGACCTTGACGCCCACCCTCCTGCCTCCAGGTCTGATTTTGCACTAAGCCTCCTAGAGAAACAGCTGTTGCAATTCCCCTGCTTCTGCCTCCAAACTTGATTGCTGCCTAAGGGTGAAGAAAGATCCAGATTTGGCTCCAGGCAGAGACCAGTCAGGGTGGGTGCAGATGGGATTCTGCTCCTGATGGTTTAGGGAGGGGAAGAAGGTGTATATAGGTTTGGAGGTCAAAAGCCCATCATCCCTTTTTTTTTTTTTTAAGTTTATTTATTTATTAGAGAGAGAGAGAGAGAGGGAGCGTGCAAGCAGGGGAGGGGCAGAGAGACGGAGAGAGAGAATCCCAAATAGGCTCCATGCTGTCAGTGCTTAGCCCAACGCGACGCTCAATCCCACAAACTGAGATCATGACGTGAGCCAAAATCAAGAGTCGGACACTCAACCGACTGAGCCACCCTGGCGCCTCAAGCCCATCATCCTTAATGGCAGACACATCTCATCTATCCATTTTTTCACTCATTCAACAAACATTTATTGTGTGTCAGCTGTCTGCCAGATGCCAAACGTCAGGAAGATACAGACAAACAAGACATGGTCTTTGACCCTAGGGGATGTAGGAATCTGTAGTGGTTGAATGCACAGGTGTTGAAATCAGCAGGGCAAGGTTCAAGTCCAAACCATTCTTCTACCTTTAACTGTGTGCTTTCCCTTAGGGTAGTTTCTTGACTTCTTGAAGTCATAGTCTCCTTATCTGTAAAATCACAATAAGGATCGTGCCTACCTCATAAGCTTCTGTCGAGGATCAAATGACACAGTGCACCACCTCCCTGCCGGGCATACGCGTAGCCCGGAGTGTTATATTAATTTCAGGTGTACAACATATTGATTCGACAGTTCTGTACGTTCCTCGGTGCTCCCCAAGATAGGTGTAGTCACGGTCAGTCACCCTGCAACATTATTACAATGTTGTGGACTCTCTTCCCTATGCTGTACTTTTCATCTCCGTGACTTGCTTATTTTTATAACCAGAAGTTTGTACCTCTTAACCCCCTTCACTTATTTTGCCCATCCTCCCTCCCACCTCCTCTCTGGCAACCACCAGTTTGTTCCCTGTATTTATGGGTCTGTGTCTGCTTCTGTTTGTTGTATTGTTTTTTAGGTTCACGTAGAAGTGAACTCAGGCAGTATTCGTCTTTCTCTGTCTGACTTCCGAATTTTTTTTTAATGTTTATTTCTGAGACAGAGAGAGACAGAGCATGAGCGGGGGAGGGGCAGAGAGAGAGGGAGACACAGAATCGGAAGCTGGCTCCAGGCTCTGAGCTGTCAGCACAGAGCCCGACGCGGGGCTCGAACTCACAAACCGTGAGATCATGACCTGAGCCGAAGTTGGTCGCTCAACCGACTGAGCCATCCAGGTGCCCCTGTCTGACTTCTTTCATTTAGCATAGTACAAGGTCTAGGTCTATCCATGTTGGTATGAAATTGAAGGGGTGCCTGGGTGGCTCCGTCGGTTAAGCGTCCGACTTCAGCTCAGGTCACGATCTCGCCATCCATGAGTTCGAGCCCCGCGTCGGGCTCTGGGCTGATGGCTCAGAGCCTGGAGCCTGCTTCCGATTCTGTGTCTCCCTCTCTCTCTCTGACCCTCCCCCGTTCATGCTCTGTCTCTCTCTGTCTCAAAAATAAATAAACGTTAAAAAAAATTAAAAAAAAAAAAGAAATTGCAAGATTTCATTGTTTTCGTATGGCTAATATTCCTTTGTGTATGTGTATATATCAACTCTTTTGTATCCATTCACCGATCGGTGGACGCTTAGGTTGTTTTCGTATCTTGGCTCTTGTAAAAGAGTGCTGCAGTAAACCTAAGGGTGCATACAGCTTTTCAAATTAGTGTTTTTGTTTTCTTTGGATATACACACAGCAGAATTATTGGGTTCTGTGGTATTTTGGTTTTTAACTTTTGGAGGGGCCTCCATACTGTTTTCCACAGTAGCTGCATCACTTTCCATTCCCACCAACAGTGAATGAAAAGAGTTCCCTTTTCTCCACATCCTCTCCACCACTTGCTATCTCTTGTGTTCTTGATACAAGCCGTTCTGATTAGTGTGAGGTTATATCTCATTGTGGTTTCCATTTGCATTTCCCTGACGATTAGTAGTGCTGAGGATCTTCTCTGTGTGTCTTCTTTAGGAAAATGGCTATTCAGGTCATCTGCCCATTTTTTAATCACATGACTGTGATGATTTTTGGTGTTGACTTGTGTGAGTTCGTTATATATTTTAGATATTAACCTTTTATTGGTTATGTCATCCTCAAATCTTCTCCCATTCAGTAGGTTGCCTTTTCATTTCGTTGATGTTTCCTTTGCTGTGCCAAAGCTAGCTGTTATCCTTCATGATAAGTTCACAGCTGCATATATCCCTGTACATAGTCAAAGAAGGGGACTGTCGTTTCTTGGTCTCTGCCTCTTACGGGCCTCAAGTCTGAGAAAGACATGGGGAGACATGTGATAGAAGAGGAGGAAAATATCATAAAACAGTAGGAGGCTGACCTTTTATTCATGTCTGGGGAGGGAGAAAGCCAAGGATACTGGACTGACAACCCTGGTTCTATCTTTTAGGGAAGAAAAAAAGGAGGTTAGGTTAGGGGCTCAAATGTTAGGCCAGAGGGTCAGGGGAATGTCATGGGTATTAGGGGAAAGGAAGCGTGTAGGGTTGGAGGTCTCTGGGCTGAACATTCTATAAAAATCAGTGACCGCCAAAAAGGCACTCGTTGTAGGCTAAAACCTTGAGGGAAGTGGTGGCATCTTCTGCTCTGGAAATAGTGTTCCCACTTTCAACCCTGTAGAAAAATACAAAGTTTCTCTTGTGGCTGGAGCTGGGCTTCCTCCTTTTCCCCTGAGATCAGTGTTTGGGAAGTGAAGGTGATTCCAGGTGCCTGCTGGCCTGGGCACGGGCCAGGGCAGGCAGGACTCGCCTCTCAGGTGCTCACTTTCTCCAGGGAGGTTCCCCCCCGCCCCCCCGCCCCCCCCCCACTTCCTTCCCACACTGAGCTTGTCAGACCCCTGAAGCACAGGCAGGGAGGAGACTTCCAGTCAGCCTAAGCCCGGCTAGACCCTCAGGGACTCAATCTTTGTGACTCAGGAAGTGCAAGCTCCATTCCAAGAACTGAAACACGGTTTCTGTATCTGTGTTTTGATTGGCCTCGGGTTGGGTGTTGTTTGGAGAAATGGGGAGCCACGGAGAAGCCGTGGAGAGGAGTGGAGAGGAGTGGAGAGGACAGAGAACGGGCCGTGTGTGTGTGTGTGTGTGTGTGTGTGTGTGTGTGCTGGGGGGGTGTGGTGAGGAGTCTGCCTGAGCTGTGACGGAGGCAGGAATCATCCGGGGGAACGCTTCATTGGAAGGGTGGAGGGGCCACCTCTGTGGGACTTTCCGGGTAGGAATTGCCAGGCAAAGGTTCCTGGAATCTAGGAATTTCCCAAGCTCGCTCTGGCACCAACCTGTTAACTTTAAATAACCTCCGGTGGCCAGAGGGAGCCGTGAGAGGTAAAGACTACGTATGGGTGAGGGTGGATAGCCACAAGGAGGAAACACGGCTTCGCCTCTCTGCTGTGCCTCACTGTTTACGTTTGTCTCCTTAACTACACTGTGAGTTTGTTCAGCGGGGTCAGCGCCTTGTACTTCCTGGTGTCCGCATCCTTAGCGCAGCGGTGAGCGTGTAGAAGGGCTCACTCAGTAAGCTGCTGGAGTGAAGGCATTTCCTCTTCCCCCCTCTCTGGAGCCACTAGTGTTTTTGTGCAGAGGGGTGAAGGGGCACCAACTGGGCGGGAAAAGAAGGGTCAGACAGAGGCCCCATCCTGGATGAGAGGAGCTTCAGCCGCTCCTGGCTTCTGTCCCCCGCGCTCCCTCCCCGCAGCCATCGGTAGTCCCAAGCTCTGCGACCGGCACGGCTCTAGACTTGCTCCTGCCGTCGGCGGGGGCCGTGGGGGGTGCGTCGTGGCGGAGGCGCAGGGAGGCCCCTCTGACTCGTGTTCTCTGTGCCCTGTCCCCAGCACCCTGTCTCAGTGCATCCACGCTGCCGCCGCGCTGCTCTACCCCTTCAGCTGGGCGCACACCTACATCCCCGTTGTCCCCGAGAGCCTTTTGGACACTGTCTGCTGCCCCACTCCCTTCATGGTCGGAGTACAAATGCGCTTTCAGCAGCAGGTTATGGATAGCCCCATGGAAGAGGTATGGTGCAGCAGGAAGAGGGCGTCGCTTGGAGCCGGGCACACCTGGCTTCGCACCTGGGCTCCGCCACTAACAGCCGTGTGACTCGGAGCAAGTTGCTTACCCTCTTTCAGCCTGAGCTTCTTCTCTGCAAAACGGGGACGGCAGTGTTCAAGTGCTAGGGGTTCTGGGGGAAAGAGCCTGCAGGAAAGCTCATAGCCTGGTGCCTAACGCATGGTTGATGCTCAGCACGTGGCTACTTCCTCCTCCCGGAAGATTTCCTTCTGGGCTTCAGGGGCGGCTTATTCAGGGGTCGTCCAGCCGTCCTAGGTTGGTTGGCTCCAAAGGGCAGGCCCTGGGGTGTCCCCTCACTCATCTGAATGGACAAGCGCAGCTGGTCTATACGCCACCACACCCCACTAGAATTCATTTGCGTTCCTTGCAAGGGAGCTAATGTAGCCCTCCTGCAAACGATGAGCCTTGATAAATGCAGAGTTTTGCGGCGAGAGTTACCTTCTTCTTTTTTTTTTAAGGTTTGTTTACTTATTTATTTATTTAGAGAGAGCGAGCGCATGTGTACATGAGCAGGGGCGGGGCAGGGAGAGCGGATCCCAAGCACACTTCACACTGTCAGTGCAGAGCCTGACGCAGGGCTTGAACTCAAACTGCAAGATCATGACCAGAACCGAAATCAAGAGGCCGACACTGGACCCACTGAGCCACCCAGATGCCCCACAAGAGTTCTCTCTCTGATTACCTCAGAGCTCACTTGGCTAATGAGGATATAGGTCTAGATCCCCCTTGGTTTTGTCAGCTTCTGGTTTCTTGGCGGTGGCCCAGACACACCCAGAGGGCTGCGTGGTGAAAACGGGCATTGGTAGCATAAAGCTATCCCCAGTGTTGGAAGAACAACTCAAAACATGCACTCTGCCTGTTCCCAAGATCGCACGTTACTATAATCTCAGTTATGAGAGTTACTTAGGGATGTCTACACTGGCTAACCATTGACTTCTGTGTAAAGGGCTGACCAAGGGAAGAGATGAGGTCTAGTAGGAAGCTACTGAAGAGGCAAGAACCAGCCTGAGGGGGAAGATTTCCCCCATTTGCGTAAGAAACAATGGAGGTCCCAAGAACTGAGTTGACTTATTCGAGGCCACACAGGCAATGATGGAACCTAGCACAGATAGAACCAAAGCCCCTCTTATACAATGTGTTGCTGGGAAGTAAAGAAGTCAGCTACTTCCCTTCCTAACTTCCCTGGCCTTCCCAGCCCTCCTCGTAAGTGCTGAGTAGACAGGGCTTTTGAAGGAGCCTTTGCCGTGTGACTAACTGGGTCAGAGTATTAGCCCCACGTTTAGCAAGGACTTAAAATATCCCAACCCTAGGAGTTATGAAACTTGCTGACACCGCAGTTCCGACTCCTCCCCGACAGCCAGGCAGGACGACACCCCAAGGCCTGCTGTGCAAGAGCCTTGGCCTGTTTTCGTCCTCAGCAGCTGCTCTGCGAAATGGGCAGGGGCTGAGGAAGGGGGAAGACCAGGGGCCGCTGGGGCTGTGGGGGGATTCTCTGGCGGCCCACATAAGCTCTCTGGAAGGGATTACTCAACAGACCATAATATAGCGATTACTAGAAAGATTCTGGGGAACAACTTCACAAAAAAAATTCTTCATGCATACTCTTAGCTCCCTGAAATGAACCGCCTTCCCTGAATGAAGGCATGTGAGCCTATGTAGTCAAGTGATTTCAGGCCTGGACTAGTTCAACGTTTTCTCCCCTGATAATGGATATTTACAGTGCCTACTCTGTCTTTTGGCACACTTTCCGGTCCCTCTTTCCTTTTATTTGGAAGAACGGAGCATACAAGGGATCATTCACCATATTGGCAAGATCAAGAGTCCAAACTGCAAAGGGGGGCCCAGCAGGCCTTTAAATGACCAAGCCAGGCTTGTGGATCATGGCAAACTGTTGAGCACGTGCCCTACCTAAAGGGGGCAGCTGCACTCAGTTCCATCTGAACATGGTCCTTTAGAAACATGGACCAACCAGGGGTGCCTGGGTGGCTCTGTCGGTTAAGCATCTGACTTCAGCTCAGGTCATGATCTCGTGATCTGTGAGTTCAAGCCCCGTGTCAGGCTCTGTGCTGACAGCTCAAGCCTGGACCCTGCTTTGGATTCTGCGTCTCCTTCTCTCTGCCCCTTCCCTGCTCATGCCTCTGTCTCTCTCTCTCAAAAGTAAATAAACATAAAATAAGTTAAAAAAAAATAAGGAAATGTGGACCAACCAGTGTTAGAGTTCCTGACTTTTCAGGAGTCCTAAAACCAAGTTTAAGTGATTTTTCCCATTTTGAATATTGGAAACCAACTCAATTGTTTAAAACGTACTCTGAGGATCAAAGAAACAGATCAGCAGGTTGGAATCCCACCAGCAGGATGCCAATTTGTAATCTCGAGTCTGGACTGAGGGCCCCTTGGACAGTGAGGGAGCCAGTAGCAGAACTCAACTGCCAGCCCTGTGCGTGCCTTCCCTGCAGCCTGCAGACACACACATGGTTTCCTCACCACCTCTCCTTCCCTATTCCTGTTGCCCTGGGCTCATTTCCTTCTCTTCCCATTTCCCGTGGGAAGGTCCAGAGCTCCCAGAAAGTTTTTAAACTAGGACGTCAGGAGATCATACAGAAAGTTGTTGCAAGCATCAAAAGATCAAAAGCCATCCACTGCTGTCCTAAATCTGACCAGAGGGCAGGGAGTTGAAGGAGGGTGGTGGAGAAAGGGATGCAGAACGTAGGACCCATCTAGGCTTGGAAATGGGCTCTACTAGTCATAAGACCTTGGACAACTTTCTTGTTTGTTCCCTCGCCTGCAAAATGGGGATAGTGCCTGCCTCTACAGGACCGTGGGGAGAATTAACTGAGAGAAAATGTGCAAAGCCTGATCGTGTGTGCTGCATGCTAAATGTTCCAGATCTAGAAGCCATTCCTGTGATCCGTGTTTCATTAAGAGTGACTGGCTGTGATTTCTCCCATGTTGTATTCCTTCCTACCTTAGTGCTCCTCCCCACCCCCTTCCTACACCCTCATTCCTTTTCCCCAGGAGGGGAACTGGGGTTTCCAAAGAGGGGAAGGGTGAGAAAGGAGGGTGTCACGCAGGAAAGGAGAATTGCAGTTGCCGATCTTGTTGCCATTTGGGCTGACAGGTACGGCCACAGGCAGAAATGCAGGTGGTAAGTGCCCCTGTGGTCTCTGATGGGAAGAGGGAAAACCATTCGCTCTATTTATTTCAGGTCCTATTGGTGAATCTTTGTGAAGGAACCTTCTTAATGTCAGTAAGTATCTGGGCTCCGACCCCCCTGCAGGCCCACCACCTGGTCTATCACACTCGTCTCTCCCATGCTCCACCTCCTTCCACGTGGTTGAAGTGCTTTTGCTGGGGGAGAACCCACGCTAAGACCATTCTATGAGGCGATCGGTGTTGATGCTTCTAAAGCAGGGATGTAAACCCAGCCCCAGGGATATAGAGAAGACTTGCTAATGTTTACACTCAGACTCAAGACCCAGAGGCAGTGTCTGTTGTTCCTCTCTTACATGGTCAATTATTTGGGGGTAGAGTTGGGGTGTAGAATTCACACCCTCCTCACACTATCTGCCGATACACCTCCTGTGAAGACACCGCCTCCCTGACAGCTTGACGTCTGAGCTCTGTTCTGTCCTAGGTTGGTGATGAAAAAGATATCCTACCACCCAAGCTTCAGGATGACATCTTAGAGTCTCTTGGCCAGGGGATCAATGAGTTCGAGAGTAAGTCCTTGGTCCTCCTTATTTGGGTTTCTCCACAGAGCCTGAGGGCAGGATTCCCGACCACCCTCGCCCAGACTAAAATGGACTCACTCAGCAGTCCTGGGCCAGTCCCAGGTGCCTAGATTCTAGGGCCAGTCTGAGTGCAAGATGTCATTCTTCCTAAGCAGGGGTGGAGAACCCGTACCCAATCTCCTATTTTGATCGGTAATTATGAGGCCTACCCTGGCCGCTTTCCTGCGGTGAAAGCCACCTGGAGGCAAGAGTGGGTGGTTCTTCTGAGACGGCCTCTTGTATATCTCCAGCAGCTTCTGAACAGCTCAACGAGCATGTTTCGGGCCCATTTGTGCAGTTCTTTGTCAAGACTGTGGGCCACTATGCTTCCTACATCAAGCGGGAGGCAAACGGGCAAGGCCGCTTCCAAGAACGGGCCTTCTATAAGGCTCTGACCTCCAAGACCAACCGCCGATTTGTGAAGAAGTTTGTGAAGACACAGCTCTTCTCCCTTTTCATCCAGGAAGCTGAGAAGAGCAAGCACCCTCCTGCAGGTATGCGGTGATGGCCCCTATCATTCCAAGCCCAGAGAGGGTCACTGCCTCCAAGTCAGGTGTGGCCCGAGGATGAACAGCATGGTGTCTAGAGGCCCACAAAATAAGATGTAGTCTTGTCAGTGGGGTTGGAACAAAGTAACTTGAAGCCTCAGAAAATGCCTCTGGGCTGCCATTTGGTAGAACTTGCTCTTTGTTTTAATCTGGAGTTAATTTCTACTAACTATTCTATTTGTAGCCCCAGATTGGGGCCAAATTGAATACCTGGATCTCCAGAGGCCTGTGAGAACATGGGAGTCCTGGCGGGAATGTGGGTGTGGTGGCGGAGGAGACAGAGAGGGTATATCTGATCCCCGTTCCTGACCTCATCATCGTCCACCTGGCCGGATTATATGCCTCTAACACCGGCTTCTGAACCCACAGGCTACTTCCAACAGAAGATACTTGAATACGAGGAACAGAAGAAACAGAAGAAATCAAGGGAAAAGACTGTGAAATAAGAGCTGTGGTCAAAAGCGGGGGACTGGACTCACGGGTCAGTTTTGGACTTTGGCCCCTGCCAGCACGGTGGGATTGGCAAAGCTCGCAGCCCCCAGAACCCATGGCCTTCTTCCGAGTCCTGGTAACCAGGTCTGGCGTCAGGCTGGTGTCTTGGGTTTGGGATCCCTGGAATCAGCTTTCCCAGGACCGTGGAAGGCTCGGACCTCCGTGCTCACGGAGCTGGGCTCAAAGCTACATTTTCTGCGCAGGTGACACAGCACAGTAGCACAGGTGCTGTGGAGCCTTAGAAGTTGCTGTGAATGCCCTCTTCCAGGAACCACTATGATGAAGTCCTCAACAGGGAAAGTACTTGTGGCCCAAAGGCTCAGTCTCTCCACGTAAAAAAGAGGTCTGTGGACATAGGAAGATAAGAATAAAGATGAAAGTCTTGTTTACGTGTTATCTTTGGCCTCCACGCTGGGGGGAGAAACCAGGAGCACAAGGCAAAAAGATAGGAGAATAATCTGCATGGGGAGTGGGAGACCTGGCCACTGTGGCCCAGAACTTTGGGGCTGTGTTTGGACTAGGGGTCAGCTGCTCTGTTTCTAACAGGAAGGGTAGGGATACCGGGAGAAGCGGCAACGGCACTGGGACAGGGCGGCAGTTCTTGGGTCTAGTCGGGTGTGCCTTCCAGAATCCGGGAGGAAAGGCTGCTGGCCACGGAAGTATCTGCATTCCAGGGAAACTCAAGGTAGGAGATTTCAGTTCCCAGAAGCCGGTGAAGAGCTCTACATTGCTTCCATAGGCAGGTCTGTCTGCCCATCACAACTGAAGGTTTGGAACCTTCAGTTGTAGACATCCAACTTCCTACTTGGTTATTTTGAGAAACCAAGTTCAACTCTTTTAAAAATTAAAAAAAAAAAAATTTTTTTTAAACATTTATCTTTGAGAGAGAGACAGAGCGTGAGCTGGGGAGGGGAAGAGAGAGGAGACACAAAATCTGAAGCAGTTTCCAGGCTCTGAGCACAGAACCTGACGTGGGGCTCGAACCCACGAACTGTGAAGTCGTGAGCTGAGCTGAAGTCTGATGCTTAAACAACTGAGCCACCCGGGCATCCCTAAACTTTTTTTCTGAGTTTGTTTATTTTTTGAGAGAGACAGCAGGGGAGGGACAGAGAGAATCCCCAGCAGGCTCCACACTGTCAGTGCAGAGCATGATGCAGGGCTCAAACCCATGAACCGTGAGATCATGAGCTGAGACGAAATCAAGAGTTGGACGCATCACTGACTGAGCCCCCCAGGTGCCCCCTTAGACACCAATTTCAACTCTAGCTAACGGTGGAGGGATTGCTGCATTGCCGTTTCCCCCTTTCAGAAAAGAGTATTATAATCTTAAGGGTCCAAAGGAGTTGAGTGGTCACCTGGTCCACCTTCCCTCTGTACTTCCAATGACAGCTTCTGTTTCAACACTGATAGGGATGGGAAACTTTTAGAAGCCTCTTAGCTTTCAAAACTCTCATCTTTTGAATGTGTGTGTGTGAGCGTGGCCCTTGGAGGCCCCTGAATTCTATACGAAGAACACAAATGTTTTCGGGGGGTGGAGCACAGACACACGCTGCGGGCGGCAGATGTTCCACTGTCCACCCACCGCCTGTAGCGATGCTGCTACTCTTCACGGGTTCTAAGAGCCAGCGCCATTCCTAAACCTAGCTGTACCTCAGAAGGTTTTAGAACATGGACTGGAGTCCTGGGAAGCTTTTGAAAATACTTTCTGAGGCCTCATCCCAAACTGACTAAAGCATCTCTAGAGATAGGACCTGGGAACCTGTAATTTCTAAAGCTCCTTCAGGTGATTCCGACACCCAACTAGGTATAGGATCAAAGAGGAGGCGGGCCAGCTGAGGTTGACTATAAATGTACCCTTGATCTGATGACGATGTACCTGGAGCTAAGAAAGCACACACCGAGTATCTGAGCATTTTTCAGATTCCCTTTATGGCTGAAAAAGATTTGAGCATCTGGGTTTATAGCTTTAGCCCACAAAAACCTACTATGGTGTGAGGAGAGAACACTGGACCAGGATTCAGAAGATATGGAGTCTAGTCCCTATTTGGAAAAGGAACGACTGTGTGACACTGATACACCACTTAGCCTCTCGGCAGACCTCAATTTCCACTGTAGGTAATTACCATCTGCTGTGTCTATTGTACTACTCAAGGAGGGCAGGAGGTGCAACTGTTCCAAATAAGTAGAATTATCCTTCTTCGTCCTAACCTTCAAAACTACCCCAGATGCTGGAGGAGTTGCTAGCCAGCAAAAACAATGAGAGATTTCTCTCTACTGCTACAGTCTAGCAAGGAACTTGAAGGTTTCACTGTCGCTCCTACTCAAGATTACATGGGATTAACGGAAGCATTAGAAGTGCGAGAGAGCAGAGTTCCGACTCCCAGCTGAGGCAGAACGGCTATTGTTTACCCATGATTACCAAAACAGGGTATAAATACAAATCAACAGGAATCTATACAAATCAATAAAAAGATACCACTAGTTTCTTTTCTGCTGTCCCCCTC
This sequence comes from Neofelis nebulosa, assembly GCF_028018385.1. Taxonomy (NCBI): domain Eukaryota; kingdom Metazoa; phylum Chordata; class Mammalia; order Carnivora; family Felidae; genus Neofelis; species Neofelis nebulosa. The sequence goes on from NC_080783.1 coordinate 127,151,652, forward strand.
CATTCAAGCATCTGGACTATACATACCGCGGAAACAGATCCGGCTTATGGTCACTGAAGACAGCTGGTTCTCATTTCAAACTGTAGCATACCGAGGAGGCAGAACAGGAGCACAACTTTTCGGTGACTGCCTAGGGAGGCCGAAGCCTCTCTCATGGAAAATTCTGGGGAAGGGTTTGAGATTCCTAAAAGATTTATAATCTGAAGGGGGACAAGTGCAACGAAAAAAACCTATCAAGAAGGAAAACGAACACAGTTCCATATTTTAAGTTAAACAGAGTAGAAAGATCGCAGGACACATCATGACAAAGCAGATGACGAATTTCCTCATTTATTAAAGAACAGAAATAAATTTTGCTTAAAAAAAAATGACATTAAAACTTAGTCTATCTTTCCACTGAATAAAATTGAGAAAAAGGCTGGCTTTCAGGTCATATATTTATTTAAAAAAATAAAATGGATCAACAAAGTTACCACATTATTCTGCATGCTAACAGGAAATCCCAAGCCCATGAGAGATACCATTTCTTGAGCAATAAAAAAAATTACCTCCTCAACAATGTAAAGATAGGAAACCTTTCAATTCAAATTCAAGGTCTTTATCACTAATTCCATTGCACAAGCTAGTAGGATATATCTGTGCCACAAGCTGAGCTCCTTAGTAAAGAAAGCTTGAGAAGAGACTAAACAAGGATGTCACTAAAAGATGATGATTTGTTAAAATTATAAAGCAACCATCTTTTGGCCTGCAAATATTCTACATGAGAAATCTCCACCACTGGGAATCTGCTCCCCAGGACAATTTTATTCTGAATCCAAGATAATTACAAACACATGGCCATTTTTCCTGCATGCTTCCTTGGGCCAAACCCTGTATGACAACATGTACAATTACAGGATGGGATTGAAATTCCCATTCTCACACAGGATAGTTAAGGAGTGTTACCAATAACAAAGAAAAGTTATACAACATTATTATAAATTATATTTGTTCTTATCCACCCCATTCTCCTTAATATGTTCTGATTCTTTCCTGCAGAAAACGTGAGTTTCCTATATGACACCAAGTATGTCATTAGTGATGATTAGAATGAGCTGTCGAGACCTTGATTCTGAAGACATGTATGTGCAGGTGAGACGCAATCTGATTGCAAACACTGACACAGTAGCGGATCAAATCAAAGAAGGAGAAGACCTAGAAAGAAAAGAGAGTGTCAGATTCTCAGGACCTGCTTAGGTGATTCCTAAGCTTCCTAAATGAGGAGTGGCTTCCTTCTTCCCTTCTTTCCAGACATGTCTTCAATTCCATACAATCTAATACTTCAATTTCCTCATGGATTTTTCCTTTACGCTAAGGATCGACAAACTCTTTCTCAGAGACACAGTAAATATTTTAGGCTTTGTGGACCATACCGTCTGTATCTTAGCTGCTCAACTTTTGCCATTATAGCATGAAAGAAGACACAGACAATACCTTCATGAATGGCCACGGCTGTGTTCCAATAGAACTTTATACAAACAGACCTTTGGCCCACAGGATGTAATTTATCAGTTCCTGCTTTACAGTCAGAAATCTGGAATTTTTGAGCCCAGATGTAGGACTAATAAGACTAATGCAAAAAATGGCTCAAAGATGAAGCCACGAAGAACTCTTTACAAAGTCCCATAAATATGGTTTTCTGACATTCCAAATCATTACAATTATAGTATCTATCTTTTAGGACTGACCCACAGGAACAAGAAAACAAGTGGCTTCCGAATCATGAAACCGGACACAGAACGATACTTACCAGGGCAATCCAAAGTACAATATATTCATCGATAAAGCTGTTAAAATACTGGTCCAGAAACAAAAGTGCTGGGCCTATGAATGCTGTGTCGTGCAAATGCATTTCACTCTTAGTCATGTGTGCCACCTGAAAACAAAAGAGAACCCGTGATGCAGGCACTCTCATACTAGAGCAACCGTGAGTCACAGTAAATCAGTTTTGTGCTCAAGTTTCAAGTTGCGTTCACAAGTTTCGAAAATTATTTGGCGATACTGAATAAAAAGCTAAACTTCCCAAAAAAACCCCAGAAAACTGACAAGAATTATGTGTGAGAGCTATACATCACAGGGATAGACCATGTCAACCAAGCCCCCCCCACCCCCGCCCCGCCCCAGATGCTTTTCATAAACACCCTTGATTCGAGTGTACAGATGGAGACTGAAGAAGGCAGATAAACTAAAGCACCAAATTAAACTGTAGCAGAAAGAGGGGCTGTGGAGGTCCAAGAAGCTTCTGGTAACCTCCAGTTGTAGCTTCACAGAAGAGTGAGAACAGTTCCCACGTTGATGTCCAGGGATCTTGACTGGAGGAGAGCAAACTCTAGAGCTGCTCAGGAAGCTGTGGGATGAAAGCTATGGCCATAAACCCAAAATAAGAGGAATTTTAAACACAAAACAAAGAAAATCTTTAGTGCTTACCACAAGCTTATTAGTGATTTTAGCAGATACAAAACCAAACGTCAGTATATAAAGACAGGGATGCTTTTCAAAAAGCTGAACTGCCGATTTCTTATAGATCATTGCAGCTAATGTAATCACTGATCCAATATGGAGAAAAGGAGAAAGGACACTTGTTCCCTGTGCAGAATAAAGAGAAGAGAGGTACGAACTGTCAGATACAACACGGATCTGTTGTAAGGCAGATCAACTCACACTTTTAAGAACCTCACGGTGCCTGACAGCCAGCAGTTTCTGTAACCGAATACTGAACAGCTAGTGAAGAAAGCAGCAGTATGGGTTGGTCAGGCACAATCTGAGGATTTTACTTACGCTGTCAGGCTTATTTTACAAAGCAGATCATACTTTTAAAAATACATTTGTGTATAAAGGCATGCATGTGTGTCCGCGTGTACATGCACAAAAAAAAAAGCACGTAAGCATATACATGTATGCATGTATAGACAAAAGTGAGTTTGGGATATTACTTTTGTTTAAGACTGAGCAGAAAGTCTAAATTAGCAAATGTTTTATACAATTCAAATGGAAAGGCAACTACAAAACCAAGTCCTAGTATAAACAATTGTGGGGAATCTTAAGATGTACTCACTGCTATCGTTGATCCGTTTTTTCCAACACCACCTGTGAAGATTACACGGAAGTAATTTGTACAGGAAAATATGGTCCCTGCTACAGTACAAAGTGCAGGAAAAATTTTCATTTGGATATTCAGCACTGGAATCTTTAATGGGTGGAGAGAAAGAGAACAATTAAAATATATACAAATTGAAATAAGAAAATACAACACATGTTTGGTTCATATTCCCATATATCCTCCATATTCCCTCCAGTTTAGCAAATACTTAAATTCATGAACATTTCCCTCTTTCTATTAGAAGCAATATAACAAAGAGACGAGGCTATGTAGAAATTAATCTCATTTCTCATGCCAACCTTTAAAAAAATTACTGATTCAACTTTATTAAATTGTGTCACAAGCTAAGTAAAGTTCACCTAATGTATCCCAGAAGTCTGGCAACAGTGGAACAGGCTGTCTTCTGGACTTTTTATAAATGAAGTGTACTTTGCTTGTTTCTTTGTACATTTTTGGACCTCTGCCTTTAAATCTGTACTTTGTTACTAATTGTTATGAGAGACAAAGTGTGGAGCATAGAAGACTAGAAATATCTGCAGCTAGATTAAAAAAGCATGCAAACTAGAGAATGGAAGACAAAAGCTGTACTCAGAGGAGGTCTCAACTCCAAACTGTTAGGATACAAGCAACTAGAAAAAGCAGAGGGCAGCCAAAAAGACATTCATATGCAGGGCAAAAAGACGTCAAGCACCATCCAAGCAGGTACAATTGTGTATCCAAGATTTTAACATGTTAAATTTTCAGAAGAAGCAAATAATATATTTTTATAGCATACTGAAAATACAAAAGCATACTGAAAATGCAGATTAATTTACCTAAAGTGGGGCGGGGGAGAGCGGCTGAGTGCACTGGGATCAAGTATTCAATCTTGCAAGTACAATATCCATCATTTAAAATGAAATACACTTGTACTAACTTTTTAAAATCATTTAAGATTTTCTTTCTGTTTGCACCTCTCATTTAGCTTTTCTGAAGGCTCATATTTTGTCCAATACGGGTTGAAAATAAAGCAACATAAAATGATATATTCTATTAACAGAAACAAATGAGTATAAGTTCAAAATTCCAGAAGCCCACAGGGTTTAATAGGCAATGAGTTCTTATAATGAAAACATTTTAACTAGGGCTATTTATACTTTTTAGGGCTACCATTTAAAAACCAAATAGGACATGTCACATTTCCTAATTTTTTTTTTTTTGTATACATAAAACCCAAGTAAAATTGGTAGAGACAACAATCCTAATGTTTAGATACTGTATTTCTTCAAAACTCTGAAGAACTCAGTTTGTTTATACAACACTATGACCTCTTGCAAAACTGCAGCTCTGAAAAAAAATTGTAATCAACTGTTCAAATTTCAAGTTGTACTGTGGCAGTGTTTAGTTTTCTAAAATGAAATAGGTCAACTTAAAAGTTAAGCCCAGAACTCTACAGAGCATCCTAAATGGTCTTCTTCCTTCCCTAATTCATTTCTAAACCCTACAGCCCAAATTCAACACTTGTTTACAGTGAAGGAGAAAATCAACACCATGGTTGCTTCGAGCTCTAAGATTTTCCTGCTCTGGTTCAGAAAACTAGGGATATTACAATCTTAATCTGATGCACCTGAATTAAATTTAATACCCTGGCTAGTTTTCTTTTTTCCTCCAGAGACAAAGGCCCTGTATGGCAATGGGGGAAATACTATACTCCCTCAGATTTCAAAGGAGACAAAGCATTCATCCATTACAGCGGCATGCCTGTATTAGGGCCAGGGTATCGAGTAAGTGCCAACTCTGGCATAGCAGTCATCTGTGCCACAACTGAACTGAGTATTACCACAACTATAATTAAAATTTGGTGAAAATGCGGTAGGTTCATGGAAACTGTTGGCTATTGAAAGAAGAAAGAATAAACTGAAATATTAAAGAAGCCAGGCAATTTAGTAAATGCCTTGAACCACAAAATAAGTAAGCAAGCTACAGACTTAGGAGCAAAGTATCATAAACATTCCTAAGACCCTCTCGGCTTCCATCATATAGGATAGCTATATACACCAAACCCTAAGTTTCTGAGTATAGGATTTTGTTTGCATTGATTTTTTATATTCTCTCTGGAGCCATGTGCATTGTAAGTGCTCTATATACACTTGTTGAAGATTAAGATCTTCTCCCTTTCTCTTACCCTCTATGTAGAATTACTGTTATGGGAGAATAAGAAGACATATCTTGCTCCCACATTAAGAAGGAAAAAGAATGTTAGCTACAAGAAAATCTGAGGCAAAGTGAAGGGAGCTGGAAGGAAAGGAATCACAAGCCTTATCAGGCAATCTCTTAAAAATCAGCACCAAATGAACCACTTATAAAAAGCACCAAAAGCGTTGCCATTTTCACCTCCCACCCAAGATCAAGGAAGGTGGACACATTCTGTCTTTTCCCAATCTTTCCCTTTCTGGCCTTCTCATCTTGGAACTCACCCAAGGTAGCTAACATGCATTCACTCTACAGAAATACAAGAAAGCTATACTGAAAACATACCTTTATCAGAGCTCTGGGTCATGGTGTCTGCTCTACAGCCAGGGGCAAACCCTCTGGATTTAAGCTATCAAATTATGCATCTAAATAATATCAATCTAATGTAATTCATTTTAAATTAGGTTAGAGATGGAAAAGCAGGTATTAAATCTCAGATTTACCAGATTACAATGGACACGTTCTGATTCAATAGTTTGGATTAATATAGAATATCAGTTACTAAACTGTTAAGACTAGTTTTCTTAGGGACATAATAAAATGTTCTTATGGGCTTTGTAAATTTCAGCTGAAACACAAAGTGTCATTTTGAGGTTAGATACTACTAACCTTCTTCCAAACAATGTGGCAATGCCCATTTAGAAGTACTTTGAAAAGAAGTGATTTCCATCAAACTTTAATATAACAATAATTACAGCATGTACCAAGTATTTAAAGAAAATCACCATGTCTAAATTATTTAAGTCTAAGTACACTTCTTCAGTCTAAGGAATGAGACACAAATAAATTACACTGCATAGCAAGTCTTTATTTAGTTCTACCTGAGGAATTCTGAAACTTCACCTGTGGTCTCACCACTTGACTTAAATGGATTCCAGAAGGTATCTATCTCATGGTTTCCTACACATTTAATCAACTATTACATTTAAAAGAATCAAACATCAGGGGGTGCCTGGGTGGCTCAGTCTGTTAAACTCTTGATCTTGGCTCAGGTCATGATCTCACGGTTCCTGAGTTCGAGCCTGCATGGGGCTCTGCAATGACAGCGTGGAGCCTGCTTGGAATTCTCTCTCCCTTTCTCTCTGCCCATACCCCACTCGTGCTCTCTCTCTTTTCTCTCTCAAAATAAATAAAAACAAACTTAAAAAAGAAAAAAAAAAAAAAAGAATGAAACAGCAGTGAAAGTAACCATGAGGGGATTGCATGTGGGTCCCTTTCAAGTGAGGATAATTCTCCTTAAAACAAAAACAAACAAAGAAAAAAACAGTGACAGGATAAAAGATAGTTTCAAGACATTCCAAAAGAATATATTCTTCTGGGAAAAGCAATACAGAAAAATTAACAATATGGATTTTTGTTTTGTTCCTTGCAATGTGTAAACCCATGCACAGACTTTTGTGCATGAAAACAATTTTTCCTTAAAAAAAAGAAAAGAAAAAAACCACAAACAACCCAAACCAACAGAACTAATTACAAACTTTGGTAAAAACCCACCTCTCTGAAGAAAAAAAAAAAAAAAGCAAAAAAGCAGCAAGAAATGGGTAATCCATAAGCTGCAGATATAAATCACTTATCTTTGCAAAACAGCTGATATTCTGAAATCAGCTTTATAAAAACAATTGTATATATTTTTTAAAGCCATAGATTTGCTTCCTAACTATCAATGAAAGCCTTTTAATGAGGATTTGGAAAGCAGTGTCCATTTCGTGCCTTCAACTTCAAGAGAGATGAAAATTTGACGCTCCAAACGGGTACATTTTCTCCATTTTGGCACACAAATTATTACATGTAATCTTTCCTAAACTAACATAATCCAATTTGAAACAGTATATTCAGCATTGAACCCATAGGGCCAAATAAAAAGAAAAAAAGAAATATAGTGGTCTGAGGTCAATTATGGGACTCTCTACTGGGAATTGCTCAAAGAACACAGAATATTTCTTTTAGCCTCCAAATATCACCAGAGAGGTCAGGCCCTTCCCTTTTACTTTAATGATGGTAACAGCAGGGCCACTAACAAAGGCCTGGGATCTGCATCTCTCCCGCAACCTGGCCTCACTCTTACTGGAGTTAGATTGTTGGGCCTGGGGATTTTACTTCAGTCTCGGATCTGAGAGTTCCTACAGTTACTTTTTAAAACATATAATAAAAGAGGATGATTATATTATCTTAATTATCTATAAAGATAGGGCAAACTATTTGATCCTTTTAAAAGAAAAAAACAACAACAACCACAACCATCACTTCTGTTAAGTTCATGTATATAAATCCTAGTGAAAAAGGTAACAAGGATACCTGAAGCAAATTCACCACCAGGCACCACATAAAAAATATATGCATACAGCCTATAACTTCATTTGCAATAATGCCTTATGTATTTCCATACTGATAAGGATAATATGGTTTATATACCTGACGCTGACTTGTTTTGCAACGATCAAGCCAGAAATCACAATTTTTGGTAACTGGTATGATGAAACTGTATAGATAATTTATATACATTTAAGATATTCAAAATAATTTTGGAGAAGGGGAGACTTTGGTATAAAACACAAAGTCTATGAACATAACATAGTCAAGAGATACAAAAAATTTAAGTCAACATACAATTGACCCTTGAACACCACGAGGGTTAGGAGTGCCTACCCACCCAGCCCCGTGCAGTTGAAACTCTGCATATAATTTCTGATTCCCCCAAAACTGAGCTATTGTTGACCAGAAGGCTTACTGATAAGACAGTTGATTATCACATATTTTATATATGTATTATATACTATACACTTACAGGAAAGGATGCTAGACAAAAGAAAATGATATTAAGAAAATCATAAGGAACAGAAAACACATTTATGGCACTGCACTGTATTTATAAAAAAAAGTGTATAGTTAAGGGACCCTTGCTTTAACAAACCTGTGTAGTCCAGGGGTCAACTGTATATATAACATATATTTATTTTATTATATTTATTTATATATTTTATTATATTTATTTATATATTTTATATATATTTATATATGCTTAACTTGCTGGAAAACAAAAATAATAAAATTCTCTCCCTATATCTATGTATCTCTCTGTATACCTATATCTGAATCTAGGGAGCTCAGATTTCACTAAAATATATCTTAGATTTCACTAAAGACCCTATCAGCTTTTGAGACTCGTGTGTAGGAAAGATGTGAATTTGAATGATACTACATACATGACTAGATAGCTTCAGAATTCTCCTGGCGACTATGGATTATTTTTATTCCTTTATCTCCTCCCTCCTCACAACCCTATCCTCCTGACAAAAGGTATTGAACAATTTCTGGTAATGAATACGCAGGGAAGTATGTCAATTACACCTCCTCAAATATCTGATTGACCCTCATAAAGTGAATTAGGTATGCGAAAGATCTCGTTCCATAAATTTCCCATATACCTTAAAATTAATCTGATTTTTAAGAATTATGTTTGTTTAGGAGTAGTAAATCCTTTGGTGAGATCACACCAAATGAATGGCAAATTCTGAAAGCGTGGTGGTAGTGATCAGCAGTAAACTGGACCAGGCAGCACAAACAACTGTGACTCAGATCTGGAAGAAGATCTATCTGGCAATTGTAAGAGCAGCTTTTACTGAGGGCTTATTACTTGATACACACGGTTCTAAGTGCTTTATACGTACTACTCATTTAACAAAAAAGAATAACCCTATGAAATAGGTATTATTACTGTTCTCATTTTACAGAGGAGGCAATTAAGCCACAGAGAGCTGAGTAACAGATGACGTTCACACAATACGCAGAGGAGCCCAACTGAACTCAGGCAGTCTGGTTCCTAAGCCTGTGCTCTTGGCTTGCATATTATACCTTTCATGTACCCTGTTTTGACGTTTTGTGAAAAAAAAAAAAAGAATGTGTGTTTATAGGTCAGGTTGAAAATCAAGGTCCTGGCTTGTTAAAACCATTTATGGCACCGATTTCAATAAGCATTTATTCTGTTTTAGGGCTAGTTTATTTGCTACCCCAAATTTGTTATTCAGCTTTAAGCATATGATAGAAAAACTAGTAGACTCCTATAGCTCAGAAAGAAAAAAAGTCTGATCTGATCTAGTCATTGGTTAACCGGCTATAGTATCTGCTGTCTCCTCAGATGTAAAATGGGATGACGAATAATAATTCAGATGGCCTTCCAAAACAATAGTCCTGGAATGGACCTCAAGTTCCACCTGACTCCAAGTAGTAAAATTCACCATGACCCAAAGAAAAGTTTGTGTCCTACCATTGCTGTGGCTTTTCATTTTCAGAAAGAGTAAAATAGTTTTACATATCACTCTTTAACTGGATTATCCTATATTAGAAAACACAAGCAAAAGACAACATGCATTACATGGGATACACAATGTGAACAAAGTTACCATAGATTGCCAAAAAGGTGGTCCTCCAATCACTGCCAGCAAATGCATGATTATTATGAAGATTTGCACTTCAGTCACATCAATTCTGATTAGGTACAAAAAGCCAAAAAAGCAGAATTACTCAAAACAATTTCAAGTTAATTACTTGCGAGCTTAGCAGCATTCCTCTATCATGCACAATAGAAAAAAATCTCAAATATTGAGGAAAGGGGAGAAGGAGGTGTCAAAAATTTGTTATGAGCAAAATCAAATAAAATCCAGAGGCTTTTAATTTAATTTGATGAATTTCACAGAGCAATAAAAACCCCTCCTTTCCATAGGAAATTTCTGACTCACTGAAGTGGAGCTGAAACTATAGCTTAACCTTTCCCACCAAAAAAAGGAAAAAAAGAAAAAAGGAGCAGGGGCAGGGCATGTGTGTATTAAATTTTAAGTGTCAAGCAGAGGGGACTGCATTACACTGCTATAGAATATGAAATCTTGAAACCAGGGCTTTGTAGTACCAAATAGAGGAAATGGTGAGTTTTTACTAAAGTAACGTAAATCACTCAGATCTTATAAAACTTACTGCCCTTTAGTTATATTCACTTAATGCCTTCCATAAGTAGGGGTGTGAAAAAAAATTTCACCCAGCTCTCAAATTCTTACACTTATTAGGTGAACTACCCTAAGATTTCTGGAAAGAAGAACTGAAAAGCAGCCAAGAATTAGTTTGAGGTTGCTGAAAATGATCTTACAGTCAAGAAAAGACAAACCTGGTACAAAAACAGGGCAGTAGAAATTAGAAGTCTGAAAGTCTGAAAAAAAGAATATGGACAAAAAGATTGAGGAGCAAAGCACAAACTGACATTCTTTTCCTTCTACAGACCAGCACTTTACATAATCTTGAGATTATCATTCCAGATTATTGGATCCAAAATTAAAATTCTCACAATTTATCCTACAGATATACTTGCACAAAGTGTTTGTACAAGGTTATTTATTACAGCATTCTTTATAATAGCAAAGCCCTCAATGAGGGAACAGTTATAGAAATTAGAGTACTTCCACACAATGGAGTATCTGGTAGCTTTGAAAAAAGAGTGGGTTGCTCCCTAAAAAGTGATATGGAAAAATATCAAAGATATATTAGGTGAAAAGAAATGTTGCAGAATGTGTAAGTGCTATTGTGTGTGTGTGTGTGTGTGTGTGTGTGTAAAAAAGAAGAAAAATAATATTCTCTATTTTTGTCAGTAATTACATAACAAATTTCTGGAAGGATACATTATAAACTAAGAACAGTGGTACCTACTGGAGAGGACAGTGTGGGGATGGACCGCTGGGAGAGGAGGATGGGAAGGAGACCATACACTGCATACGTTTTTTTATAATGTTAGTTTTAAACAAAGTGAATAACTTATATTAAGGTAAATTTTTAAAAAAATTAGTCTAAGAAAAAGATACCAACAACAGCAAGGGGATTCAATTCCCAGAGCAGAATGGAGCCCCCATTTCTAAAACTGACACTTAAAACATATAATGTGAGCTAGATATGCAAGTTTCCATGCCCAACATAAACAACTAAGTTGATACCAGTCTCTCACAACTAAAAAAAATTGAGCTTTGTTTGCTCCAGATTTTATTTTTGAACAGAAGCTTATTAAGTTGTAAACATATAGTGATGTAGTCATCTTTACATACACATTTATTGGGGAAAAAATGGACCGAATTAGGCTAAAAAGAATCTGTAGAGCTGACCTGATGAATGGTGTTGCCAATAAGGGGAATTACACTCAGTAGCAGATTCAGGAGACTAAGCAGGTGTCAAAGATGATCGAGTCTGTCTTGGGTGGAGGAGGGTAGACATCTTACAACATTTTGCTGGATATATGAAGTAGCCTTTTGGGAGGGGAAGGGCCAGAAGTATAGAATTACAAAATAAAAATGGAGGGAACCTCATGCAATTAATCTTTGTACCCTGGATGAATGTAAAAGAGAATGGGGAACATGAAAGATCTTTATAAAGCTCAGACTGGGATTCCTAGGGAAAGTTTTATGGATTTGCCTGTTTAAAAATTTTAGAAGACAGAATTTCCTAAACCATGCAGATACTGTCATTGTATTTAGATCCACGATGCCTTAATGTTAGGAGGGAAAGCCAGGGAAAACTTACCAGTTATAGGTAGTTAAGAGTTTTTTTTCCTGTTTGCTTATTTGATTTAGAGGAATACTCAGTACTCCCGGATGAGACCCTTCTGCACTGAATCATGGCCTATCCCCACTCCTGGAGGTGTGGCTCTAAGCTTGACTGTCAATGAAGAAGGGTGCAGTAAGAGGCCATCCCTAGAGATAGGAACTAAGGGAACTAAGAGGGACAGGTGGCAGAAGTGATTAACAATGAACAAAAGAGTCAATGAATCTACTTAGACAAGAGTTGCTTATATGGCAGTCCATTTTCCTACCTTTCCACTAAGAAGTCTCCTAGTGGATGAATTTATGGTAATATAAATTCATCATTTACTACTTTTGGCTGAGGAGGAAAGACAGTTATCCAGAAAGGAGAATGTTACGGAAAGGCAGGAATGTGGCATTTCTGTAGTCACTTTATTATTCATTTCAAAATAATAATATGGGTGGAAAATTCCCAAATGTTGGGACTACTACTCAAAAGCCAAAAAAGCATCCTCCAGAACTACACTAAAAATAAGCCCTTCAAGATACAAAGAATATGTGGTAAAGGAGCATCCAAAACACCAGAGTGATTTTTTTTTTTAAAGACATATGGGAAAACAAATCTCTTATCTACAGCATTAGATTTCCACAGCCTAAAAGTTTCAGAGGGGGGAAATTAGATGAGAATGTACTTAATTTTCTGTAACCATGAAGGTATTTAAATATTCTGACTTGTTTGGCTTTAAATAATTTCCTGTTTCTATTTTAGTATAGGTTGTCAAAGTACAGAAAGAACTTGCCCAATTGCTATGTATAATCTCTTCAAATGACAACAACAAGCCAGCCATAAACCACATTCTAATGGCTGTCACGGAAGAAAAATGCAAAGAAGCAAACCAGCTGTGGAGACTAAGCTCCCCCATTCTTTTGATGGGGAGGCTGTAAGTGTGGCAGTCAAAATAACTGAATATTTGAAATAAATCCCCTGGGCCCATCACTCCTAGCAACATCTTAATGGTCTACTGACTAAGAGGTAAAGAGATCATGGTATCTTAAATGAATAGGAGTAATTTTAACTTCTAAACAGGGAACAGAAAATCTCTCTAGCTGGGAGTGAGGAACTCCGGGGGTCTCTATCACAACAGAAAGGCAGCCTAGGTCAGTTATTACATCAGAATTAGAGGTTTAAAAAGTGATTAAGGGGTGTAACAACCTCAAACTTCCTAAGTTAACTGACTATGAATAAAATTTCTATTTTAAGTTTCATTTTCATTGTTCAGTTTTGAGAGAGATACTTAACAAATGCATCTGATTTGAATTCCAACAAGACTCAGGAGTAATGGGAATGTGAAGGGATTTAAATGACATTCTGTGAAAGCTGGTAAGCATGTTAATCATCTTTTCCCTAAAATTTTTATGTCTTTCCACTCACTCTAATACGAGTTAATCTATTTTTCTTATATGTGTCACATATGCATTCAAAGATGTATTTGCAGTTAATGTATAAAAGCAATGTTGTTGTTAAACTCTACACAACAAATGTAATTGTATTATAATTTGGGTTGGCTGTTGGCTTGGTTAAGAGAATATGCACTAGGGCTAAATTCAAGTGGCAAAGAAACCCAGATTTGTACAATTTGACTTGTGAGCTATTTATTATTTAAAAAGAAGAATTTTGTTTAAAAAGACATCCACTGAGGGTGTCTGGAATCCTATTCAAAGATTAGATTGTTATTAATTACAGATTTGCACTCACTTGTCAATGGATCTGAAGTTGTAGGGAACTTCTGCATGACCAGAACATTTATTATACCAGAAAAATCATGGGTGGGGTGAAGTCTTGGTAGACTGCAACCAAGACTGGCCTAGAAACTGACCATACTGCCTTCCAATATTTTACTTTCTACCCTTGATAATGGACAATCCAGGCATGGCAAGCTTAATGTTAGGTAATATTAACCAGACAGCTGAATGGTAACGATGATATTTTAAACCCAAGTGGTACAGGGCACCTGGGTGTTTCAGTCAGTTAAGCATCTGACTCTTAATTTCAGCTCAGGTCATAATCTCACAGTCGTGGGATTGATCCCTGATTTGGGCTCTGTGCGGACAGCATGGAGCCTGCTTGGGATTCTCTCTCTCCCCTCTTCCTTTGCCCCTTCCTGTTCGCACATACACACACACTCTCAAAAAGTGTTACATACAGAGAAAGTCTAAGCATCTATTTTTGAGATAAGCTGAATTATTTAAAACCATATTATCTACCACATGAAGGACTAAATGGATCTTTAGATTATCTGAGAAGACTAAAAAACACCACCTGCAACAACAACCCATCCAGTGATTTTTGAGTAAGAAGAAAAATAGCCAAAGGCTAGAATATAAGTCCTCTAAAAGGAGCTAAAGCTTAGGTCTCACAATTCAGGGGACAGCCTACCCTTATCACCCTTGGAAACAGAAGAATTAGGAGAGTCTTCTCACCTCATTTAGTAATAATCGTGATGAAGTTAAATGAAGGGATCATGGACCTATTCTTCCTCTCAAACTAGCACGATCAATTCTGGAAGAAATCTAGCAACTTCTGGGAGTTACTAACACAGGTCTTAAAATCAATAAAAATAATAGTGGTAACAAACACTTATATGCCAGTCACTAAAGCTAGCACATTACATTTTGATACTCTTAATCTTCACAACTATCTAGGAGGTAGGAACTATCGCCACCATTTTATAGATGAGGAAAGTCAGATAGGTTAATGGACTTTTCCAAGGTTACCGAGATAATAGGTGGCAGAGCCTTGAAAGAAAATGGAAGTGTTGTACCTACATGGTGCTAAAACTCTGATTTTCAGTTTACTAATCAACTGGAGTAAACGTCTGTGCTAAGTTTTTACCTTGTTATCACTAAGGTGTCCATGTATGATGTTTCTTGTATTCTAACACAACTTTCTGTAAAATGGTAATAGCATTCCAAGTTTAGATGCTAATAAATTAAATTAATTGGAAACAAATTATAATGAACTCTTTCTTAAGCTTATTTTCCCCCTGAACTCTGAAAAAATGGAAAAAGAAAAACCCACAAACATTTGACAGTCTCACTGCAATGATCAAACCAGTTAAAGCAACAAATATTAAAAGCAAAAAAAGTCTCTGCAAGTTAGCAACTGGTAAAAGAACAGATTTGCATTAGTTTCTAGAAACATTTTAATAGGAAAGGTTCTATAAATACAGGTACTTTTTTATCATACACAAACAAGGTGAAAGTAAGTAATATAGTCAATATCCTGACTATTAATTTCACTAAGAACACTGGGAGAAAAGACCTTTGGTGAGTACAATTAAAAATAGTAAATGAGCTATCAAAAATTGTCTACCTAGACAACTGTAGTGAGCATAAAGTTTTAGGTCTTTGGAGAAAGAACCAGAAGACAGGTTATGGGTAGAGGGGGACTAAAAATGACACATTCTGAACTATGCACATTATTCTACCCCAGGAAAATAGACCCCACAAATAATTCTGCAAGTACGTTATAAATTCAAATGAAAAAATGGCTTTTGTTTTGATTCTAAATCATGTCTATAGTACTTTTCAGTATTCTCCAAAGTCTAAGCTTCTTTTGAAAAAAAAAGATGTAAACTATCCCTCACTATTAATCTGTCCCCAAAGAGGTCTCTACTGCCACTGAATAAATGGATTTACAATGCTGCAAGATACCTTTCAGAAAGAACTCTGCTACCAGACTTACTCTATCACATTATTGAAACATTTTGGAGCATGAGGATTCAATATAGGAAACCTAATGCAGCCCCGTATTGCTAGAACAATATGTTAGGTGTCCATATGAACAGTCCCCAAACACTCCATGAACTGCAAAATAAATGGAATTTAAGCTCTACTTTGCTTGTGAATAAACCTTTCATACTAAAGTGTGAAAGATTCTGGACTATTCTACTGGGAAACTATTTCCTAATAAATATGTTTGAACTTTTAAAGGTCATACAGTCTAAATTATAATTTTAACATGAAAGAAAAAAAGATGTATTATTTACTCAGCATTAAGGAAATATGTATTTACTAAAAACAAACCAAACCTGAAAAAGGATGTTATTCAATAGATGGCTATAGTAACATGAAAAGCAAAGGATACTTAGTTTTAAAAGCACAATAAGAGAAGAAAACAGTAAACAATACAAATAAGAATAGCTTCTAGCATTAATTTCTTTAAAAACTAAGATCGTTGAAAACAGAAACAGAAGAATCAGTACTAGATTGCTTAAAGAATATTCTAAAGGAGTTAAGGGAATAAACAGAATCTTTCCTACGTTACTACTAAGCATCTTCGCAACTTGCTTATCTAAAGGGAAACTCTGCTTGCTTTATTCTGTTTTCAAAATATAAATTCAAAAAAAAATCTAGTTAATGGTGGAAAGGTATTTGTTTTAAAAATATTACAAAGAGCAAAAATGCTATTAGGTACAGTAGGGTAAGTGAGAGAGATAATTGTTTCTAGCATCAAATCACCAGGAATATTATTTTCAAAAAATTTTAATAGGGTGGATTTTTATTGCCCTATATATATTAAAATTATTTGTTTTCTAATAACCTGTTTGTCTGTGAAATACCACCAGAAGACTTTTTATTTTTTTGTATTTAAATTACTCTGTGCATGACAAAGGTGCTGTCTTTATTGAGTTCACGCCACTGTTCATTGGACAGCATGAATATTCTAGCAGTTACCGTGAAGTTCCAGAACCAAGGTCCCAGGGTTCCTGTGAGAAGCTGGCATATTATAATTATGATCTGGGACTCTGTAACATCGAATCTATGCATAAGGAAACAAACATTTCAAAATAACTTTACTCAGAGCTTTTGCCAAAGAGCCCTACTGGTAGCAAAAACATTTAAAAAGTAGCATTACCCTTATAAAGACATCTAAAGATTCAATAACAATTTATACAGTACTATTACTAACCTTATGCAAACATGTATATTTCTTACCCAAACCAAAGTAGTAGAAAAGTGTAAAAATTCAAACTATAACACACTGAATACATGACTTGTAAATAGGCAGCTGGAAACACTAGAACTAAAAATGCAGTTAATTCTTAGTTACCTAAGTAGTGAACACTACTTGCCAAATAATCACATTAGCTGTGACATAGGTCCCTTCTCTGTGAGAACCTATCCAGACTTCTCTGTCGAGAGGAGTGCTTCCAGAAGCCCCAGTGTACAGTTATCTAGGTGTTTGAAAAACCACTAATCATCTCATACCCCTTCACTGCCCCACATCTCATCATGCTCCTGCTTCTGCTATTCAGTAAAAAAGTGCACACGTATGTGAAAAAGGCAAGGGGGAAACTATGACTTCTTTGGATACGGTCAGAACAAAATAAAACTGGTCAGCTCCTTGTCCCGTTTCCTGATCATTTCTAGTCTAAAATCTTATCCTTCTTCCTCTTTCTCTTCCCTTAATTCCATACCAGCATTATAACTCTCTACTATATTGGATTAGTTTATTAGTGGTAAAAATAAGTAACATGTCTAATGTGATCACTAAAGGATGTTGGCAAAAGGAGTGGCAGTATAGAACAGACTTCAAATCAAAGCCATGTAATCAAAATTAAGAACCTAGGAATGCTAAATGTGATGGAAACAGGTCTACGATTTTACCTGATGATCTTAAAGTCCAAACTGCAATCTAGGCTTTACATTAATATAAACAGTTGTTTTAAGATCTTATCTCTAACAACTTGATAGAATTAAAATAGGCACAGTCCAAATGAATGACTTACTAACAAAAAATACACAGGGAAATTAGAAACTGAAAGGAAAATCTTTGATAGTTATTAGTTCACATGGTAAGTCTTAAACTTCTAAAGGTATGAATATCCTATATGGGCATTTAACAGGAAGCTTCCTAATTCTTAATCCACAAAAAGTAGATTATACATTAACAGTTTTTAATTACTATGATATCTGCAAATACTTATACCTTAGAGATTTCTTGGGTAAGAATTGAACTGGATTTGCCAGACTACCAGAATACATAGCCTATTAACTTTTTTCATTTAACTAGAAAAGAAAAAGTCAGAAGTTATGTATTTACATAGTTTTAGCTAATGTAAGTGTGGAAAAATGAATTGAAAAATGTACTAAATACTCTACGTGCTATAATTATAAATAGTAAGTACACTGAAAATAGCATCTGTAAAATTAATAGGCTCATAGAAGGAACCTTAGATACCATCAAATCCAAAACTCTGACTTACAAATTACGAAATGAAAGTTCTGGGCCTTGCTCAAGCTGATACACAGACAATAGTCTGGAGGTAACACTTGAGGCAAGGTATACTGATCTAGTTCAATTTATTACAATTTCTTTCTTTTTTTGACTTGTGAAAAGTTTTTTGTTTTTTGTTTTTTGTTTTTCTGAAATGATAATTTAAGAGTTCTACCTTTCACAGTGTGGAGGATTTCTTTAAGGCCAGTATTTTGCATAAATAGTTTTATTAGAGATTGTCTAGAATTTCTAAGCATTTGATTTATAAAAAATGATTCTACATATACATCTACAAATTATATATTTTAAAATATCTAGATATACACGGTTTAAGCCTTAAGAGAGGAAATGTGAACTCTTCCATTTAGTATAACCCATAAACATTTTAAAGTATGTTTTACAAATGTTTACAAATGAACTTCGATTCATAATTCTTATCTTCTTCGGCCGACCCCATTCTTCTGTGAAGTTCTAGCCTCTGAGCCCACTTCCCTCCCCAGCTTTCAAATCCAAGTTAGTAAAAATCCCAACAGGCTAAGTTGGGTCTAGAAGGTCCCAGTGAGCAGTACTCATCTCTATCAGACCTCTACTTGCTTGGTCCAGAAACACTGTCAGAACAGGGGTCTGTCTAGATGTGACAGGTACTAATATTCTCTGTACAAGGCAGCTTTCAGTTGTGATCAGAGCAAAATGCTGGAAGATTTAGTCATAATATCAGAGATGATGGATCCAAAACACATTGACTTTCTCATGATATCTGACTTTGAATGGAAATTACTTAGTTAAAAATGAATTAACTATGGTGCCTATTTTTGGTCAAGATATGAGCAAATTTAATAGCAACTAAAATTAGTGACACTAGGCGATTAAGAAAAACAAATCAATATCTCTTATTTGACAAATATGCTATATGGTTATTAAACACACAACAACCTAAATTGATTATATATAAAAAAGAAATCCTCATGATTTTTTTTCATTTGTGTGTAACCACCAAAATAAAACAATCAAAATAAAAATATTTTAAAACAAAATTCCCAAGGTGCCTAAGGGCCGCTTTCATGTTTCTCCAAAAAGGAGTAAGAAAAGTAAGGGATTTAAAAAAATTTCTTTAGTCAGGGATGCCTGGGTGACTCAGTAGGCTAAGCGTCGACTTTGGCTCAGGTCATGATCTCATGGTTCCTAAGTTCAAGCCCTGCATCAGGCTCTGTGCTGACAGCTCAGAGCCTGGAGCCTACTTTAGAATCTGTGTCTCCCTCTCTATCTGCCCCTCTCCCCTCAAGCTCTGTCGGTCTCTCTCTCAAAAAAATAAATAGTAAAAAAAAGTCTTTTTAGTCAAATTACATTTGAAAGGTTATCTTATTCTTTTCTAATTAAACAAAATTTAGACTTTCTCGTCCACACATATAAACTTTACTTCAATATTCAACCTATTATACATCAGCCTATTCTACCTGCTCTTGAAAAGAATGTGAAATCTTAAATGGCATTTTTAAAACTTCTTTAGGAATATCTCTATTATTCCATATGTCCCTATTACATTGGAAAAATATCTCCTTAAATGTGAGTACTCGCAGCACATTTCTTTGAATGTTGAGATCTGCTTTTACTTAAAAAAAAAAAAAAAAAAATAGCGTTGCCTTAATATGAATGCAGGATTTCAGAAAATTGTATTTAATTTTCCAAATCAAAACCAATCCCTTGTAATACTAATATGTAATTTAAATTGAGATATTAAATTTAAACTGGCTCCAATATTTGTGTATCTAGTTTCACACCATTACAAAGAAGCACTATAGTCTCAGTGGGACAGTGTCTTCCCACCTAGTCCCTCTGCCTGTTACCCTAAACATTGTTCCTGCATTTTCATCAGTCTAGCCCCGTAGATCCATCTCTCTCTTTTCTCCCCCAAATATCTTCAATCTCTTCTCTAGCCAATTTCTTCTGTGTAAATTCAAAACCCTCCTTCCTTTGCACCTATGTTCTTTCTTCTAACAGATGTCTTGCTTCTTCCCATCGCAGCCACACATTCTGTACATCACCTGTAGCACATGCTTATTTAGTCCCTTCACTTCCCATTCCCTACAATCTGGCTTCTACCCTTCCACTACAGAAAACTACTCCGGATGGCCTCAGATCGCCAAATTTAGTGTACAATTTTCTGTCCTCATTTTGAGTCTTGGCAGCATTCAGCGTTGTTCTCTTTTGAAATCTCTGGCTTTTCATTCTGGTATGCCTCCTTCTCTGGCTGTTCAATAATTTTCATAGGCTTCTTTCTAAGCTTGCTTTCTAAGTTTTCTAAGCTATTTTCATTCTATCTGGATGCCTAAAATCCCTCACATACATGTGCTGATAGAACTCGCCCTTTCACATAGGTTCTTCTGCGTGTAGGGCCTTTCTCTACCCCCCATCCAACCACCTAAGGAGGGGAACTGGGAGTTACTCCAGTCTCTGCTCGCTCATTCATTCCCCACGTGCAGATAGAGATTAGGTCCTACAGTTTCTACCTCTTCAGCCTCTCTCCAGACTATGACTTTCTCTCTGATAGCACTGTCATCACACTAGTTCAGGTGTGAGCATTCCTCATGTTAATTATGTTGATGACTCCGACAGGACCTCCTTACCTCTGTACTAGCCCATGCCAATTCACCCTCCGAATGCTGCCAGACTGTTCTTTCCAATTGTCCTTTTGTCATTTTCCTGGTTTCGGTTTTGCAAAGGCTCCCCACAGATTCAGGAAAAAAGCTCATATTTCTTGGCAGGACATAGAAATCCCCTGATTTTCTGGATCTTCTCCAGCCTTATCTCCTGCCACTCCCCTACAGGCATCTTTGGTCTAACAATATGGAACTGCTCACAGTTCTCTAAGTGCATATTTTATCAAAGGAATACACCACAAGGGACATTCTAAGACTGGCAAATTGAGAGCTGTGCTAACAAATCGCTCCTAAAAACACTGTTTACTCTTCCCCTACTTCCATGGTTCACTCCCTCTCCTTCCTTCAGTTCCCATACTACATGGTTGGTGCTGCTTTACTTGAAAGGGAAAGAGAATTTATTAGGGCTGATGATAAATAAACTTTCAAAATAAGGGCTTGCAAGTTAACTATGAGATAATAACCACTGAAACAAACTATGTCAAATCCAGATATTACAAGTTCTGCTATTTTTGAAAACAGTCACATCGCTAAAAATTAAAACTGAATTAGGGCAAACCAAGTGATCTTGGAAGTCCATTATATTTTGTGGTTTTACCAATGCAGAGAAATACTATGAAAACTTGAGATATAGGCTATAAAAACAATTTGAAAAAAACATCTGCACACAGTATTTTCAATTACTGCTTTTTTTTTTTTTGTATCAGAAATCTACAATATTTCCTGAGCACTGATCACTTTTGAACTGATGAACGCACAAGCATTCGAGTTTCAATTGGACATGCGTGTCTACTATTGTCACCTTAAGATGGGCCTTAAACATGTCTTCTAACCCCTTTACTATAAAATTCTTCCAGGACATGTCTTTTAGTTAACATCCAAAATAATAATTATTGTTACTGTCATAAGTTAAGAACATCTTAAGTTCTGTTTAAATAAGTTTAGCAAAAACAATTTGAACTGAATTTGTAAGGAACAGCTGGATTTCTGTGCATTTGGCTCTCACAAGAGCTAGAAAACTAAGTTTCTTAGGGATCTAAAATTTAAATATCCATTAATGATTCATCTTAAAGAGACTAGGTTAAGATGTTCTCCTATCATTTGCAATCAGAGATTTTATTTGGATATTTCATGAAGTATTCAGAGTCTTTTCTCAAGTTCTTTCTCTTTTACTTCGACACCATGAAAAAAATAAGACTAACTCGAGCAGTG
Source organism: Neofelis nebulosa (assembly GCF_028018385.1). Taxonomy (NCBI): domain Eukaryota; kingdom Metazoa; phylum Chordata; class Mammalia; order Carnivora; family Felidae; genus Neofelis; species Neofelis nebulosa. Next base: position 127,173,723 of record NC_080783.1, read on the forward strand.
TAAATCGGATCTGTGGCAATTAAACACCAGTTGGTGAATTTCATCCTTTACCTTGTTCCAAGATGAGTTTACTCATTAATATTTATGAAAAAGTACTGATCAACAGGTAGGAACTATACATTTTGGAGTCTGAAAGGAGCTTGTATTTCATTTTTTAAATTCTTGGGCATTTGTTGGTGGTAGTAACCTATATGGTGTGTTTATGTCAACTGAATTATTAAGAGCTTAGATTTTTATAGACTCACAAATAATATGAAAAGAATAAAATCTAATTAAGCTATGATATTGAGAGATGAGAGTTGCTCTTTGCTCTCATAAACTATCTAATCTTTCCTGAAAATGCATTTTCGTATGTCAAAATAAAACATGGAGTTAAGGTAAATACAGGAAAAATACAGTGAATTTATCTGAGGGAAAGACAAGTGGGTATGAGTGAGGAGGGGCCACTGCTTTTCATATTATTTTAAAAATATTGGTTGGAGGTCCTAATATTTCCTTCTAAACAGTGTGATAGATGGACAGAGACCATTAGGCAGCTACAATAATGAGAGTTTTAAACTTCTATTTGCTAAACTAATTTAGTGCTTTGATCAATTACTAATACTGAGATATGTAAAAGCAACATTCTCCATATCTGAAAGAGAAAACAAAAAAAATCACTGTTAAGTGTTACTTACATTCCAAATCGCAATGTTCCAGAAACATATGTTTGCCAGTGTGCACAATAGAACATGAATGTTCCAGCAAAACAACAAAAAAACATCCAATCAGGGTTTGTCCCCAGCTGCACTGCAATACAAGTTCCAAGAACCACAAAAACTGCAAAAGAAAGATCACGATAATAACTGAACAATCTCAATAACCAACATTAACTGAGCTGGAAATACTTTTAGATGAAGCAAAAAAAAAGAAAAAAAAAAAAGACATGCTATGAATGTACAATCTTGTCTCAGGTACCTATGGTTCAAGGAAAGCAGGATATAATCTTTTACATTATCTTTCACCCCATAATTTCACCTTCATTTTTCACTATACCACTCAGTGGAACCAAAAGTCTTGAAAGCAACTAAAATACTTGAGCATTTTTTGGAGTATCCTCCCAGTTTAGTGATAGTGATGAACAGTAAAAAAAATCACAGGACAGAGTAAAAAGAAAGACTTCCCTTGTGCCTCAGTTACCTCATTTGTAACATGATGATAAAAACCAGACAAAATAAATCAATATTGTAAAGGATTTCAAACAGTGCCTGAAACATATTAGACATTGCATTAAGTGATTATTGGCGGAGGAGGAAGAAACACTAAAGACCTACATAATTCACAAAAGGACTGATTGTTTTTTACATCCATAGGTATCTTTTCATATGTAGCAGATATAATTATGGGTGACTTATACAGAAAAACATGTCCTATAAAAGTTTGGAACTCAAAGTACACCACAAAAAAGATTACCACTTAAAAGAAAAAATAGGGGGGTGCCTGGGTGGCTCAATTGGTTGAGTGTCCTACTCTCATTTTCGGCTCAGGTCATGATCTCTCAGTTATGAGATAGCGCCCCACATGGGGCTTCATGCTGAGTGTAGAGCCTGCTTGTGATTCTCTTTCCCTCTCTCTCTGCCCCTTCCCCTTTGGTACACACGCATGCAAGCTCTCCCTCAAAATAAATAAATAAACAGGTAAAAAAAAATAGGATACACTTGATTAAATTAGGTGCCCGTTAAGCCTTTGCATTCAGTAGAAGTCTTGAGTGTTTCTTGAGTCCTTTGAATTATGAGTGCTTAGCTATTCATTCTCCTCTACTTAGGAAGCTGTTGTCAGGACACACTGAAACAATGATTTTCACAGGAACCTACATCTGCATATCTGAGTTCAAGAGGTAAAGCTACCATGGGTTTTTGTTTCTTTAAAAAAATATTCTAAATGCTATGCCAAATGACAAGAAACCAACAGAAAAAACTAAGTAAAAATATGTGTTGTGAGGGCATGGGGTGTTCCTACCAGGAAGACTAGTTAGAAACTGTCACTTAGTTTCTAAATCTTTTTTCCCCTCCAAATACTAAAATAGTATTCTTAAAACAGTACAAGATGTATTGCCTATAACCTAATATATAACTCATCTATTGCCAGCACTTTAGTATATATATTTCTTTCCAGTCTTTAAAAAAAATTTTTTTAAAAAATATTTGAGAGAGAGCAAGTCTATTATGAGTGAGGGAGGAACAGAGAGACGGGGGGGGAGAGAGAGAGAGAGAGAGAGAGAGAGAGAGAGAGAGAGAGAGAGAGAGAGAATCCCAAGTGCTGACAGAGTGGATACCAGGCTCGATCCCATGAACCACACGGTCATGATCTGAGCCGAAATCAAGAGTCAGATGCTTAACCGACTGAGCCACCCAGGCACCACTCTTTCCAATCTTTTTATCCAAGCCCATTCATTGCCAGTTATACTGCAAGCCTACAACATAATTTTATCTTATTTTATTTATTTAAAAAAAAATTTTTTTTTTAACGTTTATTTATTTTTGAGACAGAAAGAGACAGAGCATGAACGGGGGAAGGTCAGAGAGAGAAGGAGACACAGAATCCGAAACGGGCTCCAGGCTCCGGGCCGTCAGCACAGAGCCCGATGCGGGGCTCAAACCCACGAACCGCGAGATCGTGACCTGAGCCAAAGTCAGATGCTTAACCGACTGAGCCACCCAGGCGCCCCTACAACATAATTTTAAATGTCTACAGAATATCCACATAAATATAAAGACCACAGATTTCCTGGTCTCCCACTATTGTACTCTTGTCTACAATTTATGAGATTTTTGATGATAATTATGCCCTAAGATTTTAAATATCACAGGTGCCAAAAGAATAATATTTATAGGCTAAAAGTAGTTTAAGTAGAAATTAACTGAATTTCTAAATCTCCCAATACAGCCAATAATGAACAAATATTAATCATATTTATAGTCTTTTGAAAACATTAAAATTTGATATAAATCACTTACTCTGATACCATAACACCATAAACATTTTATTCTAACATTGTTTATCATATTAATTTTATCACTATTAATCATTAACACTAAAAAATCAACAATACCTGTTGATAGTGAATCACAACCATGATCAAAAAGTTCTCCCAAAGGAGAACTACTATTGGTTCTTCTTGCCTGTTTCCCATCTATAGCGTCCAAAGACTGGTAAATGAAAAGGCCACATGCACAAGCAATATATGCCCACAGAGGTGCCTGTGAAACAAAAGACACAAGATTTACTAAGACATATTCGTTACTATGTTTCACTGATAACGGTTTACTTGCAGATAGTTTGTCTTCATTCTCCAGAGAAGTACAACTAGTTGGAAGCTAAGGGAGAGAATGCAAGGGTTACATAATGGAAAACTTTCTGAAACAATCAGAATTGTAAAAGAATCACATTCTTTGCTTTGGAGGACTGCTCACTGCAGATGCTGGATAACTGCTTTGTAAGGTTATCTAAGAGATTACACTAGGTAACGTCCATAAGATTCCTCCTAACATTTAGTTAGAATAACTAACATTTAGATGCTGAGTCAATTAATGAATAATCTAGTACAGTTTCTCCCAAATTGGATTTTGAGGATGTTTATAGGTATTGCATGAAGAAAATGAATTCCATGCTTAACACATGTAGGAAACACTGGGTTAAACAATGTTAAACATTTCTTTTTTTTTTTTAATTTTTTTTTTTAACGTTTATTTATTTTTGAGACAGAGAGAGACAGAGCATGAATGGGGGAGGGTCAGAGAGAGGGAGACACAGAATTGAAACAGGCTCCGGGCTTGAGTAGTCAGCACAGGGGCCCGATGCGGGGCTCGAACTCACGGACCGCGAGATCGTGACCTGAGCCGAAGTCGGCGCTCAACCGACTGAGCCACCCAGGCGCCCCTGTTAAACATTTCTTTACTGCAGGACTCCTTCCAGCCCTTAATGTTGCTAATGCACACTGTGAATATTCGAGAAGGGAGACACAACACACTGCCATTTTCTAAACTCACTTGAGCACGTAACCTATTTTTCAACACACCTCATCAGTGTTCAATGGAACAACGGTAGGGAAATGATGATCTAGCACACAGAGTGCTTAGAACATTATTTTTCAAATATTTATGGTCACATTTTCAAGGAATAATTTCTCTTTTCCCAGGCAGAAACTGAACCACTAATACTGAATTTAAATGCTATGTGTTAAAAAAGGAGAGCTTCTATTCGGTGTGTTCTCTTTAAGAAAGTAAGAAAGAGTGTTTTATATCACTTTTCACTATTTTCCCATGCCATGGAAAAATTTCTATGATCACAAGGTATTTCTCAGATATTGGTTATCAAGTTAAACTGAGTATCAATTGCTCAGAGCAGCAAATCAAAACTATGCAGAGCTGCAAATAATATTCATATTCTTCACTGCAAAGAGGTTGCTCTCAGACATCTATTTAGTTACCAATATTAAAGGTAAGGATCTTTTCTTAAACATTTTCTTAGAGTCTCATATTTTAGAACATTGAAGCTATCAAAAGGACCAGAGTGTAAGCCTCCCCTAGGACAGAGTTACAAACCCTGAAAGCAATCACTGTGGTTACATAACCATAGTTGATGCGCAAGTTCACCGAGAGATTGGTTAACCTCGTGTGACTAAGAAGCCCCACCTTCTAGACTTTGAAGCTACTGCTTTTTGCTCCTACAGGAATCCAGTAACTCTAGAGCTGCACTGTCCTACATAGTTAGCCATTAGCCATGTGTGGTTATTTTAGTTTAGATTCATTACAATTAAATAAAACTAAAAACTCAGTTCGTCAGCTACACTAGGCACATTTCAAGTGCTCAACAGCCAGACGTGGCTATGGTTACCATCCTGGACCACGCATTTACTAAGTCAGATCAAAAGAATTTCATTTAGCAATACAAAACAAAAACAAATAAATATTAAAACTAAAAACTCTTATGGTCATATTTCAAAAAGTTTTAATTAAACCTGATAGAGCTCTTATTGGTAACAACATACAGCTCAGTTTGTTCTAGTTTTCCTGTGTATGAAATAGCTAATACCAATTTCCTTTATCTGTCTTAGGCTGCAAGGGTAACTCAAGCATATGTAACATATATCAAGCTGCAAGATAAATTCCAAATTAACTTATGATAGTAAAATCAAAGCTACTAGCTAAGGAGATTTAAGTACATAGTATCAGAAATCACAAGTATATTTTGGTATACATATAAAAAGGGATGGGGCACCTGGGGGTCTCAGTAGGTTAAACACCTGGCTCTTGATTTCAGCTCGGGTCATGGTCTTGGGGTTGCTGGGTTTGAGTGTGGTGTCGGACTCCACACTGACAGCTTGGAGCCTGCTTGGGATTCTCTCTCTTTCTCTCTCTCTGCTTCTTGTGTGTACGCATTTGCAAGCTCTCTAAATAAATAGATGAGCTTTTTTTCTTTTCTTTTTTTTTTTTTTTTTAAAGGGTTAAGCCTATAGTTCTACCTTAGTAATTTGAAAAATAAGGACTGATTTTCCTTTCCCATCTACTGGAAAGTTTTTTTTCTAACAAAAAGGCAAACTCTGCTGAAACCATTACAATAGTGACATTCTTTTCTATTAGAAAGACTAGTATCTGAAACTCTAATGTATTAAAAGAAATCAGTAACATAAATATATGGAAAGTTCACAATATCTGGAGATATGAAATTTAATGCTCACCCACTGGAATAAGGCCCAAAGGAATTAGAATCATAATGAATGAGAATGTCCCTGGGTAATAAGTTTATGGAACTCTCTGACTCCAAAACAGTGATAAAGAAAAAAATATCCATGCTTTCATATATAAGTATTTTATTAGAAGAAATCAGGAATGGGAGGGAAATTGTGGGGAAGAACATATTACATACTTAATCTTTTTGACCAATGAAATAATAATTACTTATGGAGCATTATATGTTATGTACTATAAATGGATAATCTTCTTTCAGTACCACAAAATAAAATTTCAAAGAATAAACTGTGACTTAGAGAATTTATGTAATTTACTGAAGATCACAGAGATAATAAGAGCATATCATGGAAGACAGCCATGACCTATTTTAATGCACTGTGATCTGAAGCTTAACAAGGATTTCTACTGTGCAGCTATAAATGTATCCATGCATAGCCTTTGTGGGACACTACCTTCCCTTGCAGAGCACCAAACAAACAGCAGCTCAGTCGTGTTCTACCTTCATTCCTCCCAGTAGCCATTCTGAAAAGTTCTATTTGATTCAACTGGTTCTCATTCTGGAAGTTTCCTCAAAGATTTAAACTAATTCTAAGATTATTCCAATAATTCCAAATCACTTAAGCACAGAGGCTGAGGAAAAGTATTATAGGGAACATGGTACCTGGTACACTCTGGGGTGTTCAATAAATATTAGTAGCTGAGCTCTACCTTTAAACTTGCTCTCATTCCCTGACCCCTATTGTGGAACTAGCTTAGGATTGTTGGAGGGCTTCCATTAGAATTAACACACACCCCTGTTGTTCTGCTGTAACTCTAAGGATGTGTGAGACCTGAACCAAGTTCCTCTGGAAGTGGCTATCAGGTCCTCAAATAAGTCACAGGTAAAATAGTTTAAAGGACATGTGATAAAGAATCCCAGGACACATTTAAACAATCATACTGGTTTTTAAGTTTCCTGATTGATATGAAGCAAGATAGTTAAGGAAATGATAGAAAATCAGAAATATATTCATACAATCTGTTTGGAACTGTAGTTGTACAGGAGAAGAGGAATCAAAATAAAAGTATTCAAGGGTGATTAAGAAATGAACTGGAAGAAGGAAAAAAATGTGTTTTGTAAGTAACTGTGACATTCAGTAGCCATTTACTTTAAGAGAGGTATGTAGGGGCACCTGGGTGGCTCAGTCGGTTAAGCATCTAACTTCGGCTCAGGTCATGATCTCACAGTTCATGAGTTTGAGCCCTGTGTTGGGCTCTGTGCTGACAGCTCAGAGCCTGGAGCTTGCTTCGGATTCTGGTTCTCCCTCTCTCTCTGCCCCTCCCCTGCTCACACTCTCTCTCTCTCTGCAAAATAGGTAAATATTAAAAAGAGAGAGAGAGAGAGAAACAAATGAATTGATAAAAACAGAAAAGGACAAGGGGTTGGATGGTGATAATTTTATCACAAAGAACAAATAGTCGGAAAAGACTACTTAAAAATGATTACTTCAAGCTTAAAAGAAGAGAAGGAATCCTTGTGACCACTATGATTTCATATGGTTCAGAGTCACGTTTGACACCTTTCATTGAGAATCACCTTGTATCTTCTTGGTGTGACTGATTATTCGGAGGGGCACAAAAAATGTTGTGCCATCTACCTAATTACTTTAGTTCCCTTTTTATCAAGGAAGTTTCAAAACCAAAGAGATAAACATCAATTTACCTATTCTGATGAAGAGCTCTAGTTTCAGTTTTGGTTTTAAGTAATGGGTACAGAGGGTAAAAAGCGGGACCAGCAGTAGAGAGACTTGTACTGAAGGGCCCAAGCAGACAGTCCTTGTCAGCAATAACTGCTTCTCTTCTTCAAGGCAGCCATTGCAGGGTACAGAACAGAACTTCTTTCGCCTTGTTAGAATAATAGAGATATATCTGAGGTCTATCTGTCACATATATTTACAGGAAGAGAAAAGGGATATTCAAACAATTCTCACTGGAATGGAGACAAAACCACTTTTTAATTTTTTTTAATGTTTATTTATTTTTGAGAGAGAGAGAAAGAGAGAGAAACAGAGTTGTGAGTGGAGGAGGGGCAGAGAGAGAGAGAGAGAGAGAGAGAGAGAGAGAGAGACAGACAGACAGACAGAATCCAAAGCAGGTTCCAGGCTTTGAGCTGTCAGCATAGAGCCCGATGCAGGGCTCAAACTCATGAACCATGAGATCATGACCCGAGCCGAAGTCGGACGCTTAACAGACTGAGCCCCCCAGGGCGCCCCGAGAGGAAACCACTTTTGATAAGACTGATTTACAGCTGTGCCATCTCACTACCAGAGCCTTTTTTCTCTGATCATTTTCAACTTTGCTAGGATTTCATTCAGCAATTAAAAAATTAAAAAAAAAAATCCAGCCATTAAAAAAACTTTTTTGCATTGAGATTTACTGATTTTAAAAGGATTACCTTACATGTTAATCTCTGATGACACTAATATACCTACCAGAATCAGACTCCACCCTTTGCTTCTGGTTTTCATAAGTGGAGTATACAAAATAGACTGTAGTTATAAGCTTTATTAATAGTATGTATGATACAATCTTTTAGAACAGTTGATAAATAATTGTCAAATCATCTTATCTTTAGCAAAAATGACCTAAAGTCCCAATTACATTGTTTTGGGTATATAACAAATGCTCAAATCTGTTAAGAAATTCACCTTACCTGCTCTGTGGCTGTGGGACAGTAGAAGACTAATAAAACAGTTGTACAGATGTTTATTGACAATCCGATGATGGTGATGAGATTTGGGGCAATCCAGGAGGGAACTCTTCCAACTAGCCATTCCCAATAGCCCTGCATCAAGGGCTCAAGCAGGGACCGTCCAGCACTCTGATATCTATGTTCCTCTAGCCGCTTTAGTTGATGTCTTGATAATGGTGGCGTAGGTAACTGAAACAATTTATTTAATACACACCCTGGAGTACTCATATGCCCGAAGCCCATAGGGGACTCCGGGTGAGAATCTCCACATCGTTTCCTTGTTGACCGATGCCCACTCATGGATCTTGGCTGTCTTTTATTTGAAGAGAATAATTTCTTTTGTTTCACAGCTTTTTGTGGCTGGTCTTTACCTGAAAAAAGAGAAAAAAGATGTATCTATCAGCCACTATTTATGTCAATGTCAGTAAAATTTAAACTGGTAACAGACTAATGCATATCAAACAGGGATCAGAACACCAGGGACCTGTTTTTAGTTCTAATTCTTACTAAATGTGTGAGCCAAAAGAAGTCATATAACTTCACTCTCAGGTGAAAAATATTAAGGGAATTAATAGTAATATAGTTCCCGAAACCTTATAGTTTGTCTGACTGAATTCAAAGCTCTCACTTTTTTTTTTTCTATCTCACTCTGATTTCAGTAATATAATGGAATAAACCTTAGAAATGATCTAGTTATTTCACATGTATGGACACTGAGGTCCAAAGGCATACCCAAAGATAGCTAGCAAATTAGTATTAATATCAGAGGAATGACTTGAATAAAATGGGTTTTAAATCAGATTATTTATTTAATGCTAATAGCTAACATTGAGCACTTGCTGTGTACCAATGCTTCAAGCACGTTTCACATATTAACTCATTTAATCCTCACAGTAACTCTAGGTCAGGATTATTAATTATCCCCATTTTTACAGAAAATGAAACTAAGGCACAGGGGCTAATTAACTTGTCCAAGCTCATAGAGCTGGTAAGTGGGGTTCACACAAACACAGGGTTTCTGTCTAAGCTAAACTGAAAGATAAAAAAACTTATTAGTAGAATGGGATATTGAGAGTATTTTAGGCAGGGGTGAAGAGCAGTAACAAACCTAACTTTAAGAGGACAGAATACATGTATTAGCAGAGTGACCTGATGAACTGAGGTAGTAAGAAAAAAGTATAAGTGTATTAAGTGATGACTGTTCATAAAGGACCTTAAGTTTTTTTTTTTTTAATTTTTTTAACGTTTATTTATTTTTGAGACAAAGACAGAGCATGAACGGGGGAGGGGCAGAGAGAGAGGGAGACACAGAATCGGAAGCAGGCTCCAGGCTCTGAGCCATCAGCCCAGAGCCCAACGCGGGGCTTGAACTCATGGACCGGACCGTGAGATCGTGACCTGAGCTGAAGTCGGACGCTTAACCGACTGAGCCACCCAGGCGCCCCAAGGACCTTAAGTTTAATCCCAAAAGTACTTGCACTTGACTTAGAAAAGATTAAAGATAACATAATTATTGTAAATCACTAAGCAACATAAGAAAGTAATGACAAGAATATATTCAAGACTAAAGGGGAGTCATGTATATATGTGTGTATATGCGTATGTATGTGTATATACATACATATATGCATATATATATATATATACATATATGTATATTTATCAGAACACAGAAAGTGAGAACACTCAAAAGTTAGTGTGGTGACCTCAAACATTTGACGAGGGTAGTAAAAATGGAAGTGTGAAAGTCAAATCTGTACGTAACTTCTATTTAGAAGGAAGAATCCTGGAAAGGCACTTAGGAATTAGATATGAAGGCTGGAGGAACAGAAGAAAACATGAATCAACAGTCAGAGACTAGTGGTACTACTGTCAAAAAGGGAAGTGAGGAAAGTAAACCAGTTATTGTGGCTTGAAGGGTGATGGAAGGGGATTTAGGGATGGAGGTAAGAAATACACAGAAGTAACTTTTAAGCAGACATGTTTCAGACAAGATCAAATACCTGGAGTTTGAGCAAGAGATGAAAATTTCAAGTTATCAACTTAAAAGTTAAAGTCTAGTTCTTTTAGAAAGTAGAAAATTTCTTGAATGGATTAAGTGTGAAGAAAAAAGGAAAAGAGTAAGGAACTTTGCAGGAAATTCATGGTTACAAAGCAGAAGAGAGGGAAGCCATAAGAGGATTAAGGGGGGAAAAGAAAGGAACAATCTCAATAGAACTAAAAGGGTAGTGGCAATGAACCAAGAGAGGTATACTTCAATCTTCTGGTAGAAAGCTATCCAAAATGCAATATGAAATTCCCAGAAATGTTGCACTATGGGAATAAAGAATGTGATACAGGGACTAGGACATCTCAGCAAGGGACCCGGTATTAAACATGTGCAAGACTTCTTCCTTCTATTCCCATACATATCAAATTCTAAAGCTTCAATGTCACTAATGATCTATAGTGACATCCAAAATCTCAATCATGTATCTCAATAACTGGTTCAGAAAAGTTACTGTAATCATCAACTACTTTAAATAAATTTTCAAAAATCTTAAAAAGAATCGCCAGTGCTAACTAAAGTGCTCTGAAGTAAAAATGCTGAAATAATTTTTTAAACTAAGGCAAACCAAAGATAATATCTTATTATTTCAAAGAATTCTTCCATACACCCAACTGTGTCACAAAGCAATTGATTAATGCCAAACAACTGGTTTGTAATCATTTTAGAGAAAGTGACAGGCCACCAAATAGCCTTATAGTAGTCATATTTTCTGTGGTCAAATGATTCATCTTCACATTTGGAAGCTATAATAAATCAGTTCTTATAGAATTCAACTTAAAATGGGAACAAAAAGTCTAGTCAACTCAATTTACATTTTATTATTGTGGTGTTCCATTTTCCTATTGTAAAAACACACACACACACACAAACCAAAACCAACCAAACAAACAAAAAACAGGTGACATGCTGAAGGCACTAAACAACTACAAGTAACTGATCCTAATGGTTTTAAGTTTGAGCATTTGGCAGGATTATATGATACACTGATACCTCCCTCTGAGTGTTTTCCCTCTGTGCCCTACATTTTTTTTTTTTTTACCTTTTATTTCTCTCTTTAAAAAAATCTACATTTTGACAAACCTTTCTAGATTTTTACATAGATCTAGCCTTTGCATAATTCATACAAGAAAAAAGGCCAGGGAGTTTTTAAACACTGCGATTTGGCAACATTGTCTCTCTGTGAAGCTATTAGCAACAAGATTGCAAATATAAATTCGGATACATGTAGCCCCTGACATACAGATACCTACTTTCACTACATTCAGATACACACAGAGGTTGTCCTAGCTGACACAAGCCCATCTCTACTCTCCCTTCATCCCATAACATCTGGGACCTAGACACTATTGCAATTCAAACCATCTCAAGAAAAAAACAGCTTTTGCATTTCAGCTCATGAAAAGCAAGCATATCTCAAGGGAATGCAACAGGGTAGGTGACTGTAACAGGAAGATCGAACTTTATGGAGAGAAAGGGAAATAGGATGTGGGATGGGAATACGGAAAGGAGAAACAAATACTACTAAATTATTCTAGCCACTTGAAATTTTTACATAGAGTCAGGCCTATGCCACACTAAAGGAACTAAAACAATTAACGTAAGGAGTTAAAATCACTGCTGGCTAGCCTACCAACCACCAGTCATAAGTTTTTATGAGAAAATGAACTCCAAGTTCCAAATGCATTCAGCCAATATTGGTGCAGTAAACAGGACAGACAACGGGAGTCCCGGTTCCCATGTCCAAATGGAAAATAACTAAAAACAGGTAAATGAGCAAACAGCATTACATACTATGATGAGGGCTATGAGGAAAAGAGTGTGCAGCCAGAAAATAGTTAGGGGTGCACATTTTAGATAAGGTAATTGAAATCTATGAAGAGGTAGCATTTGTATCAAATTCACAGGAAGAAAAGGAGGTAGCCATTCCAAAAGCAGGAGAAAGAACTGTCCAAGGGAATAAGCCCTGAGTCAAGTCTTGTTCAGGTACCTTTGGGATCACTGTGGCTGGACAGCAGTAAATCAGATGGAAGAGTGACATACAATAAAGTCTGAAAAGCCAGACAATGCAGAGGTTTGTAGGAAGGAACTGAGGAAGGTTTATAGGTAAGGAACTGAGAATTTATTCTGATGTTTTGGAAGGCCATCAATGAGCTTATAAATTTGTAATTTTGTAGCACAGCTTATTAACTGAGGATATGTTTCATAAATCATAATAGTAAAAGTGAATATTTTGAACTGAAAAATTTCCCATTATCTGGAATCCAGTTTACTATAAATATTGATCACAGGCCTACAGCTATTGTAACCTTTCTACTTGTAATCAGCAAATTCCCCTTCCTGGCCCCAGTGCAATATTCCTTTCATAGCACTTGCCACATTTTGAATTTTTTTGTTTCTTGTACTGTTTTTGGTCTTTTCCCCACACTGGTCTATAAGCTCCACAAATGCAGAGACCACACCTGTCGCAACATTCTTTTCCAAGAATCTCATACCATACCTAATACTAAGTGGGTAATTAGGACTTATTTATGGAACAAGGAACAAAAATGATTTATGTAGTATTTAATGAGCACCTAGTTATTCTTGACCCTGAGGAAACAGAAAAACTGAAGTGTGCCATCCATTCCCCCAAGAAGCTCAGGGAGTGTGTGCGTGTGCGTGTGTGTGTGTCTTATAAACAGCTAGGTTACAATGTGCTCTGAACAAACTGTTGTGGGAGTCCAGAGGAGGGGGCACATATGGTCTAACAAAAGATTTTCTCTGTGCAGACATGAATATTTATATGAAAAGCCCAATGAAGGTACAAAAATATAATCAGAGATGTTTAACGAATACCTTTACTAAAATTACACACATTTTGTGGACATACATCTACGGCATAGAACATCTGTGCTTATGGCAGCTGAGGATAATGGCATGCTGCCTACATTATTCCTGGGTTCAGCTTTGGGAAACATCTGACAAGCATCCCACTAAAAAAGGAATCTCCAACTGCTCTGCAGAGCATAAGGTAAGCTTACACAATATCCAACCTGAAGTGTGAAATTCCAGATTTCCCACCCCCCACATCTCAGGGTGCCAAGTTTTGAGCTGCACTGATTCAGCAGTATGTTTATAGTCTTTTCACAGAAATTGGTGACAACACAGCTATTTCTGACCTTTATGGCACTACTAAAGGAAAACTGTAATGGCCAACACTATTTGGGCGGCAGAGCAAATCATAAAAGGTTAAAAAAAAAATAAAAGGAAAACTAATAGGATCACAGGATTACATTCAGCATTATTTAACAAGTGATAACAGAACAAGTTAGCAAAAACAAAAGCCTTTTCAGCAGACTTGGAAGCAAAAACAGTACTGTGTAACACAATTTAGATCTACTGTTTTGCTGAAGTGAAATCTTGCATTCCTTAAAAAAACGAAATGACTTCCTCCAGAAAAAAAAAAAGCAAAGCAAAAGAGTGGCATTTTATAGATTATTTTCATATTCCATCAAAAAAGACAGCACAGCATGACCCTCAAAAGAACATCACCAAGCACTTTTAGCCAGCTTAAAGAACATGTCTGTCTACTGCCTCCTAGAAAACAGACTATGCAATAAAATGTAATTTGGGTTATAACAAAGTTTAGAGTTACACATCTCAAACGAATAAATGTTGATAATGTAAATTTCAGGAGAGACTGGGTGTGGGAAAGAGAATAAATTTATGAAACCACAGTGGTAAATATTCAGTAATAATCTATCAACTGGACAAGAAATAAAGGTGCCTCTGTCGGAACAGGTTAATACAAAAGGCAGATTCACCGAACTTATTTCTCAGTTGGAAGCATCGTAGGGACAAGTTGTACAAGGGGCTTTGACTGGTTTTTCCCAGCACAGAATAAGCGGCAAAATAAATGCTTTTAGAACTTGGATAGCTGGAACTTTATGTGAACGCCAATGGTTCTAAAGTAGTAATGCTAAATGTCCTTACGACAGTCTAACTTGTGTTGTGAGTCAATTAAACACAAGCATTGAACACACTCCTACTAGCTCGAGAGTCGAAACGGAATCTTTACTCTCTGGCTACATACAAGACACTAAATTTGACTATCATAATATGGATTCATTAATGAACTAAGAGACCTCAAGAAAAATTAAATATCCGATACCAAGGATGCAAAATAGCAAAACGACACAGAAACGCCAAACACCGAACTGGAGAAAACAGGTTAAACGCGGCTAACTGTAATCCCATTCATCCCAGTGATCCTGGGAACACCGGCAAACACTACCAACCCTCCCGTCCTTCCTCCTTCCAAGAACGCTGCTGAAATAAACCCTAGCTGGCGATCTCGGAGCTTGTCAATATACGCTGAAATTTCTAGAAAAGTTGCTGATGAAGAAGCGTGGCCCAGCCCGCATTCCAAAAAGAAGGCCACCCGGGCACCGGATGCAACACGCTGGTGGACTTGGCAGCACCTGGGCAGGAGGGTGTGGACCTGACTAGGCAAGGTCGGTTCCACTCGGGCAGCGCCTCCACCCCTCGGCCCGCCCAGCCCCGGCCCGCCGAGGTTCTCCGCATCCCGACTCCCCCTCAGCAGCCCCCGGGCTCCCGCGCTGGCACTTGGCCACCTCAATCTCTCCACCTGCGGCCAGAGGAGCAGGCGCTCCTCGCCTTCCCCACAACCCCGCGCGCGAGGGCAGCCGGCGCGGGGAAGCACTGCGTTCGCCTCGCTCGGGTCCCTACACACCAATATTCCAACGCCCCACCCCAGAGCATGCAGCTCTCTCTCCACCCAGCTCGAGAGTCGTGCCCCCAACACGTCCGTCACACCCGGCCACCTTCCCCAGGCCGAGCCCGGCAGCCTTACCCCGACCCCCGAAAGCACACGGCTAGAAATAAGACCTCCTACTCCAGGCGACTGAGTGACTCTGATCCGCGGCGGCCCGTTCGCGACACTTTCGCGATTGCCGTAAAGGGAGACAGGGTCGGAACGAGCGGCGGCGCGGGCGCGCTCCTCGGGGCGGTAAGCGCGCCCCAGGCCTGGCCTGACTGCTCGGGAGCGCGCCCCGGAGGCCCGCCCTGTCTTCGTCCGGCGGGACCGCTGCAGACGCGGCGGCCAGCACTAGCCGGCCCATGCAAGCGAGGTAAGCGGAAAAGGGGATGAGGGCCGGCCCCAGACCGCTGTCGGAGTGTGTGTCAAAGGATGGGATAGGGCGGGTCGGAGAAGTGGAAGCCGCCCCGAGCCCGACCGCCACCCCCCTCCCCCCTCACCAAGGTGGCCCGCGCACGAGTCGCGTGCCAGCTGGCCCTACGCTGTGCGAAGCGCGGGAGAGGGACCTGGTGGTGGTCGGGGCGCGGGCGGGCTCCGGGGGACCGGGGCGGGTGTGTGCACTGGGCTCAGGTCTCCGCGCTTCACCTTTGCGCCCCCATCCTTGGGCGGTCCCCCTCCCATTTCCCTCCCCCTTGCCCCCTTTCTGCGAGCCGGGCCAGGCTCCGCCTCCCGCATTTTTCCTGGCCCCAGGTGCCAGTCCGAGGGCTTTACACCTCTGAAGGAGGCAACGGTGTAAATAGTGCCTTGGTTTTGTTTTAAGCGGCTACTGAGAACCTTCGCCCCAGTCCCACAAAAACTGCAGTTTTCACTCCCAGGCTCAGAGTTCTTGGTAGGGTGCTTGGGGGCAGGTTTGAAATTGAGATCTGTGTTGACCTTGTGTTTACCCGAAGCTTGTCCACCACGCGCAGTTCTGTCGCGGGGCGGAGTGAAGGGTGTGTGAGCCCAATACGGAAAGGTAAATGGCTGGTCCTTTGTATCCTCACACCGTGCTTTCTTTGCATTAGGATACATTTGAAAAACAGAAAACACACCAGGGAAATTTTTCCAGTTCTCCCAAATTTTAATTTATAAATCAGTACCCAAATGCCCTTCTGTAATTCTTGTGGCATCATCAGATTCTCCCCCATTTCTCTCCCTATAACATTTGACCCAACGTATAACAAAGTTAATCTTTTAGACTCTATAGGATTTAGCAATTACAAGAATATCACATTTGCTAGAAGGCCAAGTTAGAGTTTAGACAAATAACCGTTTTCTGTTTTGCTTTGGGCCTGATGGTTCCATAGAATTTTTTTTTTTTAAGCTTTCTCTCTTTTTTAGGCTTTCTCTCTTCAGTTGGAATATCTAGAATTTACTTTCTTGTTGTTTCTTAGCAGTCACCACTTAGAGGATTCAGCAGATGAATAAGGAATTCATCTTATTACCAGTGGCATTCAAACATTTGTGAAATTTAAGAATTGTAACTGCAGTTCTGATTCGTGGATCTTCAAAGAAAGTAGAGAAGGTAGGTGAGAGACGCAACAACATTTTGTTAAGCACTCTTACTACTCTATGAAGATTATTCCTGCCTATTTTCAAAGGTTTCCTTAAATCATTAACCATTAAAATTTTAACTTTATTTGCTTGGCACTTAGCCAGCCATACTTCCAGCTTTCCACTGTGAAAATACATGAGCAAAAGTAGTCTTCCTTACCAAGTCAGTGCACTTAAAGTTTTCAGTTGTCATTAGCAAATTGGTAAATCATTTCAAGCCCTGCTTCTCATCTAAACTGTCAGTTTAAACAATGAGAACCCTCAAAGCCTAAGGAGATACAACTCCAAGATGATTCACACATGCAAAGAATTGAGTGTTGTTCCCCATCCCCGTGGCTAGTTGTACAGAATTGATAAATCGACTCTCATTGTTAAATTGTGTGCTTACTCTGTTCTACTCTAAGGAACAACCCTTTGATATAGCTTCTTTCCAAATCAGAATACTGTAACTCAGAGAAGCTTAGTAACTTTCCTAAATCACACAGCTGGGACTTGATAAAACTAGGATTTGCACTTGGCTAAATGTCACAACTGATTTCACAACTGTGTTCTTTCCATTGCATCACACAGATTAGTGATTTTTTTTTCCTCCTCTCACAACTGTGTGTTCTTTCCATTGCATCACACAGACTAATGTTTTATTTTGCTTAATAATAAACTATTGTTCTTTCTTCATTTTTGTCTTTCCTTTTGTAGGAGGAAACTCAGTGTTTTTCCTTTCATTTTATCTTTTTTGAGGTCAGTGAAAGTTGTCTAATGGGAGAGAGGATAGGAAAATTGACATCCTGGATTTAAAATATTACTTAATTTCAGATGGTACAATATCATTATAAAACACATTAGTACACTTATCTTGAGCACTGAGTAATGTATAGAATGGTTGAATCACTGTATCATATGCCTGAAACTAATATAACACCATATGTTAACTATACTAGATTTAAAATAAAAAAATTAAACACACAATTATCAACTCTTTAAAGAAAAATAAGTTATTAATAATTCTATAACATAGTGTTCTACCTATGAACAAATATTGATGCATTGACTTGAAATTGTACATGTTTAAAAGAATGCAGTTTGAAATACCCTTTTTCTCTCTTTGTAGATTTCAAGATTTACAAAGGTGCAGGTTTGTGCAGATTTGAAGACGTATCTTATGAACTTGTAAAACAGGTAATTCATCTTTTTATTCTACAAGAGGAACAACCATTTATGGACCATCTATGACAGTATTTCACTTATATTAATTCATTTAGTTCTTGACTAAATCTCTGTGAAGTGGGCATTATTTAAAACAGTTAATTGTAAAAGCTAGCCCTTATTATGTACCAGTAACGTGTTAGTTTCTTGTGCTATGTCAGTGCAATCCCTGTGATAGCTATGTAGCATAGTACAATAGAACTCTCCTATGATAATGGAAAATGTTCTATGTCTTCACCATCTTTCATGGTAGCCACTAGACACACGTGGCTTTTGAGCACTTGAAATGTGGCTAGTGTGACTGAAAGACTGAATTTTAAGTTTTATTTTAGTCATTTGTAATTTTAATTTAAGTAGCCACATTTGGCTGGAGGATACTGTATTGGAACATAGGGTTACTCTGAGGTCTTAGAATCTGGATAACCTAGAAAAATGGTAATACTGTTTACTGAAGTAGAAAAGACGTGAATCCTTTTGGGGTTTAGGATGATTTGATTTAGCTGTTTGTTCATTCAGAAAATATTTAGTGAGGGGTGCCTGGGTGGCTCAGTCATGAGACTCTCGATTTTGGCTCAGGTCATGATCTCATGGTCCGTGAGATCGAGCCCTGGATTGGGCTCTGCGCTGACAGCTCAGAGTCTGCTTGGGATTCTCTGCCTCTTTCAAATAAATAAATAAACTTAAAAAAAAAAAAAAAAGAAAATAGTGAATGAGTGATTACTATGGGCAAGGCCCTCTGCTATGCTTAGGTAGTAGAGTCTCTTATCAAGGATTTTATCCACTTAAAGACACTCTCCTTATCTGTCCTACTGCAGAAGATAATAGCCACGAGAGATGTGCAAATCTAGCGTTCTCTGAAGAAGGAGTGCTTATTTCCAGATGCAAAGAGATAAGGGAAGGTTGTGTGTGGAAGATGGTATTTGAGCTCCATTGTAAAGAATAGGAAGGATGTGGGCATTCAAAAATGATTAAAGGGAGAGGAGGTTATGCTTCTAGAAATGAGATGGACATGATGTTGTGAAAATTACTTTTGCTAAAACACCTAAATGTTGGATAAATTATATTAGCTTTTAAATGCATAGCAGGTGTGTAGAACAGAAAGGAAAATGCCCAGGGCTAAAGGTCAAAGAGAGAGAGCAGAAACCAGAGTAGTAAACTAGCAATGTGTCTTTTGCGGGGAGAAGGCATTTGGCTGATAGCAGAAATGAAGCACAATTAGAGTCAGCTCATAGGCTCCTCTTCTCCCCACAACCCCCCCACTCCCCCCAAGGTAGAGAGGTATAATTCATACCCCTTTAACTTCTCAGGTATACAAATCCAAGAGGCACCATTCACAGGGTAGTTTGTGTAAATGTGTTTCAGGGGACGACCTTTCTCATAAAAAATAAAATGTAAAGATTTCTACTTGCAACTGTACAACTTACGGCCTTGGAGAATCACCTTCCCCCTCATTCAGCCAGGATCCTCAAAAATCCACACTCAATGAAAGGTGGGCTAGGAAATGTATCTCCTTTCTGGCAAAGGAAGATCACAAAGAAATTTTCACCCAGGTCCAGGTGAGGGAGTAAAGCTCCCCCTTGAGAACCTGAAGCTATAGGGTCTTTCATCACTCAGATTCAGGGCTCAATTTACATATCTACATGGTCTGAAAAGCCTGGAAGTCAAGAAATTAAAGTTGGCCTAGGTTGGTAATGTGCCAGAGTGTCTGGCAAAAATAGTCATAGACCCTCCCTGGAATGATTCACCCTTTTTTTCTTTTCTTTTTTTAATGTTTGTTTATTTTTGAGAGAGAAAGAGACACACACACACAGCATGAGTGGAGGAAGGTCAGACACAGAGAGGGAAACACAGAATCTGAAACAGGCTCTAGGCCCTGAGCTGTCAGCACAGAGCCTGACACAGGGCTTGAACTTGGGAATGGCAAGATCATGAGCTCAGCTGAAGTCGGACGCTCAACCGACTGAGCTGAGCCACCCAGGCGCTTCTGGAATGATTTGCCCTTAACCTAAGCCTTTTAGAATTCTCCCAATTAAAATCATCCAAATACAAGTTCATGGTCAAAAACTATAAAACAGGTGCAAGGGGTGGTGGAACCAACAAATATGAAATTAGATTCCTCTAAGGATGTTGCATTAGAATTACCCAAAACAAATTAATGTTCAAAGAGAAGAAAGGAGAAGAATTAAAGACTTTAGAAGCAGTTCAAACTTTCTAGAAATTGAGAATCATTATCCCAGAAACTTATGCCGGGGAAAGCACTATAGGAATGTGGCAAGGAATTGTCATGTTTAAATTGATGAAAAGCATTGATAGAATGTTAAAGACTCAGAAGGGAAAAAAAGAACAGAAAGAAGGAGATTATGATAATTCAGGCAGGAAATTACTCAAACCATGTCTATAATGGTGACTTCGGGGATAAAGGAAAGGAAACTTATTTAGCAAGATTTAAATGTACATATTTAGCAACAAGTCAGATGATCAGAGTAAATGACAAGTGAAAAATGGCTGAGATTTCATTGTTTGGAACCTCAGTCTGAGATGCGGATGCTGAGTGTACTGGAGGGTTGTGTAGATAGGAGTTGTTCTTACATTGTTCATGGGAAGTACTCAATTTCTGTCCCTCAAACTATGAGAAGATACCCCTCCAAACATGAAATTATTTTCGCATACAGAGGAGTAATTTCTTAGAATTTGAAAGTATTTCTGTATTTATTTTTGAAAAGTAAATGCATTCAGATACATTAATGTCTTAAAATTCATTATGATTACTTAACATTCTCCATCTGGAGTTGAAGAAAGAAAGTGGTGATGTGTGTTAGGTGTGTATTTAGGTGCTCTTTTTCTTCCCCCTGCCCTTATGCATGTAATGGTGAACAAAACAGTTGGTTTCTTCTGTCTCAGAATCTAAGGTTTAGTGAAGATAAAACCAAGCAAACTAGGAACAGTTAAGTGAGATAAATGCCCTGGTTGGAGAAGTAAAGGGTACTATTGGAAACAAAGTAGGGCTACTCAGCTGAAGCTGGAAGATCTGGGACTTGAATATGTATAGGAGTTAACAGGTGGTCATAGGGCTGGGGGAATGATCGCACTGCGGCCTGCTATCCAGACAGAACAGTGTACGTGAAGGTCTATGAGTGTGCAAGAGAGCATGACCCATTTGAACATCTGAAAGAAGTTCGCTATAGCAGTAGAGCATAGTGATTGGTGTTAGAATGGAAGGCCTGAGTTTGAATTCTGTCTCTACTGAGTTCCAGCTCTGTGACCTTGCAGTTTTCTTTGTCTCTGTAATTCTGTTCTGAGGAGTAAATGAGATCATGTAATTAAGATGCTTAGTAACTTGGTGACACAGAATAGACACTGTGTTTACTTTTGTAATGATGATGAAGATGATGATAACTAGAACAAGGAACTGGGAACAAATAAGTAGTCAGAGATGAATTATGAAAGGTAAGTAGAGATCAGACAATACAAAGACCTTGTAGATCATGTTAAGGAGGAAAGACAATTTATAAGGGCACAGGGAGGCACCGAAAGATTCTTGTAGGAGAATTAGGTGGTCAGATTGGTATTTCAGAATTAGAAGGATCACTCTGGTTATAGGGTGGAGTCTAGATTGATCATGGTCCACACTAGAGAAGGACCATTTAGGAGATTATAACAATAATCTGGTCAAGAAACGATGGTATTTTGGGTAGAGTAGTGGCAGGGAAGATGGAGAGAAAGGGTAGATTTGAAGGATATTTGAGAGATTGAATAAACATTACTTAGTACTTGATTATGTGTGGAAAGATGGGGGAGAAAGGATGTTTCTGAATATGGCAAGTGGGTGAAACTCGGTTCCGTTTACCGAGAAATTGAAAGCAAACAGGTGTTAGGAGATGGTATGGGGGATGATTTCAGAAGTGGGACAGCTCATGGTGATAAGTACAAGATTGTGGGAGTGGATAGCTAAAGTAGAAGAGATGAAATATTTGTGAATAATCTTTTCTAATTTGTTTTTGTTTTTTTTTCTACTTCGGAAGACGTGTTTGAGATGTGGTGGTTTCAGCAAGGTCTCAGTTTCCTTCCTTCTGCCCTAGTAATTTGGACAGCTGCTGCTTTCATATTTTCATACATTATTGCTATAACACTCCACCATGTTGACCCAGCTTTGCCTTATATCAGGTCAGTGAAATATATCCTTTTATAGGAGACTGTTTCATTCACATTTTAACATTGAAGCCATTTGCAATTGCACCAAAAACCATAAGATACTTAGGAATAAACCTGACCACAGAAGTCAAAGATCTGTACTCTGCTTCATAGAACACTGATGGAAGAAATTGAATAGGACACAAAGAAATGGAAAAACATTTTATGCTCATGGATTGGAAGAACAAATATTGATAAAATGTCTATAGTAGCCAAAGCCACATTTAATGCTAACATTTAAAATTCAGATTTCATGTTTGACATTACAACAACCAAAGGGATATAAAAAGGAAGTTATGTTTGGTTCTTTCCATGTGATAGAAAAAATGTGGGGATGGAATTAGATTCACTTAGTGAACTAGTTAGTGAATTACGACATTCAAGTGTCTTGTTTTCCAAATAAGTACTTGAGGTTGTCTCGGAAGAGAGATGTGGAATTATTCTCTCCTTAAAATTCAAAAATGCTGCAAACAACAGTAATAGTATTAAAATGTAATGGTAATGGCAACTATTTCTTGACCCACTGTGTACAAGGTAATGTTTCAAGCATTCTTCAGGTCTTAAATAATTGAATTGTTACAATTACCCTTTGAAGTTAGAATTATTACCCCCATTTGAGAGAGGAGGAAATGAGGTCCGAGGTTATTTGTTCAAGGGCACGTGATTCAGTAAGTGATGGAACCAAGGTTCAGTTTGACTGGATAATTTGATTCTACCGGCTCTGCTCATAATCTTTATGACATGTCGTTTAGGTCTTTCTAACACATTAAGTATCAAAATTTATCAGTAATATTTTTGAAATTTCAAAACTAATAACGACGTTAGTATGGGTACTCAGTTGCATGTGCTATGTCAGTAACTCTCTTTTTTCTCAATTATAAAGGCAATATATACTTATTCTAACAAATTTTAAACAATACTAGACTGCTTATAAAAGTAAAAAATGAAAGTCTGTTTCAGCCCTCTCCAGTTCCTGCCTGTCCAGAGGTAATATAATGGTTTCGTTGATTTCCTTCCATTGTTTGTTTTGTTGCTGTAGTTGTTTCACTTGTTTGTTTATCTCCTGAAAAGTAATCTTTCCAACATAGAGAATAGCGAACTTTTAAAGGATGATAAACCAAAAGCCTAAATTTACCTTTTAAAAATATCAAGAAGAGATCAGAATGTTACCATCTACATCTGTTCTCACAGTAGCACGCTGTGGAGTAAAGGATATCAACCAATTGGGTACACTTTGGGAAGATTTACAAAAACCAAAGATACTTTAGAATTTAAGGTTCCAAGTCTAGGAATAATCTGATGAAGAATCACCACCGTTCACCACTCTGCTAGCAGAATATGTAGTTTAAGGAGCCCGTTCATTCTTTAGTAACTCTTTAACGAGCATATATCTGTGATTCCTGAGCATCCATCAGCATTTTTACTTCCCCTTCGAGAACTTGTCTGCTTTCACTTTAAAGAGCTTTTAATCATTTAAGAGGCCACTGGGTTCTTCAGAGTTTCAGTTCTGTGATGGTACTGCATGTGACTTTCTGATAGACAGTACCCTAGACACTTCCTTTTCCATCCCTGTCATTCTGCCTTTTTATTTTCCTGCTAATGACCTTAGTAATATTACCCTGGGATCTTTCTCCAACATTCTAATATATCTAAACTCAGTAGTACTTAATTTTACTTCTCAGGCTCGTTTCCTTCATCTGAAAAATGATTGAGTTAGACTAGATGCTCTGCAAACTTCCTTTCAGCTCACACACCCTATCTGAAAGGTTTAGTTGTTAATAGTCCCAAAAGACATAACCAAGTGTAAATTTCACTTCAAAGACAACTCCACTGCACATGTGCTTCAGCGGTTCCACTGCACATGTTCTCTTAGCGGTTCAGGTAGTAGACGCTCAGGTAGAATGCACAAGACTAGTACTGGGGCACGAGGAGAAATTATTAGAACTTCTGTATTTTGTTTAAATCTCAATGTTTAAATTTATATAATACATACATTTTGAAGTTACATGATCAGATTTTTTTTTTTTTTTTTTGATAGTGTATGATCAAAATAATTTGATGACCTCCGGGTTGGGGCATCATGCTGATGAGGTGATGGACTTGGCTCTTTTCACTTGTGGGCCAGTTTATGTCATTCTGATGCAGAGCCAAGGAAGGAGCACACTTAGCCAGTCGTCTTGGAAATACATGCTTTTGTTTACTTATGGGATAGTTCAAAACCGCATCACTTGAAATACAACTATTATGGATTATTATGGATTTTTTTTCTGATTATAAGAATATATATACATTATTTTTGAAATTTTGAAAGGTAGAAGAAACAAACAAAACCACAATCTCCACCTCCTGAAGGTGATCAGAGTAACAAAATCTTTTGTTTCTGAAGATACATTTTAGAGTCAGAAGGAACAATACTTAGAATTGATATTTGATACTTTAGTTTTCCTGAACTTAACCCAACTTAACTCGCCAAACCTTATTGATTCCTTACCAGACACGAGTTTCCATTTCGTTTTTAATCCCATTACATTGTGTTAGTTGAGATCCTTCTTATTTTCAAGAGACTTTGAAAGTCTTTGTCTTTTTCATCTTTACTGTAGTTTGAAGGAAGGGAAAGAAAGTAACATTTAATACACATCTCCCCTGCGTCTGCTACTTCGCTAGATCTTCACATGTATGACCGCAGTTTCATTTCCTCTTGTTGGTCTGACGAGGCTGGGAGGGAATTAATAGCCCCATTTTGCAGATAAGGAGCAGTCAGAAGGACTGAAAAGAGCATACCCCAGGTGTTGCAGTAAATGGTGGGTGGACTGTTGATCTGGATCTGTGTATTCCACACTGCCCTGAAACACAGGCATGTAAACCGATGCATTGCAATACATTGTACTAATTGATTTCAATAGAAGTCTGGACACAATGCTTTGTGAGTCTGCACTCTGCTAGAGGAGTTGGCTAAGGCTATGGAGGGGAGGGGACTCAAAACTGGTCTCGCGTGGAAGCTCCAGGAGGGCAAGGGCTTTGTCTCCTTTACTAACCACTGTATTCCTGTCCCTAAAATACTGTCTGGCACTTAGGAGGTGCTTGATAAATGTTTTTTTAATTAACAGGAAATGATTAAGTATTAATTGAATTATAGGCAGCATCAACAACAGATGCCAAAAGACAGAGTTGTGAAAGAACCTGCGGTGTTTAGGGAACGAATATTCTGGTGAGACAGATGAACACACCTGCCCAGGATGGAAGTCAGGAACACAGCCCTAACATACCCAGCATGTGCTTTTGTTTGTGTGTTTTTCGAATCATTTTCTGTTGATTTCTGTTATGTGAAAAAGAAATAAGCTAAAGCGATACGAGAAAAAGTGAACCAGGTAGGATATTGTGAGCTCAAACTGTCATGATCGCATAAAATTATATAAGAGCTGAACTTACAAATGTATAAAAAGACAAAGGATTTGAAGTAACCCTGCTATTTTTTATTCTTTAGAAAAAATGCATATGTATACCTAGTGTGAGAAATCCACCTACCTTCTTTTTTTTCTTTCAGTGACACCGGTACACTGCCTCCAGAAAAATGCTTGTTTGGGGCAATGTTAAATATCGCTGCAGTTTTATGTAAGTGATGGGAATTATTTTAAAAATTGAAATTAATAGCTAAATTAATTTCCTTCTTTAAACACTACTCTGTTGTTTTACTTTCTGTTTACTGGAGGGACTGTTATCACTAAATTATTGATCGCAGGTATGTTTCTTTTAAAAGAAAAGCAATTTCTAAAAATGCTAAATTACAGAAATCATAAAACATATCTATGAAGCTATTTAACTTCTCATCCAAATAGAAGTTGTAAAGTACAACCAAATATTTCTTGAGGCCTTAAGTGGATTTCTTAAGGAACCAGTAGAGGACAGAAAGCTGTAAACACACTGCTCACAACTAACACCAACTAAATTCATTTGGGATAAACAGTTTAGAAGTTTGAGAGCAGCAGTGGAACCACGTTTTGATTTTTGAATGATGTTCTAATGCCAAAAGAATGGAGTTCTACTGGATTTTACATTCCTGTTTATTTTTTTGAACCAAACTTCATTAATGATTTACTAAAATATTTTTTCTCTCAGTTTTGATTGTTTTAAATATTTGCATTCTTCCATATGATATTTATTACTTCAAAAATTGAAGTCAAGGAAATGATTCCGTGCATAGAAATTCTTCTTATGACTAAAGTTTTCAAAAACTTGTCTACAAAAGCATATCTCTGTTTCCTTTTCTACACTTCTGAGATCTTTGATAATATTTTTGCCATGGAAAATTTGATTTGATTTGACTCTTTTGACTAACAAGGATAGTAAAATGGGTTGTTGTGTGGATTTTCCCCCTGTGTAATTGACTGCTATATCTCATTGAGCCAAATTGTAATAATTTGATGAGAGTGAGGCAAATCATCTTTTAGTGTTTTGTTTTGTTTGCCTAGACTCATTTTATCCATATTTTGGCACTAATTACTTTAGACTTTAATGCTAATCATATAGAATAGTTTGTGTTTTATATAACACTTATTAGACATTTTCAGAAAACATCAAACTTCTCTCTTAAGTTTTATCCTAAATATTTGTAAACGTGAGGCCCACAGGAGGCTAGTGCCTTTGAGTCACACAGAGATATTACTAGTTCCATAATGCAACCTTAAAAGTTCTTTGAAATCGACAGCTATTTCTGCTTTTTGTTTTTTCTCTTCTCTCAAATAAAATGTAAAAGGAAAATCTATGATATATGACCTTTGTTAACTGTTGGCAACTTTATTGCCTGGTTATTTATTACTTTGTTGTCATTCGGATTATCTCTTCCCAGGCATTGCTACAATTTATGTTCGTTATAAGCAAGTTCATGCTCTGAATCCTGAAGAGAATCGTATCATCAGAATAAACAAGGCTGGCCTTGTACTTGGATTACTGAGTTGTTTTGGACTTTCTATCGTGGCAAACTTCCAGGTTTGTGCTTTAGCCCAGCATAGGTATTTTCCTGAAGTACCTAAATTAATACATGTTAAAAAGGAAACCTGAAACATTCAGTTACACACTGTTATTGTTTCTTTGCCTTGACAAAGTAGAATCCCCTACCATTAAATTATTTGGCCTTCTTAGAGATCACTACATATACAATTAGAAAAATTCATTCTCAGTAAACTGCTGAACACCTATAAATTATTCTGACCTTTTAAGGATTCACAGAACTCTTTATTTATAAATTATCCCTTTAAGGGTCCACAGGACTCTTCATTTATTAGACTCTTTATTACTACTTAGTTGGTGATTACTCCAAGACCAGAGAGAATTGATATAAATTATAAGTGACCAAATTATAGACTTAAACTTAAAAAAAATATGCCTGACACCTATTTTGTATTTATATTCTTGTTAAGATGTTCCCATTGATCACCTCTCTTTCTAGGTGTTCAGCCCCTTATATGAGTAAGTAAAGGGAGGATATGGAGCTCTTCCAGCTTTTTCCTCAGGGAATTCTCAAAGTGGTAGTCAACCTTCATAAACATTTGCCAACTCTTCACATTCCTTTCTATTGACATTCTTTCAGCCACATCCTGGGCACATTGTGTCTTTTGATTAATCTCTCTACAGTCTATATAAAGTTTCAGTTTAGACGTTTGATGCCCTATTTATACACACTCATCATACAAATATACTTATAGAGGCATATTCATGCATCTAGTGTAGTTATTTTTGGTTGATGGATGGCTTTCCTCCCACAATGATTTAAGGCCTTGACACTATCCTTCTTTGAGCTCTGCTGTTCCCTAAGTCCTTAATGTCTTCTGCAACCAGCTGGCTGAAACAGTCAAAGAGAACATGCAAAAACCACACCTGCTTTTTACAACTTTAACGTTAACTAGAATTAGTCACATCATTCTAGTAACATGTATTTGCTAGACACAGGGGTGCTAGGAAATGAAGTCTTGCTGAGCATCAGTTCCTGGGGCAACTCTAAACCATGGAAGGGACATACAAATTTTGGTGGACAGCTACCTAGTTGTCTTTGGCACAAATAGGGTCCTGCCTTCCCTGATCAGTTTCTTTATTTTTTTTATTTATTTTTATTTTTTAAAATGTTTATTTATTTTTAAGAAAGAGAGACAGAGTGCAAACAAGGGAGGGGCAGAGAGAGAGGGAGACACAGATTCCAAAGTAGGCTCTGGGCTCTGAACTGTCAGCACAGAGCCCACTGCAGGGCTTGAACCCACGAACTGCAAGATCATGACCTGAGCCGAAGTTGGATGTTTAACCGCCCAAACCATTCAGCAACCCGCACCCCCCCCCCCCCCCCCCCCCGTCCATCAGTTTCTAAAGCTCAGTGTTTAAAAATATGTTTTGGAAATTTTTAGTGTATGGATAGTGATTCTTTGCTCTGGTTGTCCCTTGATCAATTTAACAATATTTGTCACCCCCATGTGGGA
The DNA here is from genome assembly GCF_028018385.1 of Neofelis nebulosa. Classification (NCBI taxonomy): domain Eukaryota; kingdom Metazoa; phylum Chordata; class Mammalia; order Carnivora; family Felidae; genus Neofelis; species Neofelis nebulosa. Next base: position 127,202,443 of record NC_080783.1, read on the forward strand.
AAATGAATCCCAACCTGACTTCCACACTTAATTTGTTACTTCTACTAGTAACTAAAATTTGTTTATGCAATCCAGTAAATTCCAGTGACAGTTCCTGATTGCACTCATACACACTGCCTTTCTACCTTTATCTCATTCACCTACAAAAACAGTTGATATACTTTTTTGTTGTTGTTTTCAGCTTTCATTCTAATTCACTTCATCACCTGAGCCTTATAATTTTGAATCAAATTCCTTTTTCTCTCTTGGTCACATCTCTTTTCATGCAGCTTTGGACCTATTGAATTTCTTCTACATCCTTCCTTGATGGCTTCATTGCTGGGCCCTGTTTATAAGCAGACTCTGTAATAGTACCCAGATATCCTTCCTTCCTTTCTCACATAAACTGTTACTGCTTATTTTAAGTGGCGAGTGCATTGCCCCCTCTTCCCACTTCTCTCTTGCAAAAACAAACTCTAGCTGATTGATACAGGAAAAAAACGTCCACAAACCAGATGTTTACAGTTCAGAGCTTGACTTGGAAGAGACTCTAGCACTGTGTTTTAAAGTAGGGACTTATGGGTCTTACCTCTTAAACATGTCTTGAAAGCATCTGCTTCTGTCCATTTTCATCTCCACTTCTCTCCCTACCATCTCCTTCTCAGCCAGTTCAGATTTCATTCTCTCTCATCTAGACTACTGCCATAGTTGCCTGAATACTTCCTCTGCACTCACTCTTGCAAGCCTTTCATTTAATATTGCTCCGGTATAATCTTTTGGAGTTATATATACATCCTACTCTGTTTCTCTGTACCCCTGCTTAGAGCTGTACAGCTCCAAAGTTTCATGCAAAGACATAGAATCAAGAGAGAAAAAGGAGTTTGGCAAACTGCCTGTCAAGCTGCTTAATTAAGTCAAAGGTCTTACATGATCTGGGTGCTTTCTACCTCTTTAACCTCGTTCTGCATCATTCCCCTTCTTTTTTTTTTTTTCTTTTAATTTTTTAATGTTTTATTTAGTTTTGAGACAGAGAGAGACAGAGCATGAGCAGGGGAGGGGCAGAGAGAGAGGGAGACACAGAATCTGAAATAGGTTCCAGGCTCGAGCTGTCAGCACAGAACCTGACACGGGGCTCGAATTCACAAACCGCGAGATCATGACCTGAGCTGAAGTCATACGCTCAACCGACTGAGCCACCCAGGCGCCCCTGCATCATTCCCCTTCTTAATGTCTTCCCTTGTACATAACACTGGACTTTCTTTGTTCTTTAAATAAGATAAGTTATTTCACTCCATTTCATGTTTCCTTTGTTGGACATTTCACAACCCCAAGCCTAAACAGATCGAGGTGTCTTAAAGATCTCAGTGCACGCTGTAGTTCCTCAGGGAAATCTGTGAATAGACTTGCTTCTGTGTAGTTTGAGTTTTTATATTTGTATTCTTTGTGTTCTCTAAGCTCTGGAAACAAATTTCTCACAGTACTTCTTACAGTCTAATTTTATATCTATGGTTTTAAAAAATTTTTAGTTGATCTAGTTCTCCATTAATTGTAAGCACCATGGGTTTGTTCACCGTTGTGTATATTGCATATTTAGCACCTAACATAGTACTTACCACCAACATGTTCTCATGGTTTAGTAACTTCGTGAAGAGGCTAAGGAACTAAGCAGGATGGCTAAAAATTCTCTTGTGATTATTGTGGCCGTCTATATATTTTTATTATTTTTTTTAATGTTTATTTATTTTTGAGAGAGAGAGTGCAAGCGGGAGGGACAGAGAAAGAGGGAGACACAGAATCTGAAGGAGGCTCCAGGCTCTGAGCTGTCAGCACAGAGCCTGATGTGGGGCTTGAACCCACAAACCGTGAGATATGACCTGAGTCAAAGTCAGACAACCAACCAACTGAGCCACCCAGGCGCCCCTTTTGTGGCCGTCAATATATATATATATATATATGTATATATATTTTTTAATATATATATAATTTATTATCAAATTGGTTTCGATACAATACCCAGTGCTCATCCCAAAAGATGCCCTCTTCAATACCCATCACCTACCCTCCCCTCCCTCCCACCCCCCATCAACCCTCAGTTTGTTCTCAGTTTTTAAGAGTCTCTTATGCTTTGGCTCTCTCCCACTCTAACCTCTTTTTTGTTTTGTTTTTTTTCTCCTTCCCCTCCCCCGTGGGTTTCTGTTAAGTTTCTCAGGATCCACATAAGAGTGAAACCATATGGTATCTGTCTCTCTCTGTATGGCTTATTTCACTTAGCATCACACTCTCCAGATCCATCCACGTTGCTACAAAGGGCCATATTTCATTCTTATTGCCACGTAGTACTCCATTGTGTATGTAAACCACAATTTCTTTCTCCATTCATCAGTTGATGGACATTTAGGCTCTTTCCATAATTTGGCTATTGTTGAGAGTGCTGCTATAAACATTGGGGTACAAGTGCCCCTATGCATCAGTACTCCTGTATCCCTTGGGTAAATTCCTAGCAGTGCTACTGCTGGGTCATAGGGTAGGTCTATTTTTAATTTTTTTGGGGAACCTCCACACTGTTTTCCAGAGCAGCTGCACCAGTTTGCATTCCCACCAACAGTGCAAGAGGGTTCCCGTTTCTCCACATCCTCTCCAGCATCTATAGTCTCCTGATTTGTTCATTTTGGCCACTCTGACTGGCATGAGGTGATATCTGAGTGTGGGTGGCCATCCATATTTAAGGAGATCTAATGAGATTTGAAAACTCTGACTAAAAAGATACAAATTTAATTTCTTTTAAAACAACTGTGTATGATAATATTCAGCAAAACAAACACATATGTCCTCAATGCCTACTTAGAGGAATTTTTCCCCTCCTAGGAAATTTACCCTCAAGGAAACTTGGAAGGGTCAAGTAAGCAGAAATCTATGTTAATTTCATAAGGCTGCCATAACAAAATACCGTACATCAAGTGGCTTAAAATAACAGAAATTTATTCTCTCAAAGTTTAGGAGGCCAGAAGTCTGAAACCAAGATGTTAGTAGGGGTGGTTCCCTTTTGGACACAGGCTATTCCATGCCTCTTTCTTAGTTTCTGGTGGAAACCAGTAACCCCTGGTATGCGTGGCTCATGGCATAACTCTATAATATATGCCTCTCTTGTCACATGGCATTCTCTCTTCCTGTAAAATTTATCCTCAAGGACACCTGGGAGAGAGGATAAGTAAGCAGGATATTAGTTCCTAAGTTTCATTAACTGCTTTTAGGTAAAGTTTACAGATATAATCAATATGTAATTTATAAGTTCTTTATCAGACATTGGCTCCTGACCACACATAATCTCTGTAATTTTTCTTGTCTTTGTCAAAAGATAAGTTTTTGTCTTTGATAAAGGATATATTTTTAAAGAGGATAAATGTGCCAAAGACTTTTATTTAACTTATTAATTCATGAGAGAAATACTAGGAATTACAAATCAGCTCAAAAGAGAAGTCAAAGTACCACACATTTATTGTCAGATAAGGAATGTAAAATAAATTTATGATGCAAAACTGGCCATTATTCACAGGGTAATAATTAATAGCATTCAAAAGAACACAGTTTGCATTTATGCAGATGTGGATTATTTGTATTACTATCAGTGTTCTATAAGTTAACTTCTGTCTCTGTACATAACTTTTTTTTTCCAGGTACAGAACACTTTAATCTAGCTTATGCAAGAAATAGGTCTATCATTGCCCTTTCTAGTAAAATGAGTATAAAAAGTATAAATACCCTCTTTTCCATAAGTGTGAGTTTCTGTGACTTTCAATCAAGTTTCAATGCATTTGTGCAAAAGCATTACATAAAATATGCCCAAAGAACAATGGTTATAATAAATATGAATAGAATTCTCTTCTGTTCTCTTCCTTTACTCTTCTTCCCTGTGAACAAATATAGAACTATTCTACACCTCAAAGGATGGTTTGTTTCATTTTCAAAAGTCGTATGCAAAATATTTACCTATGAATTCTAAGCTACACATAGCTTTATCATTACAGAAGTTTTCTGTGAAAAGTAGCCTCATCCAAGCCAAGTAAAATTCACATTTGTGTAGAACTAGTCCCAGAGGCTCTAGCATTCCATAGGAAGAATGCTGTCTGACCTATTTCAAGATCTTTTGCTGTTTCTCTGGTCTCAAAAATATGACAAAATTTAATGTAAAAGCTGAAGCACTGCCAGTTAAATATTCCTGCCAGTTTTATATTCCTTTATTATAACTATAAAAATATAGTAATAAATGTTCTCCATTTTTTTATTTTTACTTTTTAAGTCACAGGGTTTTATTGATGGGACTGTGTACTCGTCCCAGATGGTCATCAATCAGGTTCTATCTCTAGCATCATCACGATATGAGAATATTTTTAAGGGGAAAAGTTCACCCATATTCCTTCTCATAGCCCTAAAATAGTTAATTTCATTTTTGCCTATATTTTTCCAGCCTTTATCCATACATACAGATAAATTCCCATATGAAGATAAGATAGTACCATTTTGTTTTATTTTTTATTATTTTTTGTATTGTTTTACAGGTGCTGAAGGGTTTTTTTTCTGTTACCCAAAGTGGAAATGACGATGCATTTTTTTCCCTTCTCAGTACTCATAACTCATTGCCAGTTATAACACCGCAAACTGGATCAAAGTAGCCTTTTCTCTCCAAAAGAAAACCAATGGCATTGCCAAAAATGTTATCTTTTACTTCTTTATACTGGAAACTTCCTGTAGCTTCAACTAAGAAAGTTGGGTTCTGTATTTGTGAATTAGCACAGTTGACTGAAAGGAGGGGCCCAAGCCCTACCTCTTCCCTCTTGCTACCCCATGATGCCCTCCGTGCCAGATGCTGTGCAGTGCCTTCCCAACCACATGAAATACAGACAGTGCCAGCTTCGAGAATTAGAGGGGTTCAACTGAAGGTGTTTGTAGGATTTTTGGAGAGCCACTCTTGTCACTTTTAAGCAGAGGGTATATGTAGTAAAAAGTAAAATGTAAATGGATACCGGTAAGAGTGAGGTAAAGGGGGAAAAATTATAATTTATGATAATCCCTTGTATACTTTATCAATACCAATCAATTAGAGCCAAGGTGGGGTGTTTAAATTTTTTGAGACTTTAAATTGCTTTTGATTTAAATTGGGTTTAAGTTGAAACTCCCTCCCTCCAGCTTTCCAACCTGCTAATCTCCCTTTGTTGTGCATTACTCTTTTTCTATAGTCCTTATCACCATCTAACATACTATGAATTTTACTTGCTTCTAAAGTTTATTATTTATTGTTTTTGCTTCTTCACTTGAATATAAACTCTGAGGGCCAGATGCTTGCCTGTTTTGTTCACTGATATATCTGAGTAGTTAGAACAGTGCTTGACACACAAGAGGCACCCACAGAAACATGGTATTCAATGAGTAAATGAACAACTACTGTCATATTTTCAGTAGTGGCATATGAATAATTTGGTTTACTGTAGTCCTCTGGCTTATGCTGAGTCGTCTAAGAGAGAATTACTTCAAGAACTAATTTTGTAGAATTCGCAGTATTTTTGCACTCAGTGAATGTTCTATTGAAATCGCTGGCTTGTGCTTTTAAATATTGTGTTGGTAATGTGTTTTGAGTTTACCTTATTTACTTATTTCTTCTTTCTACCTCTTAGAAAACAGACTTTTTTCCTGTACACATATGTGGAGCTGTGCTCACCTTTGGTATGGGCTCGTTATATATGTTGGTTCAGACCATCCTTTCCTACCAAATGCAGCCCAAAATTCATGGCAAACAAGTCTTCTGGATTAGACTATTGCTGGTTATCTGGTGTGGAGTAAGTGCATTTAGCAGTATCCTTTGCTGTAAAATGTGGCTCCACTTGGAAGGGAATTGAATAACAGAATTTAAGTGAACACTGTTGGCATATTGTAAGCAGGTCTTTTGTGGGTGAGATTCTTGGGTTAGTAAATTAAAAGACTTGAAATGTGAAATTCAAATTTTACATAAGACCTCAGTAATTGAACTAGGAACAAAGCTGATGTTTAGCCTGACCATACTCACTTCAGACATCTGAAGGATGAGTTTATGTCCTTGAGAACAATTATGGAGGATAGTACTGATTTACTGAGCAAAGGGGAGTTGACTCTGCAGACCATTTCATAGTAATCCTCCAGGCACATTTTAATTTTCACTACTGCTATGTGACATCTAGTCTTTAAGAAAATGGGTTTGGACCTTGGTAACAAATGTATGAGTAATCCTTTGGGACCTTTAAAGTTATTTTTATTTTGAATGTAATTTAAATGCACAGGTCTTGTCCGAGATTCTCCTTGACTTACTTTTTTTTATAGTGCTGACTTCCTCATCATTGTTGCACAGTGGCAATTATGGCAAAGATGTAGACCAGAAACTCCATTGGGACCCCGAGGACAAAGTAAGAGCTTGGAATCTACAAAACTTAGTTTTATATTAAAGATGACTAGTTTGGGGCGCCTGGGTGGCGCAGTCGGTTGAGCCTCCGACTTCAGCCAGGTCACGATCTCGCGGTCCGTGAGTTCGAGCCCCGCGTCAGGCTCTGGGCTGGTGGCTCGGAGCCTGGAGCCTGTTTCCGATTCTGTGTCTCCCTCTCTCTCTGCCCCTCCCCCGTTCATGCTCTGTCTCTCTCTGTCCCAAAAATAAATTAAAAAAAAACGTTGGAAAAAAAAAATTAAAAAAAAAAAAAAAAAAAAAAAAAAAGATGACTAGTTTGGTTGGTTTTGATGTATTCTTTTGTGTCATCACCAAAAATGAAACTTTTTCAGTAGAATAGTCAATTCTGTTAAATTAAGATTATTTACTATGGGGGCGCCTGGGTGGCGCAGTCGGTTAAGCGTCCGACTTCAGCCAGGTCATGATCTCGCGGTCCATGAGTTCGAGCCCCGCATCAGGCTCTGGGCTGATGGCTCGGAGCCTGGAGCCTGTTTCCGATTCTGTGTCTCCCTCTCTCTCTGCCCCTCCCCCATTCATGCTCTGTCTCTCTCTGTCCCAAAAATAAAAATAAAAAAAAAAAACATTGAAAAAAAAATTAAAAAAAAAAAAAAGATTATTTACTATGTATGATTGAGTTTGTGTAGAATTACCTGTGTTACTCTCTCGCGTCTGATCAGTGAACATTTTCAAGACATGAAGAGAATCGTGATGGCAAAGAGTTTTCTCAGAAATTGTCTCTCATAAATATGGATGTAGTGTACAACATACCCAACTGAGATCTTTTATTATTAGAAATCGTGTTTTCTGAATTATTATCTGGAAGTTTATTATTATGGACTCTACATTTGGGTTCCAGTATACTGGATATCTGAATGGAGATAGCATCTTTGATCCTGAGAAAAAAAGTGGAGGGACATATACCAAATAGATGATAAAATAAGTTCATCTGTTTTCACAAACCTCTCAGTGGCATTTCATTTTAAGTTATTTTTAAAGAATTAGCCCTGGATAGGACATGTTTATAAGAATGAAAGAATGGAATAATTTATTAGATTCTTTCAGTTATTTTTTAAAAATAGTTTTTAATGTTTATTTACTTTTGAGAGAGAGAGAGAGACAGAGCATAAGTGGGAGAGGAGCAGAGAGAGAGGGAGACACAGAATCCAACTAGGCTCCAGGCTCTGAGCTGCCAGCGCAGAGCTCAACGCAGGGCTCGAACTCACGGACCGTGAGATCATGACCTGAGCTAAAGCTGGACGCTTAACTGATTGAGCCACCCAGGTGCCCCATTCTCAGTTATTTTTTTTATTGTATATATATTTTTTATTTTAGAGAGAGATATATGAGCAGAGGAGAGGGACAGAAGGAGGAAGAAAGAGAATCTCAAGCAGTCTCAATGCTCAGTGCAGACCCTGACCTAGGGCTTGATCTCATGACCCTAGGATCATGACTTAAGCCAAACTCAAGAGTTGGATCCTCAACCAGTTGAGCCACCTAGGAGCCCCTGGATTCTCTTAGCTATAATCCATATATTATTTAATGCTCTAAAAATGACACCACGTTTACCATGAGCATTTTTTACCTAAACATTTTTAGTGACATTTAATGAATCTTATGGTTGTGGGAAAGGCAGTAACTTCCTGATCATAGAGAAGTTCTGCTGTCTTAGTTCTCAGATGGAAATTTTATTTGCTCTGGATGAAATTTACAGTAGGTAAATCATTTAGGAGGAACTTTCTAATGTCTGTCTTTAATTCTCGAGCTAGGTTCAATAAATTAAGGTTTGGGTTTTTTTCCACAGAAAGTTCAGATATGGAATTATTTATAAAATATAAATGGAATTAAGTTTTTAAACAAATCCGAATTTAGATAGTTTATATTTGCAGAAGAATTGTGAAAATAGTACAGAGGGTTCTGTGTTATCAATGTATTCTATACCTTCCCCTTTTATTAACATCTTTAATTAATATAGCATGCTTGTTATAGTTAAACTCAAATGGACACATTTTTAACAAAAGTCTATAGCGTATTAAAATGTCCTTAGTATTTACCTGATGTCCTTTAATTTTCATAAGGCAGATTGGATTATAAATTTTATGGGTTTTTTGAGAGAAATTATAGATTATTTGAATGAAATTTCACAGAACTGTTCTTTTTTTTTCCATTGTCACTCAAGGGTTATGTGCTTCACATGATCACCACTGCAGCAGAATGGTCTTTGTCATTCTCCTTCTTTGGTTTTTTCTTGACTTACATCCGTGATTTTCAGGTAAGAAAACACAGCGTTAGATTTATGCAGTCAAACTTCCTGCAGGTGGAATAAGAGAAGTTTCTATAGGCAAGTCTCCAGCCTTTTTGAAAATTAACTTCATAAGCAGCAATGCCAGAAGAGGAGCGATTCAGGGAAATTGTTTCTGTGTTTGGAGAAGTAGTGTATTATTAGTAAGGTATTCAACCTTGAAAATAGGGCTGTAGAACAAGTAAATTTGCAGAAACTTTCACAGAATTTTCATCAACTCTGCCTACGTTTCCTGATTCCTCCGCCTACTGATTCCTTTTAGAAACCAAAGAAAAATGAAGAACTTCTGAGTAGAGAAGCTTGGTTTTCCCAACTCTGTTGGTACTACAGTTGATACCTTTGTCAGTATAGCATCTGTCTCACTCTTGTTACTCATTAGAATTGATTTACATCCTCAATCCCATAAATGTTCCTCAGAACATATCGAAGATGTGATGTTGAAGACATTGAAGATGTCTTTAAGGAACAAACGTCTATATATAATTTTCTTTTCTGTTACAGAAAATTTCTTTACAAGTGGAAGCCAATTTACATGGATTAACCCTCTATGACACTGCTCCTTGCCCTGTTAACAATGAACGAACACGGCTACTCTCCAGAGATTTATGATGAAGGGATAAAACATTTCTGTGATGATTATGATTCTCAGGGATTGGGGAAAATGTTCATGAAAGTTACTTACTCTGCTCTGAAATTTTCAACCAGTTAATCAAGGCTGACAGTGACTTTGATGAACACTGATAAACAAGAGACATAAAGCCGTTTGATAAGTTATTTTAAAGGATATCATCAAGAAGAGCATGGGAAAGCATTTATGCCTATACTTTTTTTTAATCCCAGAAAATAAAACCAAAGGACTACAACATTGTAGATTTTTTTTCCTACTTATGAGAAACAACCAGAAGTGTACCAAGCAGTCTACAAAATCCAGCCTTTCATATTTTCTAAATCATCGTAAAGCATGTTTTGTTTGGAGCACTTTTATAAGGACATTTTCCAGGACCCCGGATACTCAGCATTGCTCAGCAGCTCCTTTAGAATTGGGTTTTGAAGTAATAGTTTTACCATATCACTACATTTCTTACAGTCTTTATAAAATTTTTTTCTTCTGGAATCCACTTATTAAGGGGAGCAGACCTGAATTCATGTAAGCACTTTTCATTGCTTAGGCTTTGCACAAGTGATTCTGTAGGTGTTGATTTAATTCCTGCCATAAGGCCAAATACTATGCCAACTAGTCTGTCACACATCCTTGCAAGAGGTTCATGAAGCTTAGTCTCTGAAATGGGATTTTAATCACTTGATGCATGAGAGAAGTAGCTATAGGTAAGTTTACTTCAGTTGTGATCTACACAAAACAAGGGCTAGTGTTCATACATAAGGCTGAAAGGTTGTGAGTAATAGCAGATATGATTAATAGAAGTTACCACAAACTGCTGTCAAGAGCTTCTGAGATTTTCATTTATATAGAAATTATAATTATTTGTAAAAGTAGTCTTGAATGAGCAAATACTAACCCTTTTAAACAGGGTGTGATCTTTGTAGGAAGGACAAAATCAATCCAAAGGGGGGAGAGGGGGAGAAAACTAGGTACAAAATAGTTGTGATACTTGTATCCACAAAAACAACTTTCTCTCTCTCTCTGTCATGCAAGTGATTGGATAGCTTCTACTTGGATCCATATCTGTGCAGATAAAGAGTGGTTTACAGATCCCAGAGAAAATTCAAAAGAAGAAAATGATCATCCAGAAGGTTCCCAGTGACTGGTTCTCAAAAGAATCTTTGAAGAAGATTAACAGGGTTTACATTTTAGAAGAAATGATTCCATGGCCAAAATAAAAGATGGTGACAAGTTTAACGTATAAGAGGGAGCACTTTAAAAGAAAATGGTTATCTGGTGGAATTAGAAATCTCAATTAGGAATAAGTTTCTAGATATAAGACTGTGTAAATAATACTGCTGAAGACTTCTGGGCTAATAAGACAGAAAGTGGAATAAAATACTATTTACATAGGTCACACAGTAGTGACCATGGGAGATACTTCAATAAATATCGATGCATTGAAATTTGACATCACTAGAAAAATATTTGGATACAAGCCATGAAAAATTTCTTTCATGCCTCTGAAAATCATAGTGCAACCACACCTGAGAAACACTGGTGGGTCCTGACTCCTGTACATCAAGGAAGCTGAAATTCAAGTTGTGAAGGACCACATATGGTGAGAGGGGGATTGATAGAATCAAAGTTTATAAATTACATGTGGGGAGGATGACACAGGAAGAACTTGGACTTACAGGTCTGTACTAGAATATTAGGTTTAGAAATATGCACTAACACATTAAATTCTTATAAAACAAAAAGTTACTTCAATAATATTTTAATCCCATTATGTAACTTTTACTCTTAAACATAACAGAGGGTGAAAATGTTAATTCAAAAAGGGATTATAAATAGATTTTTGAATGTGTGTTTATCCCTCACTTACACTGAAGTAATGGAAGAGAACCACACCCTCCCTTAAAATATGACTTGCCTCCAATGTCAGTACAGAAGCTTGTATAAACAGATAAGGCATTCCTCTTCAATTCAATCAACGTTCCTGTATTGAATATTTAGCTTTAAGGATAGAAGGTTTTTAAGCTGACAAAATTAACAGATTCTATGAACTGAATGTATTTCTTTTTTGTTCTGGATACACAGCAAAACTGCATTTCCCAGCCTCCCTTTCAATTAAGAATTGCATGAGACTGAATATTAGCCACTGAAATGTAAGTGAAATGGATGTATTTGTTGTTTTCATATTAAGATTCTGAAAAACGGGAATGCCCGTCCCCTTTTTTTCCCTCTTTCCAGTCAATGGATATTATTGATGATAAGATTTTAGGAGATGGCAGAATCACATGGTAAAAGGAACCTGAACTAGTCCACTTCTAATTTTAGATTTTAGAAAATCAAACAAGATCTTCTATAATTTAGGAGCTCCATTTTTATCCATCCCAGTTACTGAGATTATATTTTGCTGGAATAGTGTCATATGTTGTAAGTGCTCAGTGGATTTATGAAAGAGAAAGAACTTCTCTTATCTCTTCTGCCTTGTCCTGTATAGACTCACTGTGAAATGAAGTTCAGTAAACATTGGCTTATCTTTATAAATCCATGATTTATGTCTTGCTTCTTTTCAATCAGCCAGATTGCTAGTTTTAGAAAGAATGTACTCACTTACTAGGAAGATAAGAACATAGAACAGGGGCGCCTGGGTGGCGCAGTCGGTTAAGCCTCCGACTTCAGCCAGGTCACGATCTCGCGGTCCGTGAGTTCGAGCCCCGCGTCAGGCTCTGGGCTGATGGCTCGGAGCCTGGAGCCTGCTTCCAATTCTGTGTCTCCCTCTCTCTCTGCCCCTCCCCCGTTCATGCTCTGTCTCTCTCTGTCCCAAAAATAAATAAAAAACGTTGAAAAAAAAAAAAAATAAAAAAATAAAAAAAAAAAAAAGAACATAGAACAGAACTAAAATAGGAAAAATCTTTCTGAGGCATTGTTGAGTGTAAGCAACTGTATCCTCCAAAAGGCATGGTAATTTGAGAGAGAGTTCACCTTCTCAGGAAGCCTGAGTGGAATACAAAGAGAAAACCTCAAATTCTAACTTATGCCTTTGGAATGTAGTGCAAAGAGAAACTCCACATGTTTGGAAAGCTGGCGATTTAGCTGAAAAACCAAAGGTTCTGCTAAGTTCTCACCAATTCTCAGATCCCAATTCCCGCTGAAAGGAAATCTTCATTTAAAATATTTGAAGCAAGTGGTAAAACTAAACTAAATCAGCACAGCTCATCTCCACATCAACCACAGATTAGATTGATGCAGCTTCCCAGTCTAAGAGCCTGACAAGGAATAGGCACACCCTTTTGTGGAGGTAATTATTATTTATTTTCATACCTACTGTTCTTTTATAGAAAATATCCAGCATGCAGCAAGAAATTATAAGACCTTCAAGGAGCAGAGACATTTGATTTGATTCAGAGAGAAGTCAATAGAAGTGAACTCAGAGATTGCCCAGATATTGTAGTTATCAGAAGTAGATTAACTATGATAAATTGCTGAAGGAGGTAGTAAAAAGGGTGGAAAACATGCATGAAAAGATGGGGAATTTCAGCAAATACATGTAAACTATGGGAAACAAAAAGAAAATTCTAGAATTGAATATGATATGACTACATAGGAAATGATTTGATAAACTTGGAAGATGGGACAATTGAAAATAAAAAACTGAAAATCAAAGAGAAAAGGGAGTGAAAATAAAAAGGACAGAGTATTTGAGTTTTGAAGGCAAAATCAAATGGCCTTGCATCTTGTAATTGAGTTTCACAAGGTGAAGAAAAAGAGAATGGCACGGAAGAAATGTTTGAAGAGATATTGACAGAGAACATATCCACAATTGATGGAAATTAACACAGAAAATCAACAAAAAAAGTGAGACTTTGGAAATGATTAAAATTGATAAACACCTAGCAGGATTAATATGCTGAGCTGAATAGTATTCTCTCAAAAGCCACGTCCATCCTTTGGAGCGCCTGGGTGGCTCAGTTGGCTAAGTGTCCGACTTCAGCTCAGGTCATGATCTCACAGTTCGTGGGTTCGAGCCCCGCGTCGGGCTCTGTGCTGACAGCTCAGAGCCTGGAGCCTGTTTCGGATTCTGTGTCTCCCTCTCTCTCTGACCCTCCCCCGTTCATGCTCTATCTCTCTCTGTCTCAAAAATAAATAAACGTTAAAAAAAATTTTTTTAAATAAAAAAAGCCACATCCATCCAGAACTTTAGAATGTGACCTTATTTGGAAGTAGGGTTATTGTAGATATACTTAGTTATGACATCATACTATATCATATTAAATCCAATGATTTAGTGTCCTTATAAGAAGACCATAAAGAGACACAGAAACAGAAGGCCAAGTGAAGATAAGGCAGGGATTGGACTAATGCATCCTCAAGCCAAAGATTGCTAGCCACCAGAAACCAGTAAGAAGTGAGGAACAATCCTCTCCTACAGCCTTTAAAAGGCTCCTCGATTTTCAAAGGAAAATGTGGCAGAGTACATTTCTATTGTTTTCAAGCCACTCAGTTTATGGTTGTTATAATAGCTTAGGAAACAAAAAAACTGATCAAGTAAAAGATAAAACAGATTAGTAATATCAAGAATGAAAAGTGAGACATCAATACAGAACATGTTGACATTAAAGATAATAAGAGCATGTAATGGACAACTTTATACCAATAAGTTCAACAACTAAGATGAAATGGACATATGCCTTTTACTTTTTTTGTTGTTGATTTTTATTTTTTATTTAAATTCAAGTTAGTTAACATACAGTGTAGTCTTGGCTTCAGGAATAGAATCCAGTGACTTACATATGACACCCAGTGCTCATCCCAAAAAGTGACTTCTTAATGTTCATCACCCATTTAACCCATCCCTCCACCCACCCCCCTCCAGCAACTATGTTTATTCTCTGTATTTAAGAGTCTCTTGTGGTTTGCCTTCCTCTCTGTTTTTATGTTATTTTTCTTTCCTTTTACCTGTTCATCTGTAGTTTCTCAAATTCCACATATGAGTGAAGTCATATGATATCTGTGTTTCTCTGACCGACTTATTTCATTTAGCATACTACCCTCTAATTGCATCCACATTGTTGCAAATGGCAAGATTTCATTCTTTTCCATTGTCAAGTAGTATTCTATTGTATCTGTATATATATCACATCTCTTATCCATTCATCAACAGATGGACATTTGGGCTCTTTCCATAATTTGGCTGTTGTTGATAGCATTGCTGTAAACATTAGGGTGCGTGTGCCCCTTTGAATCAGCATTTTGTTTTTTTATCCTTTGGATAAATTCCTAGTAGTGCCATTGCTAGGTCAGAGAGTAGTTCTATTTTTAATTGTTTGAGGAACCTCCATAGTGTTTTCCAGAGTGGCTGTACCAGTTTACATTCCCACCAGCAGTGCAAAAGGATTCCCCTTTCTCTGCATCCTCACCAACATCTGTTGTTTCCTGAGTTGATAATTTGAGCCATTCTGAAAGGTGTGAAGTGGTATCTCATTGTGGTTTTGATTTGTATTTCCCTGATGATGAAGGGTCTTTTCATGTGTCTGTTTGCCATCTGAATGTCTTTGGAAAAGTGTCTATTCATGTCTTCTGCCAATTTCTTCCCTGGATTATTTGTTATTGGGGTGTTAAGTTTGGTAAGTTCTTTATAGATTTTGGATGTTAACCACTTTATCCAATATATCATTTGTGAATATTTTCTCTCATTTTGTCAGTTGCCTTTTAGTTTTGTTGATTATTTCCTTTGCTATGCAGAAGCTTTTTATCATGATGAGGTCCCAATAGTTTGTTGTTGCTTCTATTTCCCTTGCCTCTGGAGACGTGTCAAGTAAGAAGTTGCTACGGCCTAAGTCAAAGAGGTTGTTGCCTGTTTTCTCCTCAAGGATTTTGGTGGTTTCCTGTCTCACATTTAGGTCTTTCATCCATTTTGAGTTTATTTTTGTGTATGGTGTAAGAAAGTGGTTCAGGTTCATTTTTCTGCATGTCGCTGTCCAGTTTTCCCAGCATGACTTGCTGAAGACACTGTCTTTATTCCATTGGATAGTCTTTCCTGCTTTGTCAAAGATTAGTTAGCCATATAGTTGTGGGTCCATTTCCGGGCTCTCTATTCTGTTCCATTGATATGAGTGTCTGTTTTTGTGCCAGTATCATACTGTCCTGAGGATTCCAGCTTTGTAATACAGCTTGAAGTCTGGGATTGTGATACCTCCGGCTTTGGTTTTGTTTTTTAAGATTGCTTTTGGCTATTTTTTTCTGGTTCCATACAGATTTTAGGATTGTTTGTTCTAGTTCTGTGAAGAATGATGGTGTTATTTTGATAGGGATTGCATTGAATATGTAGATTGCTTTGAGTAGTATTGACATTTTGATAATATTTGTTCTTCCTATCCAGGAGCATGGAATATTTTTCCTTTTTTGTGTGTCTTCAGTTTTTTTCATAAACTTTATGTGGTTTTCAGTGTATAGATTTTTCACCTCTTTGGTTAGATTTATTCCTAGGTATTTTATGGTTTTTGGTGCAATTGTAAATGGGATCGATTCCTTGATTTCTCTTTCTATTGTGTCATTATCGATGTATAGGAATGAAACCGATTTCTGTGCATTGATTTTATATCCTACAACTTTGCTGAATTCATGGATCAGTTATAGCAGTTTTTTGGTAGAATCTTTTCCATAGAGAGTATCATGTCATCTGTGAAGAGTGAAAGTTTGAACTCCTCCTGGCTGATTTGATGTATTTTATTTCTTTGTGTTGTCTGATTGCTGAGGATAAGACTTCCAATACTATGTTAAATACCAGTTGTGAGAGTGGACATCCCTATCTTGTTCCTGACCTTAGGTAGAAAGCTATCAGTTTTTCCCCATTGAACATGATTTTAGTGTTGGGTCTTTCATATATGGCTTTTATGATCTTGAGGTATGATCCTTCTATCCCTACTTTCTTAAGGGCTTTTTATCAAGAAAGGATGCTGTATTTTGTCAAATGCTTTCTCTGCATGTAATGGGAGGATCATGTGGTTCTTGTCCTTTCTTTTATTGATGTGATGTATCACATTGATTGTTTTCTGGATATTGAACCAGCCCTGCATCCCAGGTATAAATCCCACTTGGTCATGGTGAATAATTTTTTTTAAGTATTGTTGGATTTGGTTGGCTAATACCTTGTTGAGGATTCTTGCATCCATGTTCATCAGGGAAATTGGTCTATAGTTCTCCTTTTTCATGGGGTCTTCTTCTGGTTTTGGAATCAAGGTAATGCTGGCTTCATAGAAAGAGTTTGGAAGTTTTCCTTCCGTTTCTATTTTTTGGAACAACTTCAAGAGAATAGGTATTAACTCTTCCTTAAATGTTTGATAGAATTCCCCTGGAAAGCCATCTGGCCTAGGACTCTTGTTTTTGGGAGATTTTTGATTACTAATTTGATTTCTTTACTTGTTATGGGTCTGTTCATTATTTCTATTTCTTCCTGTTTCAGGTTTGGTAGTTTCTATGTTTCTAGGAATTTTTCCATTTCTTCCAGATTGCCCATTTTATTGGTGTGTAATGCTCATAATATTCTCTTATTATTATTTGTATCTGCTGTGTTGGTTGTGCTCTCACCTCTTTAATTCTTGATTTTATTTATTTCGGTCCTTTTTCTTTTTGATCAAACTGGCAAGGGTTTATCGATTTTGTTAATTCTTTCAGGGAAGCAGCTTCTGGTTTCATTGATCTGTTCTACTGTTTTTGTTTGGTTGGTTGGTTGGTTTTGATAGCATTGATTTCTGCTCTAATATTTATTATTTCCTGTCTTTTGCTGGTTTTGGGTTTATTTGCTGTTCTTTACCAGCTCCTTAAGGTGTAAGGTTAGGTTGTGTATCTGAGACCTTTCTTCCTTCTTTAGGAAGACCTGGATTGCTATATACTTCCCTCTCTGCTGAGTCCCAGAGGTTTGGGGCTGTGGTTTCGTTTTCATTGGCTTCCAGGTGCTTTCGAATTTCCTCTTTAACTTCTTGGTTATCCCATTAATTCTTTAGTAGGATGGTCTTTAGTCTCCAAGTATTTGTTATCTTTCCACATTTTTTCTTGTGGTTGATTTCGAGTTTCATAGCATTGTCGTCTGAAAATATGCACGGTATGATCTCAGTCTTTTTGTACTTGTTTAGGGCTGATTTGTGTCCCAGTGTGTGATCTATTCTGGAGAATGTTCCATGTGCACTGGAGAAGAAGGTGTATTCCTTCTGCTTTAGGATGCAACTGCTTTAGGATGCAATTTTCTGAATATATCTGTTAAGTCCATCTGGTCCAGTGTGTCACTCAAAGCTATTGTTTCCTTGTTGATTATCTGTTTAGGTGGCCTGTCCATTGTTCTAAGTGGGGTGTTGAAGTCCCTACAATTGTGGTATTATTATCAATGAGTTTCTTTATGTTTGTGATTAATTGATTTATATATTTGGGTGCTGCCACATTTGGAGCGTAAGTGTTTACAATCGTTAGATCTCCTTGGTGGATAGACCCCTTAAGTATGATATAATGCCCTTCTTCATTTCTTGTTACAGTCCTTATTTTAAAGTCTAGATTGTCTGATATAAGTATGGCTACTCCAGCTTTCTTTTGTTGACCATTAGCATGATAGATGGTTCTCCATCCCCTTACTTTCAATCTGAAGGTCTAAAGTGGGTCTCTTGTAAACAGCATATAGATGGATCTTGTTTTCTTATCCATTCTGTTACCTTATGCCTATTTATTGGAGCTTTTAGTCCATTGACATTTAGAGTGCATACTGAAAGATATGAACTTTTTCCCATTGTGTTGCCTGTAGAGTTGGAGTTTCTGGTAGTGTTCCCTAGTCCTTTCTAGTCTTTGTGCTTTTGGTCTTTTTTGTTTTGTTTTGTCTTTTCTCCCTTCAGAGAGTCCCCCTTAAAATTTCTTGCAGGGCTGGTTTAGTGGTCACGAACTCCTTTAAGTTTTGTCTGTCTGGGAAACTTTTTCTCTCTCCTTCTCTTTTGAATGACAGCCTTGCTGGAGAAAGAATTCTTCACTGCATATTTTTTCTGATTCAGCACACTGAATATATCCTGCCACTCTTTCTGGCCTGCCAAGTTTCTGTGGATAGGTTTCTGCAAACCTGATCTGTGTTCCCTTGTAGGTTAAGGACTTTTTTTCCCTTGCTACTTTCATGATTCTCTCCTTGCCTGACTATTTTGTGAATTTGAGTTATGATATGCCTTGTTGATGGTCAGTTTTGTTGAATCTAATGGGAGTCCTCTGTGTTTTCTGGATTTTGAGGTCTGTGTCTTTCCCCAGGTTAGGAAAGTTTTCTGCTATGATGTACTCACATAACCCTTCTACCCCTTTTTCTCTCTCTTCATCTTTTTGGGACCCATATGATTTTGATGTTACTTTTTAATGAGTCGCTGATTTTTCTAATTCTTAAATCATGCTCTTTTGCCTTAGTCTCCCTCTTTTTTTCTGCTTCATTATTCTCCACAAGCTTGTCCTCCATGTTGTTGATTTACTGCTCTGCCTCATCCGTCTTTGCTGCCGTGGCCTCCATTCATGGTTGCAGCTCAGTTATAGCATTTTTTTATTTCTTCCTGACTATCTTTTTCTTCTTTTATATCCTCAGAAAGAGATTCTAATCTATTTTTGACCCCAGCTATTATTCTTACTATCATGAGTCTAAATTCTGGTTCAGACATCTTGCTTGTATCTGTGTTGATAAGTCCTTGGCTGTTGTTTCTTCCTGCTCTTTCTTTTGGCATGAATTCCTTCATTTCATCATTTTGAAGGAAGAAAGGGAATTAATAAGGGAAAAAATTTAAAATTAAAAAATTAAAAACAACACAGACACAGAAACAAAAATCAAATAAATGATGCTAGGTCATATGTCTTTTGGTCTGGTTGTTGTAAACAGCTTGATGGATTAGAGAAGAAAGGAAAAAAATAGAGACAAAGGAAAAAAATGGAAAATGTTTGCAAATTTAAAAAATAAATACAAAGAAATAGAACAAAATGAAATTATGGAGGTAAAATAGAATTTGAAATATTTTCAAAAAAGTGGAAATATAGTAGAATAAAATTAAAGAAAAATATTTTTAATAAAAATAAATTTTTCTTTTTCTGTATTCAAGCAAAAGAAAAGAAAAAGAAAACGAATAGCTGGACCAGTGAAAAGTGAAATTACATGTTTCCTCTAGAAGTCAAACTATGAAGCACTTTATAAAAGTCCTTAAACTAAGCAGGCAGAGGGGTGTTCCTGAAGAGCCAGGTTTTCCCTGTTGGGGGGGGGGCCTAGTGTAACAGCTCCATTCTCCACTAGATGGTGCTGCTTAGCTTACTGGGTTGGATTGTTGTAGTGCTTGTAGGTGTGTATGCACATGCGTGGGAGGGATGAAAATGGCCTCACCCAGCTACCCAGCCTCTAGTATCCAAACTCTGTTTCCCCAATCAGCAATAGCACACCTGTCCTTTGTCTTTGGCTTCCATCCACTCTCTGCTTTTACACTATGACCAAGCTGTCAGGTTGCCAGGCGGCACCTCCCTCCTGAGTTTTATCTCAGATGCAGCTGTGTTTCCCGACCCCTCGCTTCTGAGGGACTGCAGATTTGACCTGTTATGACCCTCTACGGGATGGTCTCACCCAGCAATGGCCAGGTGCTGGCCTCCCCAGGGATGTTCATGGGACCATGCTGTTGCGGATGTCCAGAGACTGCAGCTGGGTCCAGCCCGCCCCAGAAAAAGTTCATGTAATCGTGTAGCAGCAGTATTTCAGGGAGTATGGAAAATCACAACACACATCTGGCACCAGGCTTCACCCTTAACGACCTTGTTCCAGCACCAGCAAATGTGATTGCTCTCCAGACTCCATTACGACCTTTGCCTGTGGGGTGGCCACACAGCCTGTACCAGATGTCCTCCCAGAAGGGGAACCACCTCTCTCCGTGTCACAAGGACCCCCTATACCTCACTCTGCTCCTGGAGATTTGCCTTTCCCACCAGAGTACCACCAGGTATCTAGCTGTGGAGTTCAGACTGCACTCCCCCTGTTTATAGAGTCTTAATGGAATTTAAACCCTCTCCTTTCTCCTTTCTCCTTTCTCCCTTTTTAGTTCATTCCCTGTGGCTGTTTCCACTTTTCCACTTTCTCTCCACCTCTTTTGTGTGTGTGGGTGCTTTTCCCATACTGTCCCCCCGACTGCATCCTCTCTCTGCAAGCAGAAACACTCCCTGCCCTCCACGGCTTCTCTCCCCCAGTTCACCTTTTTGTGCTGCATACCTGCTGGGCTCTGTGATTCAGGTTGTGCAGATTGTTGTGTTACTCCTCAAATCAGTTTTCTAGGTGTGCAGGATGGTTTAGTGTTTATCTGGCTGCATTTCATGGACACGAGATGCCAAAAACATTCCATGCTGTTCCACTATCTTGGCTCCTCCCCTGCCCATTTCTTTACTGGATTATTTACTCTTTGGGTGTTGAGTTTGCCAAGTTCTTTATAGATATTAGATACTAGTCCTTTATCAGTATGTCCTTTGCAAATATCATCTCCCATTCTACATTTTTTTTCAACGTTTTTTATTTATTTTTGGGACAGAGAGAGACAGAGCATGAACGGGGGAGGGGCAGAGAGAGAGGGAGACACAGAATCGGAAACAGGCTCCAGGCTCTGAGCCATCAGCCCAGAGCCTGACGCGGGGCTCGAACTCACGGACCGCGAGATCGTGACCTGGCTGAAGTCGGACGCTTAACCGACTGCGCCACCCAGGCGCCCCTCATCTCCCATTCTATAGGCTGCCTTTTAGTTTTGCTGATTGTTTCCTGTGCTGTAAGGAAGTTTTTTTATCTTGATGAAGTTGCAATAGTTCATGTTTGATTTTGTTTCCCTTGCCTCTGGAGACATGTCTAGTAAGAAGTTGCTGTGGCTGAGGTCAAGGTGGTTACTACCTGTGTTCTCCTCTAGAATTCTGATGGTTTCTTGGCTTACATTTAGGTGTTTCTCCATTTTGAGTTTATTTTTGTGTATGTTGTAAGAAAGTGACCCCATTTCATTGTTTTGCCTGTTGCTGTCCAGTTTTTCCAACACCACTTGTTGAAAAGACATTTTCCCATTGCATGTTCTTTCCTACTTTGCCAAAGATTAATTGTCCCATATAGTTGTGTGTTCAATTCTGGTTTTCTATTCTGTTCTTTTGGTCTAGGTGTCTGTTTTTATGCCAGTACCATGCTGTCTTGATGAATACAACTTTGTAGTATAACTTTATGTCTGGAATTGTGATACCTCCAGTTTTCTTTTTTTCAAGATGGTTTTGGCTATTTGGGGTCTCTTGTGGTTCCATATGAATTTAGGGTTGTGTGTTCTAGCTCGGCAAAGAATGATGGTGGTACTTTGATGGGAATTGCATTAAATTTGGGTAATTTAGACATTTTAACAATATTTTTCTGCCAATCCATGAGCATGGAATGTTTTCACATTTCTTTGTATCCTTTTCAGTTTCTTTCATAAGTGTTTTCAGACTCCAAATTTTTTACCTGTGCGGTTAGGTTTATTTCTAGGTATCTTATGTTTTTTGGTGCAGCCGTAAGTGGGATCAATTCTTGATTTCTCTTTCTGCTGCCTCATTATTGTTGTATAGAAATGCAACACATTTCTGTATGTTGATTTTATATCCTGTGACTTTATTGAATTTGTATATCAGTTCTAGCAGTTTTCTTCTGGAATCTTTTGGCTTTTCTGCATAGAGTCTCATCTCATCTGCAAATAGTGCAAGTTTTACTTCTTCCTTGCCAATTTGGGTGCCTTTTATTTCTTTTTGTTGTATGACTGTTGAGGTAGTACTTCCAGTACTATGTTAAATAACAGTGGTGAGAGTGGATACCCCTGTCTTGTTCCTTAGTCTAGAAGGAAAGCTCTCAGTTTTTCCCCATTTAGGATGATATTAGCTGTGGGTTTTTCATATATGGCCCTATGGTGGTGAGGTATGTTCCCCTTACCCTGCTTTGTTGAGGGTTTTAATAATGCATGGATGTTGCACTTTGTCAGATGTCTTTTCTGCGTCTATTGAAATGATCATGTTCTTATCCTTTTCTTAATCGATCACTTTGATTGATTTGCAAATATTGAGCTACCCCTGCAGCCCAGGAATAAATCCCACTTTATAGTGGTAAATAATTCTTTTAATGTATTGTTGGATTCAATTTTCTAGTATCTTGTTGAGAATTTTTGCATCCATGCTCATCATAGATATTGGCCTGTAATTTGCCTTTTTAGTGGGGTCTTTGGTTTTGGAACCAAGGTAATGCTAGCTCGATATAATGAGTTCAGAAGATTTCCTTCTATATATATATATTTTTTTTTTAATTTTATTTTTTTTTTTTGGAAGAGTTTGAGAAGAGTAGGTATTAACTCTATTTTAAATGTCTGGTAGAATTCCTCCTGGGAAGGCACCTGCCTTGGACTTTTGTTTGTTGAGTGATTTTTGACTACTGATTCAATTTCTTTGCTGATTATAGGTCTGATCAAATTTTCTATTTCTTCCTGTTTCAGTTTTGGTAGTTTGTATGTTTCTAGGAATTTGTTCATTTCTTCCAGATTTCCCAGTTTGTTGGCATATAATTTTTCAGAGTATTATAATTGTCTATATTTTTCTGGTGTTGGTTGTGATCTCTCCTCTTTCACTGATGATTTTATCTATTTGGGTCCTTTCTCTTCTTTTTGGAGTCTGGCTAAGGGTTTGTGAATTTTGTTAATTCTTTCAAATAGTCAGCTCTTACTTCCATTGATCTATTCTGTTTGTTTTTTTGTTTGTTTGTTTCTATATCATTTATTTCTGCTCTTATCTTTATTATTTTCCTTCTTCTTCTGGCTATAGGCTTCATTTGCTGTTTCTTTTTTAGCTCCTTTAGGTGTAAGGTTAGGTTTTGTATTTGGGACCTTTCTTGCTTCTTGAGATAGGCCTGAATTGCCATATATTTCCCCTTACGACTGCCTTTGCTATATCCCAAAGTTTTTAGATTATCATGTTTTCATTTTCTTTTGCTTCCATATATATATATATATATATATATATATATATATATATATATATATATATATATTTATATACGTATATATACGTATATATATTTATATACGTATATATATTTTATTTCTTTAATTTCCGGCCAACCCATTCTTTCTTTAGTAGGAATTTCTTTAACCTTTATGTACTTGAGGACTTTCTAAATTTTTTCTTGCAGTTGACTTCAGGTTTCATAGCATTGTGATCTAAAAATATGCATAATATTCTCTCAATCTTTTTATACTTGCTGAGGACTTATATGTGACCCAGTATGTGGTCTATTCTAGATAATGTTCCATGTGCATTTGAGAAGAGTGTGTATTCTGTTGCTTATCTGTTAAGTCCATCTGGTCCAGTGTGTCATTCAAAGCCCTTGTTTCCTTACTGATTTTTTGCTTACATGATCCGTCCATTGTTGTAAGGGTGGTGTTATAGTCCCCTACTAACATTGTATTATTTTCAATAGTTTATTTACATTTGTTATTAATTGATTTCTATATTTGGGGTTCCACGTTGGGGACAAAAGTATTTACAAATGTTAATGCTTCTTGATGGATAGACCCCTTAATTATGATATAATGCACCCCCCCCTTTTTTTTTTATCTCTTTACAATCTTTGTTTTAAAATCTAATTTGTTTCTTGTAAGTATGGCTACTTTGGGTTTTTTTTACATCCGTTAGCATCATAGATGGTTTTCCATCCCTCACTTTCAATCTTCAGGGGTCTTTGGGTCTAAAATGACTCTCTTGTAGGCAATATATAGATGGATCTTGTTTTGTTTGTTTGTTTTTTGTTTTTTGTTTTTTTATCCGTTCTGATGCCCTGTGTCTTTTGATTGGATCATTTAGTCCATTTACATTCAGAGTCACTATGGAAAGATACAAATTTAGTGCCATTGTTTTACCTGTAGAGTTGGTGTTTCTGGTGATGTTCTCTGGTCCTTTCTAGTGTTTGTTGCTTTGGTCTTTTTTTTTCTCCACTCAGAGTCCTCCTTAAAATTTTGTGCAGGGCTGGTTTAGGTGGTCATGAACCTTTTAGCTTTTGTCTGGGAAATTCTTTATCTCTCTTTCTATATTGAATGACACCCATGCTGGATAAAGAATTCTTGGCCACATATTTTTCCCATTCAGCACGTTGAGTATTTCCTGAAACTTGTTTCTGGCCTGCTATGTTTCTGTGGACAGATCTGTTGCAAAACTGACTTGTCTTCCCTTGTAGGTTAAGGACTTTTTTTACCCTTTTGCTGCTTTCAGGGTTCTTTCCTTGCCTGTATATTTTGTGAATTTGACTATGATATGCCTTGGCAATGATCAGCCTTTGTTGAATGTAATGGGAATTCTCTGTGCTTCTTGGATTTTGATGTCTGTTTTCTTCCAAGATTAGGGAAGTTTTCAGGTATAATTTGGTCAAGCATACCTGGTTGGCTCAGTCAGTTAAGTGTCCAACTTTGGCTCAGGTCATGATCTCACAATTCATGAGTTTGAGCCCTGCATCAGGCCCTGTGCTGACAGCTCAGAGCTTGGAGTCTGTTTCAGATTCTTTATCTCACTCTCTCTATTTCTCTCTCTGCTCCTCCCCCACTCGTGCTCTGTCTCTGTCTGTCTCAAAAAAATAAACATTAAAATTTTTTTTTTTTTAATTTGGCCAAATAAACCTTCTGCCCTCTTTCTTTCTCTCTCTTCATCTTCTGGCATCCTATGATACGAATGTTAATGTTATTGCATTTTAATAAGTCATGAGTTCCTTAAGTCTGCCTTCATGGTCCATGACCTTTCTTTCTCTCTTCATTTCATCTGTGCTATTTTCCATGATTTTATCTTCTGTATCACTGATATGCTGCTTTGCCTCTGCTGTCCTTGATTTTATGGCCTCCATTTGTGATTGCATCTTAGTTATAGTATTTTTAATTTCAGCTGGACTAGACTTTAGTTCTTTTATCTTTGCAGTAAGGGATTCTCTAGTGTCTCCTGTGCTTTTTTCAGGCCCAACTAATCATCTTATAATTGTTTTAAATTCTAGTTCAGACCTCTTACTTATATCTGCATTGATTAAATCCCTGGCCATCATTTCTTCCTGTTCCTTTTAGGTGAATATCTTTTAGATGAATTCCTCCATCTTGTCATTTTGGAGACAGAGGGAAACAGAAGCAAAATAAAACCTAAAAATTGAATTAAATTAAAAATTAAAAATAAAGTACACGAAGGAAGCTAGATCCTACGTGTGTTTTAGTCTGCTTGTTATGAGAAGCTTGATAGAAAAAAGGTAGAAAGAAAAGGAATGGATTACATTACAATTTTTAAATACATATATAAAATTAACAAATATGTAAAAAATTTTTAAAAACTTAAAAATTGCTTTCTCTATCAGCAAAACAAAATAGTGAAACAAATATAAAAAACAAACAAAGGAAGCAAGATTCTTTTTCCCCTAGAGGTGAAGCTTTGCAGCAGTTTATGATCAGTAGACTAAATCACTATGGATGAGGGGTTTGTGCTGGTCTTCTGGGGGAGGAACCTGCTACTCTGATTCTCAGGTGCAATTGCTGTAGTGGAGATGTGCCTGCAGGGAGCAGGAAGGTAGTGCTTGGTGTAGTGGCTTCTGTCTGCTTGGTGGCACTGTTTAGCTCACTGAGGTAATTCAAGCTGGTGGATAAGGGGAAGACATTCTTTACCCTGTTCTCTCTTGGGAGCAGGAAATGCAGCCATCCCTGTTCAGTGAGCCGTCAGAGACACTCAAACAGTGACCCCACCTGTGTCCCTGGTTTCCATCAGATCTCCACCTTCATCTTGTCTCTGAGCTGTCAGCCTGCCAAATGCCACAGCACTCCTGTTTTTTAACTCAGGCGTGGCTGTGTTTCAAAACCCCACGCCACAGAGACCCTTGTAGCAGGGACCCATACTGGTCTTCTGGGGGGAGGGTAATACTGCATTGTGGCTAGTGCCATCTTGTCATAGAAGACCATAGAAGACCGTCACCCAACCGTGCATTGTATCAGAGTTTATGGTAAATCGCAACACATAGCTGGTGCCGGGGATTGCTGCTCTCAGTCACCATCTTTGTTCCTATTATGGTGAGCGGGATAGCTTGATGATGCCCACAGGGTCCTTTGTCTGTGGAGAGGCTATATCATTCTCCAAAATGCACTCCAAACAGGAGAATCACTTCTCACCGTGTGACCCTAGGGACCCTCAGGCTTTCTGCTACTGGGGCTCAACACTGCTCTCCCACCAGAACACTGCTCAGCTCCCCACGCATGAACCACAATTTCATAGACCTCCAAAACTTTGGAATCTGCACTCCGTTGTTTATACAAGACTGGCGGTGTCGTATTTTTCCTTGTCAAAGGTTTTGGGGAGTAGTTTTCTTGTACAGTCCTCTGTGTATGTTTTCATTCTTTTTTTTTTTCTGTGCTTTATCTCTCCTCCTTCTCTCTCCTTATTCCCAACACAGTCAGGGCTCCCTGGGGTTTGACTGCAGCCCTTTTCTCCCATGAACTCTACCCAGGTCCTACCTTCTACGAGTAGTTTTTCTGGTTTGTAGAAATGCAGCTTTGTTCTCTAAGATTTCCAATTGATTTCTTGGGTGTTCAGAATGATTCAATATTAATCTAGCTGTTGAAGTGAAGAGATGAGCTTAGGGTCACCCTGCTCCTCTGCCATCTTAACTTCCTGCAAAATTACTGTTTCTTTAAAAGGTGAGTTTTCCAGGGCACCTGGGTGGCTCGGTTGAATGTCCAACTCTTGATTTTGGCTTGGGTCATGATCCCAGGGTTGTGGGATCCAGCCCTGCATTGGGTGAGCATGCTCTCTCTCTTAAAAAAAAAAAAAAAAAAAAAAGGCTTTTCCAAACTATTTTTGCAAATGTTGTATTCCTTGTCATGTGTGACCATGATGTCTCTGTTCTACTATCTACATGTTTAGCCAGTGCCCTGACAGAGTTCTCCTTAAATACTTGGACCCAAAAGGAAAATACAAGTGTTTTGTCCCTTTAAATTCTTTCTTCAGACAGTAGAAATCACTTCTGTCTGAGTTTAAAATGGTCACTCTCTGTGCTGTTTCTTAAATGAATAACCAAACCAATCAGATCAAAATGTAAACCTAGATTTTGGAGGACAAAGCTCATCTGGAACTAACAAGCCACAGCAGGATATGGACCAGAATCTCAATTTCTAGTTTCTGCATGGCTGGGGCTTAGGGCTGATAACTACTATGCCAAGCATTTAAATTTACCAATATTTAAATGCCAAGCATTTAAATTTACCAGCCTCTTTCTTCTTCAGGGACTCCACTGATCACTTCAAATTTTCAACTAGAGTAGGTTTCCAAAATAGTGATTTTTGACAGTTTTTATCATTTCAGTATTGGTTGTGCTGGAGGGATGGATTCTTGGAGCTTCTTACTGCACCATTTACCATTTTGTGACTCTTTGTTTTCTACATTTCTGTGTCTTTATTTTTTTCTCCATTTCTGTGTTACTGGCTTCTTCTGTATTAAATAGGTATTGTTGGGCACCTGGGTGGCTCAATCGGTGAAGTGTCTGACTTCGGCTCAGGTCATGATCTCGCAGTTCGTGAGTTCAAGCCCCATGTCCGGCTCTGTGCTGGCAGCTCAGAGCCTGGAGCCTGCTTCAGATTCTGTGTCTCCCTCTCTCTGCCCCTCCCCACTCGTGCTCTGTCTCTCTCTCCCTCAAAATAAATAAACATAAAAAAAATTTTAAGAATAGATATTGTTTATTCTACTGGTTTAACTCCTATATATTTTTGTGTCACTTTTTACTTACTTCCTTAGTGATCACTCTGGGATTAGAAGTCCATTTTAACTTAAATCATTTTAGTTCACATTAGTACCAACTTAATTTCAATTGTATACAAACATATTGCTCCAGTATGGCTATGTTATCTCCCCATGCATTTGTGGTACCATTTTCATATATATTATGTCTTTATAAGGTCGTCAATTTTAAGCCCTTCAACACAATTTTGTAATTACTCTTCTATGCAGTTATGAATAGAAGATTCAACTGCATACATGTCTGACCTGTTAGAGACAGATTGTCAGTTTTTTGTTTGTTTGTTTGTTTGTTTTGGTCTGGGATGATCTTAATTTCACCTTCATTTTTGAAAGATAGTTTTTATGGACTTAGAATTATTGGTTGATGGTCTTTGATTTTGAATAAGTCATTCCATTGCTCATGGGCCTTCATGATGTCTGCGGAGAAGTCAGTGGTTAATCTATTGTGGATCCCTTAGGAGTAATTTTTTTCTACTACATTCATTTAACTTAATTTTAATTCCAGTATAATTCACATACAGTGTTATATTAGTTTCAGGTGTACAATATAGTCATTCAACAATTCCATAAATCACACAGTATTCTCATGATGACAAGTACACTCCTTAATCCGCATCACCTATTTTACCCATCCCTCTGGTAACCATCAGTTTGTTCTCTATAGCTGGGAGTCTGTTTCTTGATTTGCCTCTCTCTCTCTTTCCCCCTTTGCTCCTTTTTGTTTGTTTCTTAAGTCCCATATATGAGTGAAATCATATAGTATTTGTCTGTCTCTGACTGCTTTTGCTTAGCATTATACTCTTTAGGTCCCTCCACGTTGTTGGAAATGGCAAGATTTTGTTGTTTTTTATGGCTGAATGATATTCCGTTGTGTATATAAACTACATCTTCTTTATTCATTCATCTGTAGATGGACACTTGGACTGTTTCTGTAATTGAGCTACTGTGAATAATGCTGCTATATACACAAGAGCACATGTATCCCTTTGAATTAAGGTTTTTGTATTTTGGGGGTAAATACCCAGTAAGATGATTACTGGATCATAGGATAGTGCTATTTTTAACTTTTTGAGGAAACTCCAACCTGTTTTCCACAGTGGTACACAAGTTTGCATTCGCACCAACAGTGCAAAGGGATTCCTTTTTCTCCAAAGCCTCATCAACACATGTTTCTTGTGTTGTTGATTTTAGCCATTCTGACAGGTGTGAGGTCTCACTTTAGTTTTGATTAGCATTTCCATGATGATGAGTGATGTTTTCATGTGTCTGTTTGCCATCTGGATGTCTTCTTTGGAGAAATGTCTGTTCATTTCTTGTTCACATTTTTAATTAGATTATTATTATTTTTTTTTTTTTTACTGCTTTCAATGTATATATAAGTCTGGCTTTTGACAGTTTGACTTTGATGTGACTATGTGTGAATCTCTTTTTGTTTATTGTAATTGAAATTCATTGCTTCTTGGATAAGTAGATTACTATTTTTCTTTAAATTGGGGAACTAATTGGTCTTGAAATAATTTTGTAATGTGCCCCTTTCTCCTTTCCTTCTGGGACTCCTTTACTGTACATCTGGTGCACTTGATGGTGTTTCAGTGGACTCTGACATTTTGGGTTTCTTTCTTCTTCTTTCTTTCTTCTTTCTTCTTCTCTTCTCCTCCCTTCTCCCTTCTCCTCCTCCCTCCTCCTCCTTCTTCTCCCTCCTCCCCCTCTGTCCCCCCTCCATCCTCCCCCTCCCTTCTCCTCCCTTCTCCCTTCTTCTCCCTTCTTCTTCTTCTCCCTTCTCCCGTCTTCTTCTCCCTTCTTCTTCTCCCTTCTCCCTTCTTTTTCTCCCTTCTTCTTCTTCTTCTTCTTCTCCCTTTTTCTTCTTCTCCTCCCTTCTTCTCCCCTCTTCTCCTCTCTTCTCTTCCCTCCTCCCTCTTCTTCTTCTCTTTCATCCCTCAGATTAGATCATCTCAATTGACCTATCTTCAAGTTCACTGCTATTTTTCCCTGCCAGTTCCAATTATTTGTTGACCTTATTTAGTGGCTTTTTAATTTCAGTTATTGTACTTTCTGTCCAGAAGTTTTATTTGGTTTCTTCATTGAAATTTTTTCATACGGTGAAATGTTATTCTCATGCTTTAAAAAATTTTTTTAAACATGTGTTTTCATTTGCTAAGCATATTTATAACAGTTGTTCTAAAGTTTTTATCATGTAATTCCAACATTTGAGCTCCTTGGGAACAGTATCTAGTGACTGTTTTGTTTTGTGTGGACCATACTTTCTTCTTTCTTTGCATGATTCATAATTTTTGTTAAAAACTAGTTATTTTATTTTTTGACAGTTTTAGAATTCTTCCACATTTAAATACACATGCAGCAATGGCTCTACAACGCAAGTTGTAAAAACGGATTAATCCACAAATTACACGTTCTGAAGAAAAATTTGCCCTTAAATAATTTTAAAAATACTGAGACCCATACATTCCCAACTTAAACCCTCATCCACACAAATTTACATTATTTATAAATAAGTCACAGGCTAGCCCTGAATTACATTTGTCACAAATTCACTCTAGAGCAACACAGACCAAAATACCATTGAAGCTAAGTAACATAACACAAAGTTAAATTTTAAACTTACACATGACAAAAGATACCAACATGACACATTAAAGAAGGTAACCTAATGCAGTAAATCTATAGCAATTTTGATAAACGCCATTGGAGTGCAACACAGAGCTAAGTTGCAACATGTAAGGGTCCAAGGGTCATTTCCCTGCAGCCACAGCTCTTGGTGCAGGGATTTCCTAGGATGTAGGAAATGACACAGGATGTAGGAAATGACACAGTCCCCACCCCTGAACAAGTCCAGATTCTTTCTTTGGGGTCAGGGTCTGCAAGCGCCTGTCAGCTCCAGCCTCTGGCTGCTTGCCCCTACCTTGGGAGAGAACAGCAAGCGGATAGGCTGAGGTGGGGCTGCAAGCCCCTGCTGTCTGCCATCACACCCCAAACCGGACATCTTCCCAGTCTAGGCCAACACTGCCTGAAATCCAGCGACAAGCATTTGTACCTGGACATTATGTGTTGTCCTGGCAAGTACCATGGGTCTCCCAGACCCCGAACAAGATGCTCTTTGAGTGAGGCCCCATGGTGGCCACTGGGGTGCACAGCCCAGGGTGCCCACCAGAGTTGGGATCCAGGAGCTGCCCACTGCTGCTTGGCTTCTGCCTGAAAACCCCATTTGGCGCTGAATAAACCAGGTCTCCTGGGGGCTGGACTCATTTTGAACCACTAGCCAGAACCTGCCAGCTTTGTCCATGCGAGGCCTCTGGCAGGCTAGGGCCAAGAGCCGCACAGCAGGCCAGGTAGAGAAGTCCGGCACTGCAGAGCACCAGGCCACCCAGGCCCAACACTGTCCAGTGCCACCAGGTGTGGTATAGTAGCTTCAGGACACTCCCCTGGGACATGCCAGAGGCCCTGACCCTGCGGCACAGGCAGAATCTGCTGGCAGTGGAGGCTGAGGGCCAGGGCAAAAACCAGTTATTTTACATAATATAATGTAGGGACTCTAGAAATCAGCCCTCCCCTCTCCTCCCCCCCCCCCCCCACTTCCAAAAGCTTGTTAGTTTGCTGTTTGATTACTTATCTGGATCAATACAATGCATTCCCTATTCTGTCTGGTGTGGAGCCAACAATATTTTTGGTCAACTTCATAGTCAACTAGTGATTGGCAGAAACTTCAAAGCAGTGCCGGGCCACCTGGGTGGCTCAGTTGGTTAAGCGTCTGACTTTGACTCAGGTCATGATCTTGCGGTTTGTGAGTTGGAGCCCGGCATCAAGCTTTGTGCTGACAGCTCAGAGCCTGGAGCCTGCTTCGGATTCTGTGTCTCCCTCTCTCGCTGCCCTGCTTGTGCTTTTGCCCTCTCTCAAAAATAAAAATAAACATTAAAAAAAATTAAAAAAAAAAAAACAACTTCAAAACAATGCCTTAAAGCAATGAATCGTCCCCATTTGAAAAGAGGCTCTGTGTACATGTTGCAGCATGCCCTCGGTGCTCTGGTGGTTTATAGTTCTTTCTTAGCTTTCATTTCCTGCTTGTGAGAGATTAGGGTCTTTTACATTGTCTTCCTGAGCTTCCATGTCTGCTTGCATGTGTGTTCTGCCCTCTAGACCTCTGCGTGTAACCATTTGTGCACATCGATTCCCTGGATTTTCCGATATAATTTTCTTGGCCATCTTTCTAGCCCTTCCTAGTGTTTCTGCCTGAGGCAGGTGCAATTTGACACAATTGCTGTTATTTATTTTTGACTAACAGCCAGATGTTTCCTCACTGTGTGAACTCTCAGTCAGTTCAAAGCTGGTGAATGGGCATTTCCAGGAAGCTTCCAGACAGGTCAAACAGTGACAGTTCTCTGGTGGGCTTTTTTGGAAACTTCCCAAACAATTGTCCCTTCAGTACCTACTACACTGGGGTTTCTTTCCTTTTCCCTTTCCTTTCCTTTCTTTCTTTTTCTCCCTTCCCCCTCCCCCTCCCCCTCCCCTTCTCTTTAATTGCTCTTGCTCTTAGGCCTCTAAGTTTTAAGACTACCACTGATCTGTGGAGGTGACTAGGAAAGAGCATCCTCAGAGCTCACAGTTCTTACTGAGATTCACTTGTTGTTCTTGAAGAAATGCTCTCCAGCTTCTTGAAGCCTTGGTTAATTTCCAAAGTTTAGAAAAAGTTGACGTTGACCATTTTGCCACTGTTCTCTCCCCCCACCCCCACCCCACCCCCGCCCCCCCCACACCCCTCTCAGAGTGGATATTCAGAATTCCTTACTTGACTGTTCCTAAAGTGTTCTCCAAGACACTTTTGAGGAACAAGTTTAGAGTTTGAAAAAGTGGGCTGAAAATACACAGATTCTTGCCAGGTGAGCCAATTATTTAAAATAAATCTCTTTCTCAGGAATCTAGTTTTGGAAGCAGGAGGTGAGAAAATGAGTCTTACTTACAAAAACCTATGAAAATAATGCATCTGGTCTATGTATTTTTAACATGAGTTCTAAAAAATTCAATGAAAAAGAAGAGTTTTTTTAAATCAAATAGTGCTGAAACAACTGAAGAACAAAATAGAAACAAACGCACTGAATCTAATACTTCACACAAAATATTTACTTTATATAGACATCCATTTAAGAATGCTAAAACTATAAAATTTATAAAAGTATGAGTAATTTTAGCAGTATTGGGGGTAGATATAGTTTTATATATATGTAACATAAAAGGCTTGAGTCATTACAATGGATAAGTTAGAGTTATCATAATTAAAATTTTCTGCTTCAGACACTCTGATGATTGATTTCCTGTGTCCAGCTTGGCTAAGCTATCCAGATGTTGCTGTGAAGGTACTGTTTTAGATGTGATTAACTTAAAAAATTTTTTTTTAATGTTTTTGTTTATTTTTGAGAGAAAGAGAGAGAGAGAGAGAGAGAGAGAGTGGGGGAGGGGCAGAGAGTGCTGCAGGGCTCAAACTCATGAACCACGAGATCATGACCTGAGCTAAAGCTGGACACTTAACTGACTGAGCCACCCAGGCACCCCTAGATGTGATTAACTTTTGTAATCAGTTGGCTCTCAGTAAAGCAGATTATCCTCCATAATGTGGGTTAGCCACATCCAATCAGTTGAAGGTCTTATGAACAAAAACTGAAGTTTCTCAAGAAGAATGAATTCTACTTCAAGAACATAACAATTCTGAGTGAATTTTCAGTCTTTTGCCCTGCAATGGAGATTTCAGACTCAATACTGCAACATCAAATTCTACCTTAATTTCCTATTTGCTGGCCTCCCCTATAGATTTCCAACTTGCCAGCCGACACAATCATGTGAGACAATTTTTTTTTTAATGTCTTTATTTATTTTTGAGACAGAGAGAGACAGAGCATGAACAGGGGACGGTCAGAGAGAGGGAGACACAGAATCCGAAACAGGCTCCAGGCTCTGAGCTGTCAGCACAGAGCCCGACGCAGGGCTCGAACTCACGGACCGCGAGATTGTGACCTGAGCTGAAGTCGGCTGCTTAACCGACTGAGCCACCCAGGCGCCCCTGAGACAATTTTTTAAAAACTCTTTAACACCCCCCCACCCCCCACACACATAGGTGTCTCTGGGGAGCCTTATGCACACCCTAAAAAAATGAAAAGGAAAACTAGAGAGTGGGGAAAAACATTTTAAATATATATCTTACAAAGGGTTTATATCCAAAATATATAAAGTACTCTTTTAATCCAGTAATATAAAGATCCATAAAGAAGGGGAACAGATTTAAACAAATACTTTGTAACATGAGATCAAGAAATGGTCAATGAGCATATCAAATTATAATGAACATTATTTGTCATTAGAGAAGTGCATATTGAAATATCAATATAATTATACTACACACCAACTAGAATTACTAAAATTATATAACTGACAATTATAAATATTGCTAAATATGGAGCACTTAGAATTTTCACATGTTTCTGGTTAATGTAAAATTTATAACCACTGAAATATTTTTGATGGTTTTTTATAAACTCAAATTTACAATTATGATATGAGTCCACTGGATATTTACCCACGGTAAATGAAAACTTTTGTCCACAAAAGACTTATATTGGTATTTCATAGCAGCTGTATTAATAATAATTATAAACTGGTAATAATGTGAATGTCTGTCAACAGGTAAATGAATGAACACATTGTGATATATCTGCACAATGGAATGCTAATCAGTAAAAGGAAACAAATTTCTGATATATGTAAATATATAGATGAAGTTCTAAACGTGTTTAGACACAAAAGAGAACGTATGTTAATACAGTTCCACTCATGAAATTTTAGAAAAGGGAAAAAGCAAATTGTAATTTGTAATTATAGAAGACAAATCCATTTGGGACTTGGGTGTTAGGGGATTGACTGCAAAAAGAATTTTGAGGAATGATGGAATACCTTTACTTCCTAATTCTGGTAGTGTTTACATTGCTGTACATAGTTTTCGAAACTCATGTAACTCTACACTTATAATGAACACATTTACGTGAACTATATTTCAATAAGGTTTATACTAAAAATCATAAATCTGTTAAAAGGCATCGAAGATTTGCATAGGTACTGGCAACTTTGGAAGCCAAACTTTAAAAAGAAGGAATGCTCAAAGAAGCGAGCCTGTCATCGATGCTGCTTTTTCCTCAAATTATAGGAATTGCCAATTCTGAAAGGAGGTGCTGACGTGGTACAAAACCAAGCATCACTTTCTGTGGAGTCAATAGTAGTACACTGACAAATAGTGCAGTAATTGGCCCTAGGAAGGAGGTGAGACCTTGGGCAATAACCCACTTTCAGTCGGGACTCTGAAAGGCGTGAGGCTGAGGTACATGTAGAATTTCCATTGTACAGTTTGAAGCCAAACTTCAGATCATATATTCCTTAGATGAGTCCACCTACTGCGGGATCTCCAGCTCCTTTAGCCTATCTTCCTAACAGAAGCATGAGCAAATCCGATCTGGAGAAAGGTCCCATCACCCAGAGTCTCTAATTATATCTACAGTTTTTCACATTAAATATCACAGTATGGGACACCTGGGTGCTCAGTCAGTTAAGTGTACGACTCCAGCTCAGGTCATGATCTCACGGCTCATGAGTTCGAGCCCTGTGACGGGCTTTGTGCTGACAGCTCAGAGCCTGGAGCCTGCTTCAGATTCTGGGTCTCCCTCTCTCTCTGTCCCCATCCCCCACTTGTACTCTCTGTCTCTCAAAAACATTAAAAAAAAGTTAAATACCACATTAATATATCTGACAACCAGATGAGTATATGGACAGGTGAGGGGGGATGACAAAATACCAAGAACTTATTTTAGATAACCAAGAAAGCCAAATAATGGAGTTCACAGACATGGACTTTAAAACCATAGAAATGGACTTGTTAGGCTAAAACACATAATAGCTGAAAGTAATATTCACTTAATAGATAAGATGTAAAGGAAAAGAGAGTAAAAAATTTGTCAAAAGAAAATATTACAGTGATGCCATAGAGAAGCAAAAAGATGGATGTCAGAAGAAGGACCATAAGAGATACGTGGACTATATAGTGAAAAAGACTGATTGGAGTGAAGAACAGGGTGGAGAGAGAATGGGACTGAACAGTACTTAAAGAGATACTGGCTGAAGAATGTTAGAAGATTGAAGAAAGATCAATCTGCACGTTTTAAAAAAAAGTTTTATAAACATAAATTTATGAAGGTAAATTAAAACATACGTAAGTATATTACAGCAAAGCTAGTAAAAATTAATGACAAGGAGAAAGTCTTCAAAACATCCAAAGAGAAGAAACATTGTGTTTAAAGGGGGAACATGGGACACCTGGGTGACTCAGTCGGTTAAGTGTCTGACTCTTTATTTCAGCTCAGGTCATGATCTTTCAGTTTGTGAGATTGAGCACCATATAGGGCTCTGTGCTGAATGTGGAGCCTGCTTGGAATTCTCTTTCTCCCTCTCTCTCTGCCCCTCCCTGACTCGCATGCACACGTGTCTCTTCCTTTCTCTCTCTCTCAAAATAAATAAACATTAAAAATGAGGGGAACATAACATTTACAAGTGACTTGCTAACAGAGATGATGGAAATCAGAATACAATGGAATAATGTATTCAAAGAACTAAAAGAAAATAATTGCCAACTTAAACCTGTGTATCAAGTCAATCTATCAAGATTAAGTAAAAATAGCAACATTTTTGGACCTATAAGGCCAAGAAATTTCACCATTAGGTCTTCACTAAAGAAAATATTAAAGGGGGTTGTTTGTGCAAAGTTAAGATTCCAGAGGCAGTATTAGAAATTAAAGAATAAACAGGAACAGAATGGATATATAAATGGGTAAGTCTAAGTTACTGTTGATTGTACAAAATCATCATCATCATTATCAATCACACCTGCCTAGGCCTAAAATATATGCAGAAGCAAAATATATGAAAAAATACACAAATCAAAATAAATGGAATAAAAATTTTTGAATTTCCCTTAATTGCTCAGGAAATGTACAGATTTTGGTTTAATTTTTTTTTAATGTTTATTGATTTTTGAGAGAGAGAGAGACAGAGCATGAGTAGGGGAGGAGCAGAGAGAGAGGGAGACACAGAATCTGAAGCAGGCTCCAGGCTCTGAGCTGTCAGCGCAGAGTCCAACGCAGGGCTCGAGCTCACGAACTGTGCGATCATGACCTGAGCCAAAGTCGGATGCTTAAGTGACTGAGCCACCCAGGCACCCCCAGATTTTGATTTTAGTAAGGGGTACATGCTGGAATCTGTAGGGAACCCCTAAGACATTAGTATGAGAATGTGTAAGAGATAATAAAAGGAAAAATGGAATAATAAAAATTAATCCAAAACAAAGCAAGAGGATTGAAAAAGTAATAGTGCAAGTGAGATAAATGTGACTGTATCTCTATTTCATGGATTTAAGTCAAATGTATCAATAATTATAATAAATATTAACTATAAATTCTCTAAAAGGCAAACACTGCTACAGCTCAATAACAGAATAGCAAATAATGTGATAAAAATGTGCAGAGAACTTCTTAAATTAATTTATTTATTTAAATATAGTTGAATATAACATGATATGAATTTAAAGTTTACAATGCATTGATTAGATATAGTTGTATATTGCAATATGTTTAACATCTTAGCATTAGCTAATACTTCCATCATATCACATAACTATCATTTCTTTATTGTAAAAACAATTAAGGTCTAGTCTCTTAGCGCTTTTGAAGTTTATAATACAATATTGTTGATTATAACCGCTCTACTATACATTAGATCTCCAGAATGTGTTTATCTACTGGTTTCAAGTTTGTACCCTTAAATATCCCAGTTCTCCTACTCCTCAATCCCTGCTAACCTCAATTCTATGCTCTGTACAAGTTTAGCTTTTTAAGATTCCATATACAAGTGATATAATGCGGTGTTTCTCTTTATCTCTCTAACTTACCTCGCTTAGCATAATGCCCTCAAAGTCCATCCATGTTGTTGCAAATGGCAGGATTTCCTTCTTTCTCCTGGCTGAATAGTATTCCACTGTATGTGTACACATACACATACACACATCCACATCCACATCTTCTTCATCCATTTACCCACTGAGGGACACTTAAGGTGTTTCCATATGTAAAAATGCTGTAGTAAATACTGCAATGAATATGGAATTGCAGGTATCTTTTTGAAATCCTGATTTCATTTCCTTTGGATGTATACCCAGAAGGGGGATTGCTGGATCATATGATCACTCTATGTTTTGTATTTTGAACTTCCATACTGGTTTCCATAGTATCTGTACAAATTTACATTCCCACCAATAGTGCACTAGGTAGGGTTCCTTTCCCACACATTTTTACCAACAGTTGTTATTTTTTATCTTCTAGATGATAGTATTCTAACAGGTGTGAGGTAATATTTTATTGTGGTTTTGACTTAGATTTTCCTGATGATTAGTAATGGTGAACACTTTTCATGTACTTGTTATCTATTTGTATGTCTTCTTTGGAAAAATACCTATTGAGTTACTTTGCCCATTTAAAAACATTTTTTTTTACATTTTTTTATTTTTCAGAGAGAGTGCAAGTGTGGGAGGGGCAGAGAGAGAGGGGGAGACACAGAATCTGAAGCAGGCTCTAGGCTCTGAGCTGTCAGCACAGAGACTGATGTGGGGCTCGAACTCACGGACTGTGAGATCAGGACCTGGGCGGAAGCCGGACACTTAGCCAACTGAGCCACCCAGGCGCCCCTACTTTGCCCATTTTTAATTTGATTTTTTTTGTTATTGGCTTGCGTGAGCTTTTGGATATTTTAGATATTATCCCATATGCAATATATAGCTTGAAAATATTTTTTCTCCTTTTCTGTAGGTTGACTTTTCATTTTGCTGATTTTTTCTTTTCCTGTGCAGAAGTTTTTTTGTTTCATGTAGCTTCACTTGTTTATTTTTGCTTTTCTTGATTATGTTTCTGATGTCATATACAAAAAAAAAAAAAAATCATTGCTAAGACCAATGCCAAGTGAATTCTTCTCTGTGTTTTCTTGTAGGAGATTTGCAATGTCAGGTCTTATGTTTATGTTTTAATTTATGTTGAGTTATTTTTAATGAGTGCTGTAAGATCGCGGTCTGATTTTGGGCGCCTGGGTGGCGCAGTCGGTTAAGCGTCCGACTTCAGCCAGGTCACGATCTCGCGGTCCCTGAGTTCGAGCCCCGCGTCGGGCTCTGGGCCGATGGCTCAGAGCCTGGAGCCTGCTTCCGATTCTGTGTCTCCCTCTCTCTCTGCCCCTCCCCCATTCATGCTCTGTCTCTCTCTGTCCCAAAAATAAATTAAAAAAAAAAAAAAAAAAACGTTGAAGATCGCGGTCTGATTTCATTTTTTTGCATGTGATGATCCACTTTTTGCATCACCATTTGTTGAAGAGGCTTTCATTTCCCCATTGAGTGTTCTTGGACCATTGTCAAATATTAGTTGACCATATCTGCAGGGGTTTATTTCTGGGCTCTCTTCCATTGGTCTAAGTGTCTATTCTTATGTCAGTACCATACTATTTTAATTACTAGAGCTTTGTATTATAGTGTGAAATCATGAAGTGTGATGTCTCCAGCTTTGTTTTTTTCCCCCCAGAATTGCTTTGAATATTTGGGGTCTTCTCTGGTTTCACACAAATTTTAGAATTATTTTTTTCTCTTTCTGTGAAAATTGCCTTTATGATTTTGATAGGGATTACATTGAATTTATAAATATACTTAGTGGCATGATATTTTAACAATATTAATTCTCCTGACCATGAACATGGGATATCTTTCCATTTATTGTGTCTTCTTCAACTTATTTCATCAAAGTCTTGTAGTTTTCATTGTGCTGAATGTCCACTTCCTTGGTTAAATTATTAAGTATTTTACTGTTTTTCATGCTATTGTGAATAGGATAGTTTTATTCCTTTTTTCATATATTTCATTGTTAGAGTATACAAACACAACTGATTTCTCTATGTTGATTTTATATCCTGCAACTTTCCTGAGCTTGATTGGTTCTACAGGTTTTGGGTTGAGTCTTTACTATTTTCTACATATAAGACCATATCACCTACAAATAATGACAATTTTACTTCTTTTCTAATTTGGATGCTTTTTATTTCTTTTTTAAAAAATAATTTATTTTTTAATTTACATCCACGTTAGCATATAGTGCAACAATGATTTCAGGAGTAGATTTCTTTTTTTTTTTTTAAGTTTATTTATTTTTGACAGAGACATAGTGTGAGCATGAGCTGGGGAGGGGGCAGAGAGAGAGGGAGACACAGAATCCGAAGCAGGCTTCAGGCTCCAAGCTGTCAGCACAGAGCCTGACGCGGGGCTCAAACTGATGAACCGCGAGATCATGACCTGGGCCGAAGTTGGACGTTCAACCGACTGAGCCACCCAGGCGCCCCTCAGGAGTAGATTTCTTAATTCCCCTGACGCATTTAGTCCATCCCCCCTCCCACAACCCCTGCAGTAACCCTCTATTCTTCATATTTAAGAGTCTCTTATGTTTTGTCCCCCTCCCTGTTTTTATATTATTTTTACTTCCCTTCCCTTATGTTCATCTGTTTTTTATCTTTAAGTCCTCATATGAGTGAAGTCATATCATATTTGTCTTTCTCTGACTAGTTTTGCTTAGCATAATACTCTCTAGTTCCATCCACATAGTTGCAAATGGCAAGATTTCATTCTTGTTGATTGCCAAGTAATACTCCATTGTGTGTGTGTGTGTGTGTGTGTGTGTGTGTGTGTGTGTGTGTGTGTATACCACATCTTCTTAATCCATTCCTTCATAGATGTACATTTGGACTCCTTCCATACTTTGGCTATTGTCAATAGTGCTGC
The DNA here is from genome assembly GCF_028018385.1 of Neofelis nebulosa. Classification (NCBI taxonomy): domain Eukaryota; kingdom Metazoa; phylum Chordata; class Mammalia; order Carnivora; family Felidae; genus Neofelis; species Neofelis nebulosa. Next base: position 127,243,517 of record NC_080783.1, read on the forward strand.
TATAAACATTGGAGGGCATGTGCCCCTTTGAAACAGCATACTTATATCCCTTGGATAAATACCTAGTAGTGCAATTGCTGGGTTGTAGGGTAGTTCTCTTTTTAAGTTTTTGAGAAACCTCCATACAGTTTTCCAGAGTGGCTGCATTAGTTTTCATTCCCACCAGCGGTGCAAAAGAGATCCTCTTTCTCCACATCCTCGCCAACATCTGTTGTTGCCTAAGTTGTTAACTTTAGCCATTCTGACAGATGTGAGGTGGTATCTCATTGTGGTTTTGATTTGTATTTCCCTGATGAGTGATGTTGAGCATTTTTTCATGTGTCAGTTGGCCATCTGGATGTCTTCTTTGGAGAAGTGTCTATTCATGTCTTTTGGCCATTTCCTCACTGGATTATTTGTTTTTGGGTGTTGAGTTTGATAAATTCTTCATAGATTTTGGATACTAAGCCTTTATCTGATATGTCATTTGCAAATATCTTCTCCCATTCCATCAGTTGCCTTACAGTTTTGCTGATTGTTTCCTTCACTGTGCAGAAGCTTTTTATTTTGATGAGGTCCCACTAGTTCATTTTTAGTTTTGTTTCCCTTGCCTCCAGACACGTGTTGAGTAAGAAGTTGCTGTGGCCAAGGTCAAAGAGATTTTTGCCTGCTTTCTCCTCGAGGACTTTGATGGCTTCCTGTCTTACATTTAGGTCTTTCATCCATTTTGAGTTTATTTTTGTGTATGGTATAAGAAAGTGGTTCAGGTTCATTTTTCTGCATGTCGCTGTCCAGTTTTCCCAGCACCACTTGCTGAAGACACTCTTTATTCCATTGGATAGTCTTTCCTGCTTTGTCCAAGATTAGTTGGCCATACATTTGTGGGTCGATTTCTGGGTTCTCTATTCTGTTCCATTGATCTGAGTGTCTGTTTTTGTGCTAGTACTATACTATCTTGATAGATGAGAGCTTTGTAATACAGCTTGAAGTCCAGGATTGTGATGCTTCCAGCTTTGTTTTTCTTTTTCAAAATTGCTTTGGCTATTTGGTGTCTTTTCTGGTTTCATACAAATTTTAGAATTGTTTGTTGTGGTTCTGTGAAGAATGATGGTGTTATTTTGATAGGTATTTCATTGAATATGTAGATTGCTTTTGGTAGTATTGACATTTTAGCAATATTTGTTCTTCCTTTCCAGGAGCATGGAATATTTTTCCATTTTGTTTGTCTGTCTTCTTCAATTTATTTCATAAACCTTCTATAGTTTTCAGTTTATAGATTTTTCACCCCTTCAGTTAGATTTATTCCTAGATATTTTATTGTTTTTGGTGCAATTGTAAGTGGGATTGATTCCTTGATTTCTCTTTCTGGTCTTCATTGTTGGATGTATAAGAATGCAACTGATTTCTGTGCATTGATTTTATATCCTGCAACTTTACTGAATTCATGGATTAGTTCTAGCAATTTTTGGTGGAATCTTTTGGGTTTTCCATGTAGATTATCATGTCATCTGCAAAGAGTGAAAGTTTGACCTCCTACTGGCCAATTTGGATGGCTTTTATTTCTTTGTGTTGTCTGATTGCAGAGGCTAAGACTTCCAGTACTATGTTGAATAACAGTGGCAAGACTGGGCATCCCTGTCTTATTCTTGACCTTATGGAGAAAGCTCTCACTTCTTCCCCATTGAGGATGATATTAGCATTGGGTCTTTCATGTATGGCTTTTGTGATCTCAGGTATGATCTTTCTTTCTATCCCTACTTTCTTTTTTTTTTTTTTAATTTTTTTTTCAACTTTTTAAAATTTATTTTTGGGACAGAGAGAGACAGAGCATGAACGGGGGAGGGGCAGAGAGAGAGGGAGACACAGAATCGGAAACAGGCTCCAGGCTCCGAGCCATCAGCCCAGAGCCTGACGCGGGGCTCGAACTCACAGACCGCGAGATCGTGACCTGGCTGAAGTCGGACGCTTAACTGACTGCGCCACCCAGGCGCCCCTATCCCTAGTTTCTTGAGGGTTTTTGTCAAGAGAGGATGCTGTATTTTGTCAAATGCTTTCTTTGCATCTATTGGGAGGATCATGTGGTTCTTGTCCTTTCTTTTATTGATGTGATGTATCACATTGATTGTTTTGTGGATATTGAGCCAGGCCTGCATCCCAAGTATAAATCCCACTTGGTCATGGTGAATAATTTTTTTAATGTCTTACTGGATCCGGTTGGCTAATATCTTGTTGAGGATTCTTGCATCCATGTTCATCAGGGAAATTGGTCTATAGTTCTCCTTTTTCATGGGGTCTTTGGTTTTGGAATCAAGGTAATGTTGGCTTCATAGAAAGAGTTTGGAAGTTTTCCTTCCATTTCTATTTTTTGGAACAGCTTCAAGAGAAAGATGTTAACTCTTCCTTAAATGTTTGATAGAATTCCCCTGGAAAGCCATCTGGCCTTGGACTCTTGTTTTTTGGGAGATTTTTGATTACTAATTCAATTTCTTTATTTGTTATGGGTCTGTTAAATATTTCTATTTCTTCCTGTTTCAGGTTTGGTCATTTCTATGTTTCTAGGAATTTGTCCATTTCTTCCAGATTTCCCATTTTATCGGTGTGTAATGCTCATAATATTCTCTTATTATAATTTGTATTTCTGCTGTGTTGGTTGTGATCTCTCCTCTTCATTCTTGATTTTATTTATTTCGGTCCTTTCCTTTTTCTTTTTGATCAAACTGGCAAGGGTTTATCAATTTTGTTAATTCTTTGAAAGAAGCAGCTTCTGGTTTCATTGATCTGTTCTGTTGTTGGGTTTTTTTTTTGTTTTTTGTTTTTTTGTTTTTGTGTGTGTAGTTTTTTTGTTTGTTTCAATAGCATTGATTTCTGCTCTAATCTTTATTATTTCCTATCTTTTGCTGGTTTTTGGTTTATTTGCTGTTCTTTTCCAGCTTCTTAAGGTGTAAGGTTAGGTTGTGTATCTGAGACCTTTCTCCCTTCTTTAGGAAGACTTGGATTGCTATATACTTTCCTCTTATGATCGTCTTTGCTGAGTCCCAGAGGTTTGGGGCTGTGGTGTTATCGTTTTCATTGGCTTGCAGGTGCTTTCGAATTTCCTCTTTAACTTCTTGGTTATCCCATTAATTCTTTAGTAGGATGGTCTTTAGTCTCCAAGTATTTGTTATCTTTCCACATTTTTTCTTGTGGTTGATTTCGAGTTTCATAGCATTGTCGTCTGAAAATATGCACGGTATGACCTCAGTCTTTTTTTTTTTTTTTAATTTTTTTTCAACGTTTTAAATTTATTTTTGGGACAGAGAGAGACAGAGCATGAATGGGGGAGGGGCAGAGAGAGAGGGAGACACAGAATCGGAAACAGGCTCCAGGCTCCGAGCCATCAGCCCAGAGCCTGACGCGGGGCTCGAACTTACAAACCGTGAGATCGTGACCTGGCTGAAGTCGGACGCTTAACCGACTGCGCCACCCAGGCACCCCGATCTCAGTCTTTTTGTACTTGTTTAGGGCTGATTTGTGTCCCAGTGTGTGATCTATTCTGGAGAATGTTCCATGTGCACTGGAGAAGAAGGTGTATTCCTTCTGCTTTAGGATGCAACTGCTTTAGGATGCAATTTTCTGAATATATCTGTTAAGTCCATCTGGTCCAGTGTGTCATTCAAAGCTATTGTTTCCTTGTTGATTATCTGTTTAGGTGGCCTGTCCATTGCTCTAAGTGGGGTGTTGAAGTCCCTACAATTGTGGTATTATTATCAATCAGTTTCTTTATGTTTGTGATTAATTGATTTATATATTTGGGTGCTGCCACATTTGGAGCGTAAGTGTTTACAATCGTTAGATCTCCTTGGTGGATAGACCCCTTAAGTATGATATAATGCCCTTCTTCATTTCTTGTTACAGTCCTTATTTTAAAGTCTAGATTGTCTGATATAAGTATGGCTACTCCAGCTTTCTTTTGTTGACCATTAGCATGATAGATGGTTCTCCATCCCCTTACTTTCAATCTGAAGGTGTCTTTAGGTCTAAAGTGGGTCTCTTGTAAACAGCATATAGATGGATCTTGTTTTCTTATCCATTCTGTTACCTTATGTCTATTTATTGGAGCTTTTAGTCCATTGACATTTAGAGTGCATACTGAAAGATATGAACTTTTTCCCATTGTGTTGCCTGTAGAGTTGGAGTTTCTGGTAGTGTTCCCTAGTCCTTTCTAGTCTTTGTGCTTTTGGTCTTTTTTGTTTTGTTTTGTCTTTTCTCCCTTCAGAGAGTCCCCCTTAAAATTTCTTGCAGGGCTGGTTTAGTGGTCACGAACTCCTTTAAGTTTTGTCTGTCTGGGAAACTTTTTCTCTCTCCTTCTCTTTTGAATGACAGCCTTGCTGGAGAAAGAATTCTTCCCTGCATATTTTTTCTGATTCAGCACACTGAATATATCCTGCCACTCTTTCTGGCCTGCCAAGTTTCTGTGGATAGGTTTCTGCAAACCTGATCTGTGTTCCCTTGTAGGTTAAGGACTTTTTTTCCCTTGCTACTTTCATGATTCTCTCCTTGCCTGACTATTTTGTGAATTTGAGTTATGATATGCCTTGTTGATGGTCAGTTTTGTTGAATCTAATGGGAGTCCTCTGTGTTTTCTGGATTTTGAGGTCTGTGTCTTTCCCCAGGTTAGGAAAGTTTTCTGCTATGATGTACTCACATAACCCTTCTATCCCTTTTTCTCTCTCTTCATCTTTTTGGGACCCATATGATTTTGATGTTACTTTTTAATGACTCGCTGATTTTTCTAATTCTTAAATCATGCTCTTTTGCCTTAGTCTCCCTCTTTTTTTCTGCTTCATTATTCTCCTAGAGGACAAGTTTGTCCTTTATATTGCTGATTTACTGCTCTGCCGCATCCATCTTTGCCTCCGTGGCATCTATTCGAGATTGGAGCTCAGTTATCCATTTTTTACATTTCTTCCTGACTACCTTTTTCTTCTTTTATATCCTCAGATAGGGATTCTAATCTGTTTTCAACCCCAGCTAGTATTCTTATTATTGTGATTCTAAATTCTAGATCAGACGTCTTGCTTGTGTCTGTTGATTAAGTCCCTGGCTGTCATATCTTTCTGCTCTTTCTTTTGGGGTGAGTTCCTTCATTTCATCATTTTGAAGGAAAAGGAATTCGTGAGATAAAAAAATTAAAATTATAAAATAAAAACAACACACACAAAAATCAAATAAATGATGCTAGATCCTAGGTGTGTTTTGGTCTCGTTGTTGAAAAGGGCTTGATAGATTAGTTGAAAAAGGGAAAGATAAACAAAAGAAAAAAGAAAAAAGGAAAATGTTTGAAAATTTGAAAAAAATGAATACAATGAAATAGGATTAAATGACATGATGGAAGTAAAATAGAAATTGAAAAGTTTACAAAAAAGTAAAAAATATAGTAGAAAAAAATTAAAGAAATTTTTTTATAAAAATTGAAAATAAAAATAAATTTTTTTCTCTTTCTGTATTCAAGCAAAAAAAAGAAAAAGAAAACAAATTGAATAGATGGACCAGCAAAGACTGAAATACAATTGAAATTACATCAGTTTCCCCTAGAAGTAAACTATGAAGCACCTTATAGTCCATAAACTAAGCAGGCGGAGAAACTTGTGTGGAGGAGAAACTTGTGTTCCTGAAGAGTGAGGTTGGCCCAGTTGGGCGGGGCTTAGTGTAACAGCTCCGTTCTCCACTAGATGGCACTTCTAGTCTACTGCGGTGGATTGTTGTGTCGCATGTAAGTATGTTTGCGCATGTGTGGGAGGGGTGAGAATGGTGTCACCCAGCTACCCAGTCTCTAGTATCAGAAATCTGTTCTCCCTGATCAGCAATCCTGCACACATCCTTTGTCTCCAGCTTCCATCCATACTCCACTTTTAGACTGTCTGTGACCAAGCCGCCAGGTTACTAAGCGGCACCTCCCTCCTGAGTTTTATCTCAAATGCGGCTATGTTTCCCGACCCCTCACTTCTGAGGGACTGCGTCTTTGGCCCACTCAGACCTTCTTGGGGAGGGTCTCATCAAGAAATGGCTGGGTGCTGGGCCACCCCCAGGGACGTTTGGGAGACCGCGTCGCTGCTGATGCCCAGAGACCACGGCTGGGTGCCAGCCCACCCCAGAAAAAGTTCACATGATCACGTAGCAGCAGCATTTCAGGGATTATGAAAAATCACAACACATATCTGGCACCAGGCTTTACCCTTAATGACCTTGTTCCAGCACCAGTGAATGTGGTTGTTCTCCGGGGTCTGCTGGAACCTTTGCCTGTGGGGTGTCTGCATAGCCTCTACCAGATGTCCTCCCAGCAGGGGAACTGCCTCTTCTCTGTGGCCCAAGGACCTCCCGACCTCACTCTGCTCCTGGGGATTCGCCCTTCCTACCAGAACACCATCAGGTATCAAGCTACAGAGTTTCAGACTCTGAGGTCCCCCTGTTTAGAGTCTTAATGGAATTTAAACACTCTTCTTTCTCCTTTCTGTTTTTCCTTCACTTCCTTGTGTGCTCTTTCTTTTCTCTCCAGCTGCTTTCAGGCGGTTGGGTGTGGGATGCTTTCCTGTACTCTCCCTACCCACCCCCCATCTCCATCCTCTCTCCACAAGCAAAAACAGCTCCTTGCCCTCTGTGGCTTCTCTCCCCTGGTTCACCTCTCTGCCCCACGTACCTGCTGAGTTCTGTGATTCAGGTTGTGCAGATTGTTGTGTTAATCCTCAAATCAGTTTTCTAGGTGTGCAAGATGGTTTAGTGTTGATCTGGCTGTATTTCAGGGATGAGAGATGCAAAAAAAAAATATTCCATGCTGTTCTGCCAACTTGGCCCCTCTCAGAAAGCCACTTTTTGTTTCTTTATCTTCCTAATTTCTCTATCTGTGGCTTCCAGTACTATGTAGAATAAAAGTGGTGAGGGTGATCTTAGAGGAAAACCTCTCATTCTTTCACCATTGAGTTTGATGTTAGCTGTGACACTGTCATATATAATCCTTGTTTTGTTCATGTATGTTTCTTTTATACTCAGTTGACTGAGGGTTTTTTAGCATGAAATGATGTATTTTGTCAAGTGCTTTTTTTTGCATCTATTCATATGATCATAGATTTTGTTTTTCATATTACTAATATGATATATCACATTTATTGATTGTGTTTGCTGCATCCCAGGGATAATCCTGCTTGGTAATGTTGTATGATATTTTTAATGTGTTTTTGAATTCAGTTTCCTGATATTTTGTTTATAATTTTTATACCTATATTCATCAGGCATGTTGGCCTTTAGTTTTCTTCTACTGGCATTTGTATGTGGGTAATGCTAACCTTGTAAAATGAGTTTGGAAATATAACCTCATTTTCAATTTCTTGGAAGAATTTGAGCAAAATTGGCATTAATTCTTTAAATATTTGGTAGAATTCACTAGTGAAACCATTTCATACTGATCTTTTCCTTGTTGAGAGGTTTTTGACTAATGATTCAATCACTGTTCTAGTTTGGGTCTGTTTAGAAATTCTATTTCTTCATGATCTACCTGTGGTCGGTTATGTTTCTAGGAATTTATCCATTTCTTTTAGATTATCCAGTGCTTTGAGATAAATAGCTTTTTCTTTCTTTCTTTCTTTCTTTCTTTCTTTCTTTCTTTCTTTCTTTCTTTCTTTCTTTCTTTCTTTCTTTCTGTTTTTTAGTTTCAGGTATAGAATTTAGTGATTCATCGCTTACATACAATACCCAGTGCCATCACAACCAGTGCCCTCCTTAATACCCATCACCCATTTAACCCATCCCCCCACCCACCTCCCCTCCAGCAACCCTCAGCTTATTCTCTATAATTAAGAGTCTGTCTTATGGCTTGCCTCTCTCTTCCACCCCACCAATGTTAATTTGTTTCATTTCTTAAATTCCACATATGAGTAGAATCATATGGTATTTGTATTTCTCTGACTGACTTATTTCACCTAGCATAATAGTTTCCAGCTCCATCCATGCCATTGCAAATGGCAAGATTTGATTCTTTTTGATGGCTAATATTCCATTATATATACATATATATATATATATATATATATATATATATATATATTCATGCCACAAGTTCTTTATTCACCATTCAATAGACATTAGGGCTCTTTCCATACTTTGGCTATTGTTAATAATGCTGCTATAAACTTTGGAGTGTGTGTATCCCTTCAAATCAGTATTTTTGTGTCCTTGGGGTAAATACCTCGTAGTGCAATTGCTGAATGGTAGGGTAGTTCTATTTTTAAGTTTTTGAGGAAACTTCCTACTGTTTTCCAGAGTGGCTTCACCAGTTTGCATTCCCATAAACAGTGTAAGAGGGTTCCTCTTTCTCTGCATCATCACCGACATCTGTTTTTCCATGAGTTGTTAATTTTAGCCATTCTGAAAAGTGATCTTTTTATTTGTGTCATTAGTTCTCATGTTTCTTTCATTTCCAATTTTATTTATTTGAGTGAGTTTCCCCTCTATTTTCTTAGACTAGTGAAGGGTTTGTCAGTTTTATCTTTTCAAAAAGCCAACTCTTAGTTTTTTAAAAATCATTTTGCTATTTTCTATTTCTTTGACTTTTTCTCTAACCTTTGTTATTTTCTTCCTTCTGCTAACTTTGGATTTGGTTTATTACTATTTTTCTAGTTCCTTGAATTGTAAAGTTAGGTTGTTAATTTGAGGGTTTTTTTTAATGTATTCATTAATCACTATGAATTTCCTTCTTGGTCCTGATTCTTCTACATCCTCTCTGGGGAGTCCACCATAGTGATGGCTGCTGGTTACTTCAATGGAAAATAGCTGCTGGTGTCTTCTGAGGAGTAGACTGTCAGGATCCACACTAACAAACATTTTAGAGTCCTCAACTTTGAACAGTATAGGAGCCTGGGGTTGTTTTGAGGGCTACTGAATTCCTAGGCAGTAAAGCCTGGAAGAGTCCTCTGCAGAGCAAGCCAATGGAAAATGTGATGGCACCCACCATGTAGCTAATACTGATAACCCCACCCTTTTACTTTGTTCCTAATCACCTCCAGATATCTTAACTAACACAATCTTCCCAGTGACCCTTTCTGTGTGGTTTATCTTAATTTTTTGCTCCACTGTGTTGCTATAGAATCTTAATGATACTTTTGAGCTCTCTAAGGCCTATTTTCATTTATGGATAACTATTTAAATGTTATGCTTTGTGGGGGGATGAAGATTGATATATCCTATTCTGTGTCTAGCTGACATTATTCATGTTCATTATACTCAACAGTGGAAAGTTGAAAACTTTCATCAAAATAAGGAACCAGGTAAGAATGCCTTACCTTGCTGCTTCTACTCAGCATAGTATTGGAAGTACTAGCCAGAACAATTAAGCTAGAAAACAAAATGAATCAAAATTTGAAAAGAGGAAGCAAAATTGTCTTTGTTTGCGGATGATGTGATCTTATATGTGGAATACCCTAGAGACTCCACCAAAAAATTTTTAGAACTACAACCAGACTCAGTAATGTTACACAATACAAAATAAACATGCAAAAATTATGTGATTCTGTATACTAACAATGAACTATCTGAAAGAGAAATTAAGAAAACAATTCCAGGGGTGCCCGAGTAGCTCAGTTTGTTAAGTGTCTGACTCTTGATCTCAGCTCAGGTCTTAGTCTTGATGTCGTGAGCTCAAGCCCCACACTGGGTTCCATGCCAGGCATGGAGCCTACTTGAAAAAGAAAAAAAGGAAATAATTTCATTTACATTAGCACCCAAAACAATAAAATGTTTAAGAATAAATTTAACAGAGAAAATTTTGAACATTAAAACTCTAAGAAATTAAAGACACAAATAAATGGAAAGATAGCCCATGATCATGATTGAAAGAATTAATATTGTTAAAATATTCTCTCTATCCAAAATGATGTACAGAATCAATTCAGTCTCTATAAAAATTACAATGGCATTTTTCACAGAAGTAGACAAAACAATTCCAGAATTCACATGGAGCCACAAAATACCCCAAATAACTAAAGGAATCTTGAGAAAAAAGAACAGCATAACACTTCTTGATTTCAAGCTATACTACAAAGTTATAGGATCATAACAGTATGGTACTGGCAAGAAAACAGACACACAAACCAACAGAACAAAAAAGTAATCCAGAATTGAACCTACATATATAGTCTACTAATCTTTGGCAAGATTGTCAAGAATACGCAATGGAGAAAAGATAGACTCTTCAATAAATAGAGTTAGAAGAACTGGTTATCCACATACAAAAGAGTTATCAACAGTCTACTTATCCTAACTGATAAGGAGTTAATATTAAAAATATAAAAAGAACTCATAAAATTCAATAGCAAAAGAAAAAAATCTCATTAAAAATTGGGCAAAGGACCTAAATAGAAATTTTTCCAATGAAGGTATACAGATAACCACAAGTACACAAAAAGATGCTCAATATGACCAGGGAAATCTTGGTTGAAACCACAATGAAATACATCTCACATCTGTTAGAATAGCTATTAACAACAACAGCAACAAAAGAGTTAGTAAGGATGTGGAGAAAAGAGAGCCTTGTATACTGCTGATGGAAATATAAGTTGGTATAGCCATTATGGATAACAGTATGAAATGGAGGTTCATTAAAAAATTAAAACTACCATATAATCCACCAATCCCATTTCTGAGAATATATCTGAAAGAAAAAAAAAATCAAGCAAATCTACTATTCTTTTTCTAATTTCCTGTAGAGAAAGCTTAAGTTATTGTTTTTTAGATCTTAAAATATGCACTCCATGCTATAATTTCTTTCTAAACACTGCTGCTATAGACTGAATGTTTGAGTCTTGTTCCCCCACCCCAAATTCATAAATTGAAACCTAATGCTGACGTGAGTATTTGAGGTGGGGCACTTGGGAAGTGAGGTTATTAGGGAAGAGCCCTCATAAATGTGATTAGAATCTTTATAAAAGAGACTGTAGAGGGGCACCTGGGTGGCTCAGTCGGTTGAGCGTCCGACTTCAGCTCAGGTCATGATCTCAAGGTCTGTGAGTTCAAGCCCTGCGTCAAGCTCTGTGCTGACAGCTCAGAGCCTGGAGCCCGTTTCAGATTCTGTGTCTCCCTCTCTCTGACCCTCCCCCATTCATGCTCTGTCTCTCTCTGTCTCAAAAATAAATAAAACATTTTAAAAAAATAAAAAAAAGAGACTGTAGAGATTTTCCTTCCCTCTTTTGATATGTGAGAACATAGCAAAAAATCTATGAACCAAGAATTAGACTCTCATAAGACACTAAATCTGCCAGCGGCTTTATCTTGGATTTCTCAGCCCCCAGAACTGTGAGAAATAAATGTTTCTTGTTTATAAACCACCCAATCTGTGGTATTTTGTGATAGCAGCCCAAACAGACTAAAACAATGGCCTTTGCTGAGTTCCACAAATTCTGGTAAGTTGCATTTTCATTCAGTTCAAAACATTTAAAAAATTTTTGAGCTTTCTTCATTGACCCATGTGTTATTTAATCTTTACGTATATTGGGATTTTCTGGCTAGTTTCCTGTTGTTGATACATAGTTTAATTATGTTACGGTCTGAGAGCATACATTGTATATTTTCATTCTTTTTAATTTCTTAAGGTGTATTTTGTGTCAAAGAATGTGGTCTATCTTAGTAAATATTGAATATGAACTCGAAAAGTCTGTGTATTCTACCTCTTTTTGATTAGTAGTCTATTGATGTCAGTTATATCGAGTTGCTTCATGGCGCTGTTGATTTTAACTATGTCCGTACCAATTTTCTTCCTGCTAGATCTGTCCATTTCTGATACTCAGTGTTGAGGTTTCCAACTATATTAGTGAATTCGTTTATTTATCCTTGCAATTTTGATTTCCTTTATTTTGATGCTCTGTTGATAGGGACATGCATGTTTTGTATTGTTATGTTTTCTTGGACAATTGACCCATGTCTCATTATGTAACACTGCTCTTCATACCTGATAATTATTCTTGCTCTGAATTCTGCTCTGTCTGAAATTAATATAGCTACTCCAGCTTTCTTTTTTTTTTTTAAGTTTATTTATTTTTTGTTTTTTTTGAGAGAGAGAGTACAAGCAGGGGAGGACCAGAGAGAGGGAGAGAGAGCAAATCCTAAGCAGGCTCCAAACTGACAACATGGAGCCCAATGCGGTTCCCCAACCCACGAATCGTGAGATCTTGACCTGAGCTGAAATCAAGAATTGGACGCTTAACCAACTGAGCCGCCCAGGCACCCCCTAACTTTCTTTTGATTAGTGTTATCATGGTTATCTTATTTGTTCTATTACTTTTAACCTACATGTATCCTTGTATTTAAAGTGGGTTACACATGGATAACATAGGTAGGTTTTATTTTTTACATACTCTGGTGTAAAAATTCCAGAAATAGCAAAAGTAAAACAACTGGATCATAGTAATTAGTAAGAGTTTATTATAAGCACAAAAACAGTTCACAAACTGGGAGCTCTGAAACCAACAGTAGAAAGAGGCTCAGAGGAATATTATTATAAGATAGCTTATATTGTAAGAATGCAGGGGTTGCATCTTTACAATAAGTTGATTACAGTATTAGAGTTTTTCTACTAATAAGGGACTGCCAGTTTGGGGGAATAGCTTGTTTCATTTATGATTTTAAGAGGCATAAGAATGGCTCAAGTTTGACTTGCGTTGCAGAATTGGCTGTATTAAGTTTTCCTTATGTGGTTTAATTGGGTTTTTCTGCTCAGGAAATTTTCATCTCGTTTCCATTCTATATTTGATTTTAACATCATCAATCTCTATCTTCTAATTGATGTATATAGGGCATTGATGTTTAAAGTTATTGTTATATAGTTCAGTTAATATCTATCATATTTGTTACTGTTATCTATTCCTTGCCATGAATGTTTGTTCAACTTTTTGTGTTCCGCTCTTTTGCTGACCATTGCATTTTTAATTGAGCATTTGATATCATCCCACTTTATGTCCTCTCTTACTATATCAATAATAGGTTGTTTTTTTAACCTTTTTGAGTTATTCTCCTAGAGTTTAAGTGTACATTGACAGCTAATGCAAGTCCATTTTTGAATAAATCTATATCACAACACAGATGATGCAGGTAGCTTATAACAACAAAATATCCCTAATTCTTTTCCATTTTTTTAAACCATTATTGCCACTCATTTTATATATAAGCTATAATCATCAAATACATTGTTGATAGTATTTTGAGTAAACCATTATCTGTTATTTCAATTAAGAAGAAAAAAATTAGGGGCACCTGCATGGCTCAGTTGGTTAAGTGTCTGACTGGCTCAGGTCATGATCTTATGGTTTTTGAGTTCAAGTCCCACATTGGGGTCTCAGCTGGTAGTGTGAAGCCTTCTTTGGATTCTCTCTCTCTCTTTCTCTTTCTCTCCCCGCCCCCCACCTTGGACAGAGAGATCGGGGCAATCTTCTGCTTACACTCTCCATTTCTCTCAAAAATAAACATTGAAAAATTTTTTTGAATTAGAGTTTTTATTTTACTTTCACTTATTCCTTCTCTAATGCTCTTTATTTATGTTGATCTCAGTTTCTGACCTGTATTATTTTTCTTCACTCTGAGAAAGTTCTTTTACATTTCTTTTTTTCCTTTTTAAAATTTTATTTTAATTCCAATAGAGTTAACATACATTGTCATATTAGTTTCAGGTATGCAGTATAGTGATTCAGTAATTCCATACATCACCCAGTGCTCATAACCCAAGTGCACTCCTTAATTCTCATCACCTTTTTCATCCATTCACATATTCACCTTCCCTTTGGTAACCATCAGTTCTCTTTAGTTAAGAGTCTGTTTCTTGGGTTCTCTCTCTCTCTCTCTCTCTCTCTCTCTCTCTCTCTCTCTCTCTCTCTTCTCCCTTGCTTGCTTGTTTTGTTTCTTAACTTCCACATATGAATGAAATCATATGGTATTTTCTTTCTCTGACTGACTTATTTCCCTTAGCATTATAATCTCTCATTCATGTCATTGTAATTGGCAGGATTTCATTCTTTTAATGGCTGAATAATATTCCATACACACACACATACACACACACACATGCCACCTCTTCTTTATGCATTCATCAGTTGATGGGCATTTGGGCTGTTTCCACGATTTGGCTATTGTGGATAATGCTGCTATAAATATCAAGGTGCATGTATCCCTTTGAATTAGTATTTTTGTATCCTTTGGGTAAATACTTCCATTTTTAACATTTGAGAAACCTCTACACCATTTTCCAGACTGCACCAGTTTGCGTCCCTGGCAATAGTGCAAGACAGTTCTCCTTTCTCTACATCCTTGTCAACAACTGTTGTTTCCTGTGTTATTAATTTTAGCCATTTTGACAAATATGGGGTGGTATCTCATTGTAGTTTTAATTTGCATTTCCCTGATGGTGAATGATGTTGACCATCTTTTTATGTGTCTATTGGCCATCTGTACATCTTCTTTGGGAAATTTCCTATTCATGTCTTCTGCCCATTTTTTTAACTGGGTCATTTAATTTTTTGGTGTTGAATTTGATAAGTTCTTTATATATTTTGAATACTAACCATATGCATGTTATGATCTTATTCATTTGTGTTTGCTGAGGCCTGATTTCTGAATATGTGATGTGTTCTGGAGACTCTCCAATGTGTACTTGAAAAGGATGTGTAGGGGCGCCTGGGTGGCTCAGTCGGTTAAGCGTCCGACTTCCGCTCGGGTCATGATCTCACGGTCCGTGAGTTCTAGCCCCGCGTCGGGCTCTGGGCTGATGGCTCAGAGCCTGGAGCCTGCTTCTGAGTCTGTGTCTCCCTCTCTCTCTCTGCCCCTCCCCTGTTCATGCTCTGTCTCTCTCTGTCTCAAAAATAAATAAATGTTAAAAAAAATTAAAAAAAGAAAAAGAAAAGGATGTGTATTCTGCTGTTTTAAGATGGAATGTTCTGAATATATCTGTTAATTCCATCTGGTCCAGTGTGTCATTCAAAGCCATTGTTTCCTTGATTTTCTGCTTAGATCTGTCCATTGATGTAAGTAGGGTGTTAAAGCTTCTAGTAGTATTGCATTATTATCAATAAGTTACTTTATATTTGCTATTAATTTTTTTTATATATTTGGTGCTTTCATGTTGGATGCATAAATTTTTACAATTGTTAGATCTTCTGGTTGGATTGTATCCTTTATGATTATATTGTGCCCTTTTCTCTTTTTACAGTATTTGTTTTAAAGTCTAGTTTATCTGATACAAGTATTGCTACTCCAGATGTCTTTTGACATCAGTTTGCATTTTAAATGTTTATCCATCCCCTCACTTTAGTCTGCAGATAACTTTAGGTCTAAAATGAGTGTCTTGGAAGCAGCCTATAGACGGATTTTTTTTTTTTTAATCATTCGGACACCCTGTATCTTTTGATTGGAACATTTAGTCCATTTACATTGAAAGTAATTATTGATGGATAGTATTTATTGCCGTTTTATTATTTGTTTTGTCATTGTTTCTGGAAATTATCTCTGTTCCTTTCTTGTGGTTGTCACTTTTGTTCTTTTCTTTCCAAAGAAAAAAGAGACCAAAAAAGTTACAAACAGAGAAGGAGGCAAACCATAAGAGACTCCTAAATACAGAGAACGAACTGAGGGTTGACTGGGGGGACGGGGAAAATGGATGATGGGCATTGAGGAGGGTACTTGTTGGGATGATCACTGGGTGTTGTGTGTAAGTGTTGAATCACAGGAATCTACTCCTGAAGCCAAGAGCACACGGTATACACTGTATGTTAGCTAACTTGACAATAAAGTATATAAAAATAAAATGTATATATATCTATATCTGACAACACTGGTTAGTTGTCATGAACATCTTTAGTTTTTGTTTGTGAAACTCTTTTATCTCTCCTATTCTAAATGACAGCTTTGCTGGATATAGTATTATTGGCTGCAGATTTTTCCCATTCAGCACTTTGAATATATTATACTCCTCCCTTATGGCTTGCCATGTTTCTGTTGAGAAATCTCCAGCTAGTCTTATGGGTTTTCCCTTGTAAGTTAAGGACTTCTTTTGTCTTGTTTCTTTTAAGGTCCTTTCTTTTTCACCATATTTTGCAAATTTATTTTACAATATGTCTTGGTATGGGACTGATTTTGTTGACTTTGATAGTAATTCTCTGTGTCTCCTGGATCTGGATGTCTGTTTCCTTCCCCAGATTAGAGAAATTTTCACCTATAATTTCCTTAAATAAACCTGCCCCATTTTCTCTTTCTTCTTCTAGGACTCCTATAAAATGAACATTATTACATACAGTAGGGTCACTGAAATCTCTAAGTCTATTCTCGTGTTGCAAAATTCTTCTCTCTCATTTTTTTAATGCTGATTTTTGAGAGATAGAGAAAGAGAGAGAGAGAGTGTGTGAGTGGGAGAGGGGCAGAGAGAGAGAGGCACAGAACCCAAGCAGACTCTAGGCTCTAAGCTGTCAGCACAGAGCCTGATATGGGGCTCAAACTCACAGACCACAAGATCATGACCTGAGCTGAAGTTGGATGCTTAACTGACTGAGCCATCCAGGCGCCCCTATCTCTCTTTTGTTAAGCTTCATTTCTTTCCATTATTTTGTCTTCTGGGTCACTAATCCATTCCTTTGCTTCTTCTAGCCTGCTATTCATTGCATTAAGCCTGTCTCCATCTCATTTATTGAACTCTTCATTTCTGATTGGTTCTTTTTCCTCTTTCATCTCTGTGGTAAGGGTCTCACTATTGTCTTCTTGTATCAAACCCAGCAAATATCCTTATGATTATTGCTTTAAATTCTCCATCAGGCATGTTTCTTATATCTGTTTATGTTATATCTCTGGCCATGGCCATAACTTGTTCTTTCATTTGGGATATATTTCTCCATCTTTGCATTTTGACCAACTCTCTGCCTTCTTCTCTGTGTTAGAAAATCTAGTTATTCAAATATACAACCTAACCTTATACCTAAAAGAGCTGGAAAAAGAACAGCAAATAAAGCCCCAAACCAGCAGAAGAAGGGAAATAACAAAGATTAGAGCAGAAATCAGTGATATTGAAATTTAAAAAAACAAAAACAAAAACAGTAGAACAGATCAATGAAACCAGAATCTGGTTCTTTGAAGGAATAAACAGAATTGATAAACCCCTAGCCAGACTGATAGAAAAGAAAAAGGAAAGTACCCAAATAAATAAAATCACAAGTGAAAGAGGAAAGATCACAACCAATGCCACAGAAATACAAACAATACTAAGAGAATATTATGAGAAATTATGTGCCAACAAATTGGGCAATCTGGAAGAAATGGACAAATTCCTAGAAACATATAAACTACCAAAACTGAAACAGGAAAAAATAGAAAATTTGAACAAACCCACAACTAGTAAAGAAATTGAATCAATAATAAAAAAAAAATCTCCCAACAAGCGAGTCCAGGGCTGGATGGCATTCCAGAGGAATTCTACCAAACATTTAAAGAAGAGTTAATACCTATTCTTTTGAAGCTGTTCCAAAAAAATAGAAATGGAAGGAAAACTTCCAAACTTTCTATGAGGCTAGCATTACCTTGATTCCAAAACAAGACAAAGACCCCACTAAAAAGGAGAGCTACAGACCAATTTCCCTGATGAACATGGATGCAAAAATTCTCAACAAGATACTAGCCTACCGAATCAAAAAATACATTAAAAGAATTTTCACCAAAATCAAGTGGGATTTATTTCTGGGATGCAGGGCTGGTTCAATATCCATAAATCAATCAATGTGATATATCACATTAATAAAAGAAATGATTAACTACATGATCTTCTCAATAGATTCAGAGAAAGCATTTTACAAATGCTAAATTGATAAAGACCCTCAAGAAAGTAGAGATAGAAGGATTAGACCTCCATATCATAAAATCCATATATGAAAGACCCACTGCTACTATCATCCTTAATGGGGGAAAACTGAGAGCTTTCCCCCTAAGATCAGGATCACAACAAGGATGTCCACCCTCACCACAGTTGTTCAACATAGTATTGGAAGTCCTGGCCTCAGCAATTAGACAACACAAAGAAATAAAAGGCATCCAAATCAGCAAGGAGGAAACAATCAGAAAAACTAAAAGGCAACCAAGAGAATGGGAGAAAAATTTGCAAATAACAAACACTCTTTGCAGATGACATGATACTGTATGTGGAAAACCTAAAAGACTCCACACACACACACACACACAAATGCTAGAACTGATCCATGAATTCAACAAAGTCGCAGGATATAAAATCAATGTACAGAAATTGGCTGCATTTCTATACACTAATAATGAAGCAGCAGAAAGAGAAATCAAGGACTTGGTTCCATTTACAATTTCACCAAAAACCATAAAATACCTAGGAATAAATCTAACCAAAGAGGTGAAAAGTCTATACACTTTTCACACTTTCACAAACTATAGAAAGTTTGTGAAAGAAATTGAAGACACACACACACACACACACACACACACACACACACACACACAAAACTGGAAAAACAATCCATGCTCATGGATTGAAAGAACAAACATTGTTAAAATGTCGATACTACCCAAAGCAATCTACATATTTAATGCAATCCCTATCAAAATAAAACCAGAATTCTTCAGAGGTAAAACAAACAATCCTAAAATTCGTATGGAACCAGAAAAGACCCTGAATAGCCAAAGCAATCTTGAAAAAGAAAACCAAAGCTGGAGGCATCACAGTTCTGGACTTCAAGCTGTCTTACAAAGCTGAAATAATCAAAACAGTATGGAACTGGCACAAAAACAGACACGTAGATCAATAGAACAGAATAGAGAACCCAGAAATGGACCCTCAAATGTGTGGACAACTAATATTTGACAAAGCAGGAAAGAATATACAATGGAAAAAAGACAGTGTCTTCAGCATATGGTGTTGGGAAAACTGGATGGCGACATGGAGAAGAATGAACCTGCACCACTTTCTTACACCACACACAAAAATAAACTCAAAATGGATGAACGACCTAAACATAAGACAGGAAGCCATCAAAATCCCAGAGGAGAATATAGGTAACAACCTCTTTGACTTTGCCACAGCAACTTTTTACTTAACATGTCTCCAGAGGCAAGAGAAACCAAAGCAAAAATGAACTATTGGGACCTCATCAAGATAAAAGTCTACTGCACAGAAAAGGAAACAATCAGAAAAACTAAAAGGCAACCAAGAGAATGGGAGAAAAATTGGCAAATAACATATCAGATAAAAGTTTAGAATCCAAAATCTGTAAAGAATTTATCAAACTCAACACCCAAAAAACAAATAATCCAGTGAAGAAATGGGCAAAGGACATGAACAGACACTTTTCCAAAGAAGACATCTAGATGGTTAACATACACTCGTCATCAGGGAAATTCAAATCAAAATCACAATGAGATACCACCTCCCACCTGTCAGAATGGCTAAAGGTAACAACTCAGGCAACAACAGATGTTGGTGAGGGTGCAGAGAAAGAGGAACACTTTTGCACTGCTGGTGGGAATGCAAATTGGTGTAGTCACTCTGGAAAACAGTATGGAGGTTCCTCAAAAATTTAAAGATAGAACTACCCTACGATCCAGCAATTGCACTGCCAGGTATTTATCTAAAGGGTACAGGAATACTGTTTCGAAGGGGCACATGCACCCATTGTTTAAACAGCACTATTGACAATAGCCAAAGTATGGAAAGAGCCCAAATGTCCATAAACTGATGAATGGATAAAGATGTGATGTGTGTGTGTGTGTGTGTGTATGTATGTATATACGTATACATATATATACACACACAATGCACATGTATACATATATGCACACAATGTACACACATATATGTATATATACACACATACATGTACAGATACATATATGTATGTGTACATATTGACCAAATAATGTATACATATATGTATGTGTACATGTATGTGTGTATGGCATGCATGTATATATACAGGTGTGTGTGTGTGTATATATATATAATGAAATATTACTCAGTGATCCAAAAGAATGAAATCTTGCCATTTGCAAACACGTGGATGGAACCACAGTGTATTACACTAAGCAAAATAAGTTAGAGAAAGACAAATATCATATGACTTCACTCATATGTGGAATTTAAGATACAAAACAAGTGAACATAAGGGAATGGAAGCAAAATTAATATAAAAACAGGGAGAGAGATAAACCATAAAAGACTCTTAAATACAGAGAACAAACTGAGGGTTCCTGGAGGGGTGTTGGGTGGGGGGATGGTCTAGCTAAGTGGACAAGGGGCATTAAGGAGAACACTTGTTGGGATGAACACTGGGTGTTATACATAAGTGATGAATCACTAAATTCTATTCCTGAAATCATTATTACACTGTATGCTAACTAACTTGGACTTAAATTTTTAAAAAAGGAAAAAAAGAAAATCCAATTTATGTCTTCTGCTCCTGAGAGTAATAGCCTTATAAAGTGGTCATGCAGCACATAGGGCCTGGTGCTCCAGGGAGTGTCTCCAGAGTGTGTTGCACGCACTCTGGTATTGTGTTATTATCTGCTGTGGGCAGTGTTTGGACCCTGTCCTGAATGTGGTGAGTCTCAAGTAGATGTGCCCTAGTCTGCTTGTGAAATGAGACTTGACACCATCTTTACCAAAACTGAGCCCTGTAGAACTCTCTGGTCAGGTGACATGGTATGGGGAGGGGTTTGTGCTGGTACTCTGGGGGAAGTGCCCACAGCACTGAGACTGAGGCAAGCTTAACTGAGAAGGGCAGTCCCACCAGAGTACAGTGAGGTGGGGCCTGGTATATGCAAGTTAGGCACCCAGTGTTGGTGCCATGCTGCTTCCTGCAAGTGGCTCTGTGTCTATGCTGAGGGGTGGAGGGTGGAGGATGGTGCCAGACAGCTCCTTTGTTCCTGGAGAGGTATCTCAGGAACACATTTTGAGAAGAGTGAATAGTCTCATGCCTGTGTGCCCCAGGCATTCTTCAGCTAGCAGTCTCCAGTCTGTCCCCAGGTTGTTTGCCTGCCTTCTCTCCAGGAGCAGTACAGTGCCTTCTAGCTCTATCCCAACCAAGCCCTCTGTCCTTTAAAACTGCAGGCTTTAAACCCTGCTTGTTGCAAAAACTCTCAAAATTTAGCCTCTCTCACTTTCCAAGCAATAGCTTTTGGGAAACATTCTCCTTGTGTGTTCCCCTGTGTACTCCTCTCTCGCTTTCTCACTTTTCTCAACTACCACACTCCTTCCCCTCCATAGCACCTGTGATCCATTTCTCCCCTAAACCATGTCTCCAACCTTCCTACATTCCTTGAGGTGCTTCATTCCCCTTAGTTGTGCATTCTGTCAGTCTTCATGTCGATTTCTGGGGTGCATAGGATGATTTGATAGTTATCTAGTTGTGTTTATGGGATGAGGTGAGCCTAGGGTTCTCCTCCCTCCCCCCACCATCTTCCTCTCCAACATTATGTTTTTTATATATTTTGGATACTAGCCCTTTATTGGCTATTTCATTTGTAAATATTTTCTCCCATTCTGTACGTTACCTTTTAGTTCTGTTGATTGTTTTCTTCATTGTGCAGAGGCCTTTTATTTTGATGTAGTCCCAGTAGAGTTTTTAAAAATTATTATTATTATTATTATTATTATTATTATTATTTTGTTTTGCTTTAGATTTTGCTTTTATTTCCCTTGCCTCAGGAGACATTTATAGAAACATTTTGCTACAGCTCATGTCAGAGATTACTGCCTGTGCTCTCTTCTAGGATTTTTTATGATTTTTAAGCCTCTCTTGTAGGTCTTTATTCCACTTGGGGTTTATTTTTGTGCATGATATAAGAAAGTGATCCAGTGTCATTCCTTTGCATGTAGCTCACTAGTTTTCCCAAAACCATTTGTTGAGGAAGCTTTTTCCCATTTGATATTCTTTCCTGTTTTGCCAAAGATTAATTGACCAAATAATCATGGCTTTATTTCTGGGCTTTCTATTCTGTTCTTTTGATCTATGTGTCTATTTTTGTGCCAGTACTATACTGTTTTGATCACCACAGCTTTGTAGTATAAATTGAAGTCTGGAATTTTGGTACCTCTAGCTTTTCTTTTCTTTTTCAAAATTGCTTTGACTCTTCAGGGTCTTTTGTGGCTCCAAACAAATTTACAGTTTTTTTAATTCTACTTCTGTGAAATATGCTGTTGGTATTTTGATAAGGGTCGCATTAGCTGTGTAGATTATTTTGGGTGGTGTGGACATTTTCACATTTTTTTTTCTTCAATCCATGAGATGGAATGTCTTTCCATTTCTTTATGTCATCTTCAATTTCTTTTATCATTGTTTCATAGTGTTAACGAGTACAGTTCTTTCAACTCTTTGGTTAGATTTATTCCTCAGTATCTTATTACTTTTGGTGCAGTTGTAAATGGGATTGTTTTTATCATTTTCTCTTTCTGCTGCTTCATTATTAGTGTCTATAAATGCGACGGATTTCTGCACATTGATTTTGTATCCTGTGATCTTACTGAATATATTTATCTGTTCTAGTAAGTTTTTGTTGGAGTCTCTAGGGTTTTCTATATAGAGTTATCTGCAAATATTGCTTTTATGTTATATGTTATATATTATCTGCAAATAATGGAAGTATTACTTCTTGACCTATTTGGATACCTTTATTTCTTTTTGTTGTCTAGTTGCTATGGCTAGGACTTTAAATACTATGTTAAATAAAAGTGGTGAGAGTGGACATCCTTGTCTTCTTCCTGACCTTAGGGATAAAGCTCTAGGTTTTTCCTCACTGAGTATGATGGTTGTGTTTTTTTTCATATATGACTTTTACTATGTTGAGGTATCTTTCCTCTAAACCTACTTCATTGAAGGTTATTATCATGAATGGATGTTGTACTTCATCAAATACTTTTTCTGTATCTACTGAAATGATCATATGGTTTTTATCCTTTCTTTTATTGATGTGATATAGCATTTTGATTGATTTGTGAATATTGAACTACCCTTGCATACTGGGAATAAATTCCACTTGATTGTGGTAAATGATTTTTTAAATGCAGTTTTGGATTCTGTTTGGTAGTATTTTATGAGGAATTTTATATCTGTGTTCATCAAAGATATTGGCCTATAGTTCTCTTTTTTAGTGGAGTCTTTATCTGATTTTTGTATTAGGGTAATGCTGGCTTCATAAAATGTATTTATAAGTTTTCCTTCCTTTTCTATTTTTGTAATATTTTGAGAAAAATAGGTATTAACTCTTCTTTAAATGTTTGGTAGAATTCACCTGTGAAGCCATCTGGTCCTGGACTTTTGTTCTTAGTTTTTTCTTTTTTCTTTTTCTTTTCTTTTCTTTTTTTTTTTTTTTTTTACTGATTCAATCTCCTTGCTAGTAGTCTATTCACATTTTCTGTTTCTTCCTGCTTCAGTTATGGTAAGTATACGTTCCTAGGAATTTATCCCTATGATAAGTTTCTTCTAATTTGTCCAATCTGTTGGCATATAGTTTTTCATAATATTCTCTTACAATTATTTGTATTTCTCTGGTGTTTGTTGTTATTTCTCCTCTTTCATTTGTAATTTATTTATTTGAGTCCTTTCTATTTTCTTTTTTATGAGTCTGGTTAGAAGTTTATGAATATTGTTTATCTTTTCAAAGAACCAGCTTCTGCAACTTCTGGTTTCATTTATCTGTTCTACTGTGTTGTTGTTGTTGTTGATGTTGTTGTTGTTGTTGTTTTCATTTATATAACAATTATTTCTGCTCTAATCTTTATTATTTCCTCCCTTCTGCTGGTTTTAGGTTTTGTTTTTTCATCTTTTTCTAGCTCTGTTAGGTGTAAGGGTTGGTTGTTTATTGGAGATTTTCCATGTTTTTTTGAGGTAGGCTTTTATTGGTATAAACTTCCCTCTTAGAAACACTTTTTTTTTTGCATCTGAAATGTTTTGGGCCATTGTGTTTTCATTTTCATTTGTTTCCATACACCTTTTGGTTTCTTCTTTGATTTCTTGGTTAACCCATTTATTGTTTTGAAGCATGTTATTTAATCTCTATGTATTTGTGGTCTTTCCAAATTTTTTCTTGTGGTTGATTTCTAGTATCATAGTATTGTAGTCAGAAAAGATTCATGGTATGACTTCACTGTTGTTGAATTTTTTGAGTCTTATTTTCTAGACTAATATGTGACCTATTCTGGAGAATGTTCCATGTACAGTTGAAAAGAATGTGTATTCTGCCATTTTAGGATGGAATGTTCTGAATATATCTGTTAAGTCCACTGGTTCAGTATGTTATTCAAAGTCATTCTTGTTGATTTTCTGTTTGGATGATCTATTGATGTAAGTGGAGTGTTAACGTCCACTACTATTATTGTGTTACTATCAACTAGTTTCTTTATGCTTGTTATTAACTATTTTATGTATTTGGGTTTTCCCATGTTGTGTGAATAAGTAGTTACAATTATAATACCTTCTTTCTTGGACTGTCTACTTTATGATTACATAGTGTCCTCATTTGTCTTGTTATAGTCTTTGTTTTAAAGTCTCTTATATCTGATATAAATATTGCTACCCTAGGTCTCTTATCATATACATTTGAATGAGAAATATTTCTCTATCCTCTCACTTTCTTTTTTTTAATTTAAATTTAAATTCTTATTTATTTTTATTTAAATCAAAGCTAGTTAACATATAGCGTAGTAAAGGTTTCAGGAGTAAAATTTAGTGATTCATCACTTACATATAACACCCGATGCTCATCCCAGAAGTGCCTTCCTTAATGCCAATCCCTCATTTAACCCATCCCCCTACCTGGTACTCCTCCAGCAACCCTCAGTTTGTTCTCTGTATTTAAGAGTCTCTATAGTTTGCCTCTTTATCTGTTTTTATCTTACTTTATTTTTCCTTCCCTTCGCTATGTTCATCTGTTTTCTTAAATTCCACATGTCAGTGAAATCATATGGTATTTATCTTTCTCTGACTAACTTATTTTGCTTAGCATAATACATTCTGGTTCCATCCATCTTGCTGCAAATGGCAAGATAGCATTCTTTTGGATCACCAAGGAATAATCCATTGTATATATATGCTATATTTTCTTTACCCACTTGTCAGTGGATGGGTATTTGGGATGTGAAATTTGGGTATTGTTGATAGCACGGCTATAAACATTGCAGTGCATGTGCCCCTTCAAATCAGCATTTTTGTATCCTTTGGATAAATACCTAGTAGAGCAATTGCTGGGTCATAGGGTAGCTCTATTTTTAATTATTTTGAGGACCCGCCATACTGTTTTCCAGAATGGCAGCACCAGTTTGCATTCCCACCAGCAGTGCAAAAAGGTTCCCCTTTGTATCTGTTTCCTGAGTGTTAATTTTAGTCATTCTCACAGGTGGGAGGTGGTATCTCATTGTGGTTTTGATTTGTATTTCCCTGATGATGAGTGATGTTGAACATCTTTTCGTGTATCTGTTAGCCATGAAACATATGGATGTTTCTTTGGAAAAGTGTTCTTGTCTTTTGCCCATTTCTTCACTGGAATACTTGTCATTTGCAAATATCTTCTCCCATTCTGTTGGTTGCCTTTTAGTTTTGTTGATTGTTTCCTTTTCTGTGCAGAAGTTTTATCTTGAAGAGGTCCTAATAGTTCATTTTTGCTTTTGTTTACCTTGCCTCCTGAGACATGTCTAATAAGAAGTTGCTGTGACCAAGGTCAAAGAGTTTGTTGACTGTTTTCTCCTCTACAGTTTTGGTGGTTTCCTGTCTCACATTTAGATCTTTCATCCATTTTCAGTTTGCTTTTGTGTATGATGTAAGAAAGTGGTCCAGGTTCATTCTTCTGCATGTCACTGTCCAATTTTCCCTGCACCATTTGCTGAAGAGACTGTCATTTTTCCATTGGATATTCTTTTCTGCTTTGTTGAAGATTAATTGGCCGTACATTTGTGAGTCCATTTATGAGTTCTCTATTCTGTTCCATTGATCTGTGTGTCTGTTTTTGTGCCAGTTGCATAGTGTTTTGATTATTCCAGCTTTGTAATACAGCTTAAAGTCTGGAATTGTGATGCTTCCAGGTTTGGTTTTCTTTTTCAACATTACTTTGGTTATTCAAGGCCTTTTCTGGTTCCATACAATATTAGAATTGTTTGTTCTAGCTCTGTGAAGAATGCTGATGTTATTTTGATAGGGATTGCATTGAATGTGTAGATTGCTTTGGGTAGTAGCAACATTTTCACACTATTTGTTCTTCTAATCCATGAGCATGGAATGTTTTTCCATTTCTTTGTGTCTTCTTCAATTTCTTTCATAAATTTCTATAGTTTTCAGCATACAGATCTTTTACCTCTTTGGTTAGGTTTATTCCTAGGTATTTTATGGTTTTTGGTGCAGTTGTAAATGTGATCAATTCCTTTATTTCTCTTTCTGCTGCTTCATTATTAGCGTATAGAAATGCAATTGATTTCTGTACACTGATTTTATATTCTGCCACCTTGCTGAATTCGTGTGTCAGTTCTAGCAGCTTTTGGGTGGAGTCTTTTGGGTTTTCCATGTAGAGTATCATGTCATCTGTGAAAAGTAAAAGTTTGATTTCTTCCTTGCCAATTTGTATGCCCTTTATTTCTTTATGTTGTCTGATTGCTGCAGCTAGGACTTCCAACACTATGTTGAACAACAATGGTGAGAATGGACATCTCTGTCTTGTTCCTGACCTTAGGGGGAAAGCTCTCAGTTTTTCCCCATTGAGCATGATTTTAGTGTTGGGTCTTTCATATATGGCTTTTATGATCTTGAGGTATTATCCTTCTATCCCTACTTTCTTAAGGGCTTTTTATCAAGAAAGGATGCATTTGTCAAATGCTTTTTCTTTTCTTTTGAGAGTATCATGTCATTCTTAACCTTTCTTTTATTAATGTGATGTATCATGTTGATTGATTTACAGATATTGAACCACCACTGCAACCCAGAAATAAATCCCACTTCATCATGGTGAATAATTCTTTACTGTATTGTTTGACTGAGTTTTCTAGTATCTTATCGAGAATTTTTGAATCCATGTTCATCAGGAAGTTGGTCTGTAATTGTTTTTACTGGTAATTACTGTTTTACTGTAATTTTACTGTAATTGTCTTTGGTTTTGAAATCAAGGTAATTCTGGCCTCATAGAGTGAGTTTGCAAGTTTTCCTTCCATTTGTATTTTTTTGGAACAGCTTCAAAGGAATAGGTATTAACTTTTCTTTAAATGTTTGGTAGATTCCTCTGGCAAGCCATCTGGTCCTGGGACTCTTATATGTTGGGAGATTTTTTATTACTGATTCAATTTCTTTATTGGTTATGGGTCTGTCCAAATTTTATATTTTTTTCCTGTTTCAATGTTGGTAGTTTATATGTTTCTAGGAATTTGTCCATTTCTCCAGGTTGCCCAATATAGTCACCTAATTGCTCATAATATTCTCTTATTATTGTTTTTATTTCTACAGTGTTGGTTGTGATCTCTACTCTTTCATTTGTGAGTTTATTTATTTGGGTCCTTTCCTTTTTCTTTTTGATAATTCTTGCTATGGGTTTATCATTTTTGTTAATTCTTTCAAAGAACCAGCTCCTGATTTCATTGATCTGTTCTATTTTTTTTTTATTTTGATATTATTGATTTCTGCTCTAACCTTTATTATTTCCCTTCTTCTGCTGGTTTTGGGCTTTATTGTTATTTTTCCAGCTTCTTTAGGTTCCATGTTAAGTTGTGTACTTGAGACATTTCTTCCTTCTTCAGCAAGGCCTGGATTGCTATATACTTCCCTCTTATGATTGCCTTTGCTCCATCCCGGACGTTTTGGAGTTTTGTGTTTTCATTTTCATTGGCTTCATGTACTTTTTAATTTCCTCTTTAACTTCCTGGTTAGCCCATTAATTCTTTAGTCAGATGTTCTTCAATTTCATAGATTTCAAGGACTTTCCAAATTTTTTCTTGTGGTTGTTTTTGAGTTTCATAATGTTGTGGTCTGAAAATATGCATGGTATGATATAGATATTTTTGTACTTATTGAGGGCTGGTTTGTGATTTATTCTGGAGAATGTTCCATGTGCACTTGAGTAGAATGTGTATTCTGCTGCATTAGGATGAAATGTTCTATATATATCTGTTAAGTCTATCTGGCCCTGCATGTCATTCAAAGCCATTGTTTCCTTGCTCTATCCTCTCATTTTATTTTAAAACATTATTTTAGGGGCGCCTGGGTGGCGCAGTCGGTTAAGCGTCCGACTTCAGCCAGGTCACGATCTCGCGGTCCGCGAGTTCGAGCCCCGCGTCAGGCTCTGGGCTGATGGCTCAGAGCCTGGAGCCTGTTTCCGATTCTGTGTCTCCCTCTCTCTCTGCCCCTCCCCCGTTCATGCTCTGTCTCTCTCTGTCCCAAAAATAAATAAAAAACGTTGAAAAAAAAATTTAAAAAAAAATTTGTAAAACATTATTTTATGTTTATTTCTTTTTGAGAGAAAGAGAGAGTCAGAATGTGAGCAGTGGAGGCGCAGAGAGAGAGGGAGACACAGAATCCGAAATAGGCTCCAGGCTCTGAGCTTTCAGCACAGAGCCTGACATGGGGCTCAAACTCACAAACTGCGAGATGAACCTGAGCTGAAGTCAGATACTTAACCAACTGAGCCACCCAGGTGCCTTATAGCCTCTCACTTTCAATCACATTAATTTAATGTGAAATTAATCTCTTATAGGCAGCATATAGATGGGTCTTATTTTTTTATCCATTCCATCACCATATGCCTTTAATTTGAGAATTTAGTCCATTTACATTCAAAGTAATTATTGACAGGTATGTATTTATTATCATTTTGTTACTTGGTTTATGGTTGTTTTTATAGTTCTTCTCTGTTCCTTTCTTCCCTTGCTGTCTTCTCTTACTATAAGTTGTCTTTTTTTTTTTTTAGTGATATACTTGGATTTCTCTTTTTTTAATATTTATTAATGCTTTTTATTTGTGGTTACCATTAGGTTTGTATATAATCTAATATGTATACATATATAGAAGTCTATGTTAAGTTGGTGGTTGCTTAACTTTGTGCCTGTTCTTTACTCCTCCCTCTCTCCCTTATTTTGGGTATAGGTGTCAGCTTCTACAACCTGTTATTTTGTGAGTCCCTTTACTGATTTTTACAGATACATTATTTTTACTGCTTTTTTTTTGCTTCCCACTTTTTCATACTCTTGCTCATGGAATTTCTTTTCCACTCAGAGTCCCCTTTAACATTTCTTGTAGGATTAATTTAATCATCATGAATTCCTTTAACTTTTGTTTGTATGACACACTCTATCTCTCCTTCTATTCTGAATTATCACCTTGCTGGATAGAGTATTCGTGGCTGCAAACTTTTTCCTTTTAGCACTTAAAATATATCATGCCACAGACTTCTGGCCTGCAGAGTATCTGCTGAAAAATCAGCTGATCTCCTGATGGAGTTTCCCTTGTATGTAACTTTTTTTTTTCTCTCTCTTGCTGCTTTTAAAATTCTCTTTATTGGTACCTTTTGCTGCTTTAATTATTATGTGTCTTTGTGTAAACCTCCTTGAGTTGATTTCGTGGGGTGTATCTCTGTGCCTCCTGGACCTGCATTTCTGTTTCTTTTCCCAGATTTGGGAACTTATTATTACTCAAATTAATTTTCTTCCCGCATTTCTCTCTCCTTCTGGTACCCCTATGATGTGAATGTTATTACACTTGATTGTGTCACTGTGTTCCCTAAGTCCATTCTCATTTTGCATGTTTTTTTTCTCTCACTTGCTCTGTTTAGTTACTTTCTATTACTCTGCCCTCCAGGTCATTGATATGTTCTGCTTTCTTTAGTCTTCTATTTACTCCATCAAATATATTTTTAGTTTCATT
Source organism: Neofelis nebulosa (assembly GCF_028018385.1). Classification (NCBI taxonomy): domain Eukaryota; kingdom Metazoa; phylum Chordata; class Mammalia; order Carnivora; family Felidae; genus Neofelis; species Neofelis nebulosa. Next base: position 127,273,387 of record NC_080783.1, read on the forward strand.
TATTGTGTTCTTTTCTGATTGGTTCTTTTTCATCTCCTTTTTAAGATTCTTACTGATGTCCTCCACTATTTTCTCAAGTCAGGTGAGTATTTATGATCATTACTTTAAAGTCTCTGTCAGGCATACTATTTATCTCCATTTCCCTTAGTGTATTGCTATAATTTTGTCCCATTCTTTCACTGGGGACATATTCCTCTGTGTCCTCATTTTCTTTAACGCTGTGTCTGTTCCTGTATGGTAGGAAATCCAATTATGTCTCCTGCTCTTGAAAGCAGTGCCCTTATGAAGAAGAGATTCTGTAGTGCTCTGCATTGAAGTGTCCTTTGTTCAGTGGAGTCTGGCACTTTGTGGGTGTCTCCTATGTGTGTTGTGTGCCCCCGTACTATTGTGGCTTAGCTGCTTTTTCTTTCAGTACAGTCGTCAGCAGTTCTCTTTGCTTGTTCTGGGCAGTGTCTGGTCCCTGTAGTGTTAGTGGGCCAATTTGGGGCTGCCTTGGACTTGAGTTGAGTCAGACAGGCATTTGTCAGATAATGCAGTAGCACCAAATTGCCACGTGCTTTCCTTGTGTTGTAACCTGAGAAGTTTTCATTGGAGGGTACAGAATGAAGTCAGACCAACTGTCTACCCTGTGTACTTTGCTATGATCAAAGTCTAACTAGTGTGTGTGGTTATCTTTCTCTCTCCCCAGGGCAGGAATCACTTTGGAGTGGTGCCAGCCTCTGTTGGGACTGTTTATACACTGCCAGGTATAGTATGACTTTGGAATGTCTCCGGCAAGAGTGTATTGGAGGAGGTAGATAGTAACATGTGGAGGGGTGTGGCATGCCGTGTTAGCAGGGTTTGTGATCCAGTCCTCTGTGAGAGGGGAGCTCAGTGCAGGGGCTGCGGCAGGCCTGGGTTTAGTGGGAAGATCTGCCAAAGCATGAGGAGGTGTATCTAGCAGGACACTTGGTGTTATCAATTTTGGTAACAAGTGTCAGCACCACACTGGTTTCTACAGGTAGTTGCGTGTTTATGTTGGGGTGTGGGGGTGAGAAATGGCACCTGCCAGCTCCTTTGTTCCTGGAGGAGTGTCCCAATGATCTTTGTCCCCCTAGGATATGCTCTGCGTTTAGTAATCTACTCTCCCTTCCATATGTCCCAGGCATTTTTCAAACTTCTGCTTCTTTGCTGTACTCTGGGGGGTGCTTCTTGTGCTGTCTCCTTAGGGGCAGGGATTCAATTTCCTCTTGTTCTCTCAGCTCTCCTAGAGCTGAGACCACTGATTTTTTAAATTACGGTTTTAAGTCCCACTGGTTGTTAAAAGTCATGAAATTTGGCCATTCTGGTTTTCAAAGCCAAATTTTATGGAGATTCATCTTCCCCGTGTGGGTTTCCTGGTGTGACAGTCTGTTTCCCTTCCCTGACTGCACCTGTGTGTGCCTCTTTCCTGTAGATAGTCCCACTGGTCTGTTTAACTCCCCCGTGGGTCTGTGCCCTTCCTACACTCAATGTTGCCTCTTCTTTACATTTACTTGTGGAGTTTGTTCTGCCAGTCTTCAGGTGGTTTTCTGGGTTATTTACACCTATGTTATCTAGTTGTATCTGTGGGATGAGGGTTGTATCTTAGGGTCTTTCTATTTCACCATCTTTCCAGTTGAACTAGTCCTGTTCATTGTTGAAAGTGTGTCGCTGAAGTCTCCAACTATTATTGTTTGCACGTATTCTCCCTTTCTTTCTTTTTTTCTTTATATATTTTCATATTCTGTTATTGGGTATATGTATGTTTATATTTTAAAATTATCTTCCTGACAAATTGACCCAATTATAATTATAATATTTTCTTCTTAATAATTTTTGTTTTATTTTGTTTTGTTTTAAGGTCTATTTTATCTTATATTTACATTTGTATTCCAGATTTCCTGTGGTTGCCTAATATGTCTTTTTCATCCTTTCTACTTTTACTCTATTTGTGTCTTTGTATCTAAAATGTTTTTCCTTCAACAACATATAGTTGGCTCATGTTTATTTATCCTATTTTATTTTATTTTATTTTATTTAGTTTTTAAATTTTTATTTAAATTCTAGATAGTTAACATAGAGTGCAATATTGGTTTCAGGAGTAGAATTCAGTGATTGGTCTCTTACATACAGTACCCAGTGCTCATCACAACAGTTGCCTTCCTTATACCTGTCACCTGTCATCTAGCGTATCCCACACCCTCCTCCCTCCATCTACCCTCAGTTTGTTCTCTATCATTAAGAGTCTCTTATGGTTTGTTTCCCTGTCTCTCTTTTCTTTTTCCTTTCTTCCCAACCTTGCCTTATGTTTATCTGCTTTTTTCTTAAATTCCACATATGAGAGACATCATATGGTATTTGTCTTTCTCTGACTGACTTATTTTGCTTAGCATAATACACTGTAACTCCATCCACATCATTGCAGATGGCAAGATTTCATTCTTTTTGATGACTGAGTAATATTCCATTCTCTGTGTATGTGTGTGTGTATGATATATATACATATACATATATATGTATATATATCATACACACACACTTATATCATACACACACACACTATATCTTACTATATATATAGTAAGACATATATGCATACATATATCTCATATTCATTCATTAGCCTAAGGGCATTTGCTCTCTGTTTAGTTAGGCTATTGTTGATATTGTTGCTATAAACAACGGTGTGCATTTACCCTTTTGAATCTGTATTTTTGTATCCTTTGGTTAAATACCTAATCGATCGCTAGATTGTAGGCTAGTTCTATTTTTAACTTTTTGAGAAACCTCCATACTGTTTTTCAGAGTGGCTGCACCAGTTTGCATTGCCACCAGCATTACAAGAGGGTTCCTCTTTCTCTGCTTCCTTGCCAACACTTGTTGTTTCTTGTATTGTTAATTTTACCCATTCTGACAGGTGTGAGGTGGTATCTCATCATGGTTTTGATTTATATTTCCCTGATGATCTTGATTTATGATGTTGAGCTGTGTTCCCAAAAAGCAAAAGAAAGAACAGGAAGAAATGATGTCCAGGAATTTAATCAGCACAGGTATGAGTAAGATGTCTAAACTAGAACTTAAAACCATGCTTATAAGAATAGTACCTGGGGTTGAAAAAAGAATAGAGGACACTAGAGAATCCCATTCTTTTATCCCTGAGATAAAAGAAAACCTAGTCACACACACACACAAAAATGCTATAACTGAGATACAATCTTGAATGGATGCCATTACAGTGAGGATGGACAATGCAGAGCAGTGAACAGTGATACAGAAGATAAAATTATGGAAAATAATGAAGCTGAAAAGAAGACAGAAACAAAGGCAAAAAGATCATAATACAAGACTTAGAGAATTCAGTGACTTATTAAGAGGAAGAACATTCATATCATAGGAGTCCCAGAAGATTAAGGGAGAAAAACAGGAAGAAGGTTTCTGTGAGAAAATTATAGCTGAAAATGTCCCTAATCTGGGAAAGGACACAGACATCAAAATCCAAGAAGCACAGAGAACTCCCATTTAATACAACAAAAGTTGAACACCATCAAGGCATATCATAGTCAAATTCACACAATAAACTGACAAGGAAAGAATCATGAAAGGAGCAAGGGGAAAAAAGTTCTCATCCTACAAAGGAAGACAGATCAGGTCACAGAAGATCTGTCCACAGAAGCATGGCAGCCCAGAAAGGGGTGGCAGGAAATATTCAACGTGATGAATGAGAAAAGGATCAAGTCAAGATTTCTTTAGTAAGGCTGTCATTCAGAATAGAAGAAGAGAGAAAGAGTTTCCCAGGGCACCTTGGAGGCTGTCAGTTGAGCATCCGACTTCAGCTCAGGTCATGATCTCATGGCTCCTTGTGAGTTCAAGCTGTGCATTAGGCTCTGTGCTGACAGCTCAGAGCCTGGAGACTGCTTCAGATTCTGTGTGTACATCTCTCTCTCTCTCTCTCAAAAACATGAATAAACAATAAAAAAAAAAGAGTTTCCAAGACAAACAAAAATTAAAGGAGTTCATGACCATGAAACTTGCCCTGCAAGAAATTTTAAGGGGGACTCTTGGAGTGGGGGGAAAAATACCAAAAGCAACAAAGACTAGAGGGGAACAAAGAGCATCACCAGAAACACCTACTTTATAGGTAACACAATGGCACTAAACTCATATCTTTCAATAATCACTCTGGATGTTAAGGGACTAAATGCTCCAATCAAAAGATAGAAGGTATGAGAATAGATTAAAAAAACAAGATCCATCTATATGCTGCCTTCAAGAGTCTCATTTTAGACCTAAAGACACCTGCAGATCGAATCTGAGGGAGTGGATAATCATCTGTCATGCTGACAGATGTCAAAAGAAAGCTGGAGTAACCATACGTACATCAGAAAAACTGTACTTTAAAACAAAGACTGTAACAAAAGTGGCACCTGGTTGGCTCAGTCAATTAAGTGTCTGACTCTTGGTTTAGGCTCAGGTCATGATCTCACAGTTTCGTGAGTTTGAGCCCTGCATTGGGCTCCATGCTGACAGTGCAGAGCCTGCTTAAGATTCTTTCTCTCTCTGTCCTTCACCCACTCATGCTTTCTCTGTATCTCTCAAAATAAATAAATAAACTTAAAAAAAAGACTAGCAAAAGATGAAGGAGGGCATTATATCATAATTAAGGGGCCTACCCATCAAGATCTAACAATTGTACATATTTATACCACAAAATTGGAACACCCGAATATATATATACACCAATTGAATATACACCAATTGAATTATATATATATATATATATATATATATATATATATATATATATCCCAAAATTGGAACACCCGAATGAATATATATATATATATATATATATATATATATATATATATATGAAGCAGTCTCCACAACATATATATATATATATATATATATATATATATATATATATATATATATCACAACATAAAGAAACTCATTGAAAATAATTCAATAATAGTAGGGGACTTTGACACCTCATGTACAGCAATGGACAGATCATCTAAGCAGAAAATCAACAAGGAAACAATGGCTTTGAATAACATACTGGGTTGGATGGACTTAACCATGGGATGGATATATTCAGAACATTTCATCCTAAAGCAGCAGAATACACATTTTTTTGAGTGCACATGGAACATTTTCCAGATAGATCACATAATGGGTCACAAATCAGCTTTCAATAACTACAAAACGATTGAGATCATACCATGCATATTTTCAGACCAGAACACTATGAAACTTGGAGTCAACCACAAGAAAAAATGAGGGAAGATCAGAAATACATGGAGGTTAAAGAAATTCCTACTAAATAATGAATGGGTTATCCAAGAAATTAAAGAAGAAATTGGTAAGTACATGAAAGGGAATGAAAATGAAATATGACAGTCCAATATTTTTTGAATGCAGCAAAGGCAGTCCTAAGAAGGAAGTATATTGCAATACAAGTTTAGCTCAAGAAGCAAGAAAAGTCTTAAATACACAACCTATCTTTACAACTAAAGGAACAAGAAAAGGAACAGCAAATAAAGCCTAAAGCCAGTAGAAGAAGGGAAATAATAAAGATTAGACCAGCAATAAACAATATAGAAACAAACAAAAATAACCTAGTAGAACAGATCAATGAAACTAAGAGCTTGTTGTTTAAAAGAATAAAATTGAAAATTCCTACCCAGACTTATCAAAAAGAAAAAAGACCCAAATAAATAAAATCACAAATGAGAGAGAAGAAATAATGTCACAAAAATACAAACAATTATAAGAGAATATTATGAAAAATTATATGCCAACAAGCTGGAAAATCTAGAAAAAATGGACAAATTCCTAGAAATATGCAAATTACCAAAACTGAAACAGAAGGAAATAGAAAATTTGAACAGACCCATAACCAGCAAAGAAATTGAATCAGTAACAAAAAATCCACCAACAAACAAAAGTTCATGACCAGATGGCTTCGTAGGGGAATTCTACCAAATGTTTAAAGAAGAGTTAATACCTATTTCTCTCAAACTGTTCCAAAAAAATAGAAATGGAAGGAAATTTTCCAAACTCATTCTATGAGGCCAGCATTGTCTTGATTCCAAAACCACGTGGAGACTTTATTGAAAAAGAGAACTGGGGCGCCTGGGTGGCTCAGTTGGTTAGGTGTCCGACTTCAGCTCAGGTCATGATCTTACAGTCTGTGAGTTTGAGCCCCGCATCTGACTCTCTGCCGACAGCTGAGATCCTGGAGCCTGCTTTAGATTCTGTGTCTCCCTCCCTCTCTGCCCCTCCCCTGCTTATGCTCTGTCTCTCTCTGTCTCAAAAATAAATTAAAAAACATTAAAAAAAAAAACCTGCAGGGGCACCTGGGTGGCTCAGTTGGTTAGGTGTCTGACTTCGGCTCAGGTCATGATCTCGCGGTTCCCTATTTAACAGTAAATAAAATGTAACATAGTCTAGTTTGTAACTTACATCTAACACCCAGTGCTCATCACGACAAACGCCCTACTTAATGCCCATTGCCCATTTAGCCCATCCACCCACCCACCTCCCCACCAGCAACCCTCAATTTGTCCTCTATAATCAAGACTCTCTTGTTTGCCTCCCTCTCTGTTTTTATCTTATTTTATTTTTCCTTCCCATCCCCTAAATTCATCTGTTTTGTTTCTTAATCCACATATGAGTGAAACCATATGATATTTGTCTTTCTTTGATTGACTTATTTTGCTTAGCATAATTCACTCTAGTTCCAACAACATTGTTGCATATGACAAGATATAATTCTTTTTGATTGCTGAGTAATATTTCATCGTGTGTGTGTGTGCGTGTGTGTATGTGTATGTGTACACACACACATACCACATCTTCTTTATATATTCATCAGTTGATGGACATTTGGGCCCTTTCTGTAATTTGGTTATTGTTTATAGCACTGCTATAAACATTGGCGTGCCTGTGCCCCTTTGAATCAGCATTTTTGTATCCTTGGATAAATACCTAGCAGTGCAATTGCTTGGTTGTAGGGTAGTTCTGACTTTTTGGAGGAACTTCCATATTGTTTCCAAAGGTGGCTGCACCAGTTTGCATTCCCACCACCAGTGCAAAAGTGTTCCCCTTTCTCCGCATCCTCATGAACATCTGTTTCCTGAGTTGTTAATTTTAGCTATTCTGACAAGTGTGAAGTGGTACCTCATTGTGATTTTGATTTGTATTTACCTGACGATGAGTGATATTGAACATCTTTTTATGTATCTGTTAGCCACCTGGATGACTTCTTTGGAAAAGTGTCTATACATGTCTCTGCCTATTTCTTTACTGGAATATTTATTTTTTGGGGTGTTGAGTTTTATAATTTCTTTATATATTTTGGATACTAACCCTTTATCATATATGGCTTTTATAAATATCTTCTCCCATTCTGATGGTTGACTTTTAGTTTTGTTGATTGTTTCCATTGCTGTGCAGAAGCTTTTTATTTTGATGAGGTCCCAATAGTTCCTTTTTGCTTTTGTTTCCCTTGCCTCCAGAAACATGCCTGGTAAGAAGTCACTATAGCCAAGGTCAAAGAGGTGGTTGCCTATTTTCTCCTCTGTGATTTTGATGGTTTCCTATCTCACATTTCAATCTTTCATCCATTGTGAGTTTGTTTTTTGTATGGTGTAAGAAAGTGGTCCAGGTTCATTCTTCTACATGTCGCTGTCCAATTTTCCCTGCACCATTTGCTGAAGAGACTGTCATTTTTCCATCGGATGTTCTTTTCTGCTTTGTTGAAGATTAATTGGCTATAGGTTTGTAGGTCCATTTCTGGGATTCCTATTCTGTTCCATTGATCTGTGTGTCTGTTTTTTGTGCCAGTTCCATAGTGTTTTGATGATTCCAGCTCTGTAATACAACTTGAAGTCCAGAATTGTGATGCCTCCAGTTTTTCTTTTTCAAGGTTTCTTTGGCCATTCAGTGTCTTCTTTGGTTCCATACAAATATTAGAATTGTTTGTTCTAGCTCTGTGAAGAATGCTGGTGTTATTTTGATTGGGGTTGCATTGAATGTGTAGATTGCTGTGGCTAGTATAGATATTTTAACAATATTTGTTCTTCCAACCCATGAACATGTGGCGTTTTTTCATTTCTTTGTGTCTTCTTCAATTTCTTTTATAAGCATTCTATATTTTTCCACATACGGATCTTTTGGTTAGGTTTATTCCTAAGTATCTTATGTGTTTGGGTACAATTGTAAATGGGATTGATTCTTTCATTTATCTTTCTGCTTCTTCATTATTGGTGTATAGAAATGCAGCTGATTTCTGTACATTGATTTTATATCCTGTGACTTTGCTGAATTCCTGTATCAGTTCTAGAAATTTTTTGGTGGAGTCTTTTGGGTTTTCTACATAGAGTATCTCCTTATCTCTCCTATTCTGGATGGCAGCCTTGCTGGGTAAGGAACTTTTGGCTGGAACTTTTGAATTCTCCTGAATTCAGCAAGGATGGACTACCATCTCCAGGGACAAAGGGGCAAGCTGGCACCATTTATCTCCCCCACCCCTCAACATAAACCAACTTCAGTCAACAGCACAAAGCCAACACTCGCCGCCTCACCTGCTTATACCAAGTCTTGCCCTCCCTGTGCTCTGCTGGTACTGTGTTGCTCAGCCAAGTGTCCCTTAGGACCAGCATAGAAGGCCTCTCCCCCAGAAGACCAGCACAAACCCCTGCATGCACCACATCTACTACCATTGAGTTCTGCAAAGCTTCAGTTCTAGTGTAAATACCATTGGGTCTCTTTTAGCAAGCAGACTAGAGCACGTATAGTTAAAACTCGGCATGAACTGGCCAAAGTACAAACACTCCACACTGCTGGCAAGGAGAAACTCTGCAGAAGACTGACCTGGTGGATAGAGCAGCTGAAACCAGCAGCAGAGTACTTGCAGCACATACCAGAGACACTCCCCAAAGTGCCAGGCACTGGACATTATATGACCTCTTCTTCATAAGACCAATACTCTCAAGAGCAGGAAACATAACAGGCTTTTCTAACATATAGAAGACAGATGCCTAGACAAAATGCCTAGATGGAGGAATTCATCCCAAAAGAAAGAACAAGAAAAGGTCACAGCCAGGGATTGGATCAAAAAAGATATAATTAATATGCCTGATCCAGAATTTAAAGCAATAATTATAAGGATACTAGCTGAGCTTGAGAAAAGCATAGGAGACATGAGGGAGACCCTTACCACAGGGATAAAAGAGCTAAAAACCAATCAGGCCAAAATGAAAAATGTAGTAACCAAGATTTGAAATGAAACAGATTAATGGCCACAAGGAAGGAAAAGCAGAGGAACAAGTAAGTGATATAGAACATAGAATTATGGGCACAAATGAAGATGAACAAAAGAGCAAAGAAAAATCTTGGGTCATGAAAGAAGAGAGACAACTCGGTGACTCCATCAAACATACTAACATTCATATTATAGGAGTCCCAGAAGAAGAAAGGAAAGAGGGGCAAAAGGTTTATTTGGGGAAATTTAGCTGAAAACTTCCCTAATCTGGGGAAGGAAATGGATATCCAAATCCAGGAAACAGATAACTCCCATTAAAATAAACAAAAACAGGCAAACACCAAGACATATTGTAGTAAAATTTGCAAAATAGATGAAGAAAAAATCCTAAAATCAGAAAAACTGAAGAAGTCCCTAAATTACAAGGGAACACCAATAAGGTTAGCAGCAGATGTCTCCACAGAAACTTGGCAAGCCAGAGGGTAGTGGCATAGTATGTTCAACATGCCAAATGGGAAAAAATCTTCAGCCAAGAATACTCTATCCAGCAAGACTATCATTCAGAATAGAAGGTGAGACAGAGTTTCCCAGACAAGTAAAAACTAAAGGAGTTCATGACTAGTAAACCAGTCTGGCAAGAAATGTTAAAGGGACTCTCTGAGTGGGACAGAAAGACCAAAATCGACAAAGATGAGAAAGGAACAGAGAAAACCTCTAGAAACTATGGCAAAGCAAGTAATAAAATGATACTAAATATGTATCAATAAATACTCTGAATATAAATGGACTAAACAATAAAAAGGCATAGGGTGTCAGAATGATAAAAAAAAAAACAGATTCATCTATGCACTGCCTCTAAGATATTTATTTCAGACCTAAAGAGACCTGAAGATTGAAAGTGATGGGGTAGAGAAACATTTATCATGGAAATGGACATCAAAAGAAAGCCAGAGTAGCAATACTTATATCAGACAGCATAGATTTTAAACCAAAGACTGTAACAGAGATGAAGAATGGCACTATATCATAATAAAGGGGACTATCCAACAAGATCTAATAATCATAAACATTTATGCCAACTTGGAACAACCAAATGTATGAAACAATTAACAACAAACAAAGTAACTCATTGATAATATTACAATAATAGTAGGGGACTTCAACACCACACTTAGTGCAATGGATAGATTATCTAAGCAGAAAAACAACAGGGAAACAATGGCTTTGAATGACACACTGTACCGGATAGACTTAACAGATATATTCAGAACATTTCATCCTAAAGCAGCAGAATACACATTCTTTTCAAAGCACATGGAACTTACTTCAGAATAGATCACATACTAAGGAAACAAATAAGGCCTCCACAAATACAAAAAGATTGATATCATACCATGCATATTTTCTGACTACAACACTGTGAAATTAAGTCAACCACAAAAAAAAAAAAAAAATTGGAAAGACCACAAATACACGGAGGTTAAAGAACATCCAACTAAAGAATGAATGGGTCAACCAGGAAATCAGAGAAGAAATTTTAAAAAATACATAGAAACAAATGAAAGGAAAACACAACAGCCCAAAACATTTGGAATGCAGCAAAAGTGGTCTTAAGGGAGAAGTATATAGCAATACAAGCCTATCTCAAGAAGCAAGAATGTCTCAAATAAGCATGTAAACTTACACCTAAAGGAGCTGGAAAAAGAACAAATTAAACCTAAAGCAGCAGAGGAAGGGAAATAATAAAGATTAGAGAAAAATGATATAGAAGTGAAAATACAGTAGAACAGATCTAGGAATCCAGGAGCTGGTTCTTTGAAAAAAAATAATAAAATTGATAACCCCCTAACCAGATTTAACAAAAAGAAAAGTACCCAAATAAAATCACAAATGAGAGGAGAAATAATAAACTCACAGAAATACAAACAATGAGAATATTATGAAAAATTAAATGCCAACAAACTGGGCAATCTGGAAGAATTGGACAAATTCCTAGAAACTCACAAAATACCAAAACTGAAACAGAAAGAAATAGAAAATTTGAACAGACTCATAACCAGCAAAGAAATTGAATCAGTAATAAAAAAATCTCTGAATGAACAAAAGTTCAGGGCCAGATGACTTCCCGGGGGAATTTTACCAGACACTTAAAGAAGAGTTAATACCTATTCCCTTTGAAACTGTTTGAAAAAAATAGAAATGTAAGAAAAACTGCTAAACTCCTCTATGAAGCAAGCATTACCTTGATTCCAAAACCAGACAAAGACCCCACTTAAAAGCAGAATCACAGGCCAATATCCTGTTAGCCATTTCTATGTCTTCTTCTCAAAAATGTCTTTTCAGGTCATTTGACTATTTGAGTGTTGGTTTCAGCTATTGAGTTGTCTGAGTTCTTTGCCTATTATGGATATTAGCCCTTTAACAGATATATAATTTGCAGTTATTTTCTCTCATTGCATGGATTGCCTTTTCATTTTTGTGATTGTTTCCTTTGTTGTGCATAAGCATTTTAGCTTGATATAATCCCAGTTGTTAATTTTTGCTTTTATTGCTTTACTTTTGATGTCATGTTCAAAAACTCATTGCCAAGACTATTTTCAAGGAGTTTTCTCCTATATTCTAGAAGTTTTGTGGTTTCAAGTCTTATGTTTAAGTTTATAATCTACTTTGAGTTAATTTTTGTAAGTGCTTTAAAATATTGATCTAATTTTATTCTTCCACATGTGGTTTTCCAGTTTTCCAAAACCATTTCTTGAATAGACTATCCTTTCCCAGTTGCATATTCTAAGCTTCCTTATCAAATACTAGTTGATTGTATATGTACATATATAAGAGGATTTATTTCTGTGCTATTTTGTTTCATTTGTCTATGTGCTATTTTTTGCCAGTACTATACTGTTTTGATTACTGTAGCTTTTACCATAGTTTCAAATGATGAAGTGTACCGACTAGCTTTTCTTTTCTTTCTTGGGATTGTTTTGACTCTTCAGGGTCTTCTGTGATTCCCCTACAAATTTTAGAATTGTTTTTTCTATTTTTGTAAAAAATGCCATTAGACTTTTGGTAGGAATTGCATTGAATCTAGACAGCTGTAGGTAATATGGACATTTGAACAATATTGACTCTTTTTGTCCATGAACATAGACTATCTTTCCATTTATTTGTGTTGTCTTCAATTTCAATGCCTTATAGTTTTCGGCACATAGATGTTTTACCTCCTTGTTTAAATTTATTCCTGAATAATTTATTGTTGTTGATGCTGTGGTAAATGATATTGCTTTCTTAATTTATTTTTCAGACATTTTGTTGTTAGTGTATAGAAACTCAAGTTATTTCTCTAGGTTAATTTTGTACCCTGCTACATTATTGAATTTATTTGTTCTAAAAGTGTTTTGGTGGAAAGCAGGAGGCATCACAATCCCAGACTTTAGCCTCTACTACAAAGCTGTAATCATCAAGATGGGATGGTATTGGCACAAAAACAGATACATAGACCAATGGAATAGACTAGAAACCCCAGAACTAGACCCACAAACGTATGGCCAACTAATCTTTGACAAAGCAGGAAAGAACATCCAATGGATAAAAGACAGTCTCTTTAACAAATGGTGCTAGGAGAACTGGACAGCAACATGCAGAAGGTTGAAACTAGACCACTCTCTCATACCATTCACAAAAATACACTCAAAATGGATGAAGGAACTGAAATGTGAGACAGGAAACCATCAAAATCCTAGAGAAGAAAGCAGGAAAAGACCTCTCTGACCTCAGTTGTCGCAATTTCTTACTTGACACATCCCCAAAGGCAAGGGAATTAAAAGCAAAAATGAACTACTGGGACCTCATGAAGATAAAAAGCTTCTTCAGAGCAAAGGAAACAACCAACAAAACTAAAAGGCAACCAATGGAATGGGAAAAGATATTTGCAAATGACATATCGGAAAGAGGGCTAGTATCCAAAATCTATAAAGAGATCACCAAACTCCACACCCGAAAAACAAATAACCCAGTGAAGAAATGGGAAGAAGACGTGAATAGACACTTCTCTAAAGAAGACATCCGGATGGCCAACAGGCACATGAAAAGATGCTCAACGTCGCTCCTCATCAGGGAAATACAAATCAAAACCACACTCAGATATCACGTCATGCCAGTCAGAGAGGCCAAAATGAACAAATCAGGAGACTACAGATGCTGGAGAGGATGTGGAGAAACGGGAACCCTCTTGCACTGTTGGTGGGAATGCAAACTGGTGCAGCCACTCTGGAAAACAGTGTGGAGTTTCCTCAAAAAATTAAAAATAGACCTACCCTATGACCCAGCAGTAGCACTGCTAGGAATTTACCCAAGGGATACAGGAGTACTGATGCATAGGGGCACTTGTACCCCGATGTTTATAGCAGCACTCTCAACAATAGCCAAATTATGGAAAGAGCCTAAATGTCCATCAACTGATGAATGGATAAAGAAATTGTGGTTTATATACACAATGGAGTACTACGTGGCAATGAGAAAGAATGAAATATGGCCCTTTGTAGCAACGTGGATGGAACTGGAGAGTGTGATGCTAAGTGAAATAAGCCATACAGAGAAAGACAGATACCATATGTTTTCATTCTTATGTGGATCCTGAGAAACTTAACAGAAACCCATGGGGGAGGGGAAGGAAAAAAAAAAAGAGGTTAGAGTGGGAGAGAGCCAATGCATAAGAGACTCTTAAAAACTGAGAACAAACTGAGGGTTGATGGGGGGTGGGAGGGAGGGGGTGGGTGGGTGATGGGTATTGAAGAGGGCACCTTTTGGGATGAGCACTGGCTGTTGTATGGAAACCAATTTGACAATAAATTTCAAAAAAAAATAAAATGTTTTGGTAGTCTTTAGGATTTTCCACATATAAGATCATATCATCTGCAAACAAAGACAGGTACACTTCTTTATGATTTGTATGCCTTTTATTTCTCCTCCTCCTCCTTCCCCCTCCTCTTCCCCCTCCTCCTCCTTTCCCTCCTCTTCCCCTCCTTTCCCTCCTCTCCCTCCTCTTCCCTCTGCTCCCCCTCTTCCTTCTCCTCTTCTTCCTGATTACTGCTGTGGCTAGAACTTCAAGTGCTACGTTAAATAGGGGTGATGAGAGTAAGTGTCCTTGTCTTGTTCCTGATCTTAGAAGAAAAGCTTTCAACCTTACCCTGTTGAGTATAATGTTAGCTGTGGGTTTGTCATATATAGTTGTCCTTATAAGGTATTTTCCTTCTGTACCTAATTTGCTTAGTGTTTTTATCATCAACTGATGTTGTATTTTGTCAAATACTTTTTCTGCATCTACTAAGGTAATCATATGATTTTTATCTTCCATTTATATTGTATATTACATTAATTGATTTACATTTGTTGAGCCACCCTTGAAACCCAGTAATAAATCCCACCTGATCATGGTGTGGGAATATTTTGATGTGCTGTTGAAATCAATGTGATAATATTTTGTTGATAATTTTCGCATTGATGTTCATCAAGGATATTGATCTGTAAGGGATTTTTATATTATTGTAGTGTCTTTATCTGCCTTTGGTTTCAGAGTAGTATTAGCCTTGTAAAATAAATTTGGGAGTGTCTTCTCTTTTTCAAGTTTTGGAAAAGTTTGAGAAGGGTCAGTGTTAATTCTTTGAATAGTTGGTAAACTTCACAAGGGAAGCCATCTGGTCTTGGGTTTTACTTTGTTGGATTGTTTTTTATTACTGATTCAATCTTCTAACTCATTATTGGTCAGTTTATATTTCCTGTTTCCTCATGATTCTGGTAGGTTTATGTTTCTAGAAATTCATTCATTTCTTGTAGGTTGTCCAATTTGTTAATATATAATTGTTCATAATAGTCTATTATCAACCTTTGTATTTCTGTGGTATTTATTATAACAACTCTTTCATTTGTAATTTTATTTATTTGAGTCCTCTTTTTTTCTTGCCAAGTCTAGTTAAAGGTTTTTTAGTTTTGTTTATCTTTTAAAAGAAACAACCCTTTGTTTTATATTTTCTTTTCTCTATTTCATTTATTTCTGCTCTGAGCTTTGTTATTTTCTTCCTTCTTCTAATTTTGGGCTTAGTTTGTTCTTTTTCTAGTTCCTTGCAGTATAAAGTTAGATTGTTTGAGATCTTTTTTTTTTTTTTTTTTTAATTTATTTATTTATTTTTGGGACAGAGAGAGACAGAGCATGAACGGGGGAGGGGCAGAGAGAGAGGGAGACACAGAATCGGAAACAGGCTCCAGGCTCCGAGCCATCAGCCCAGAGCCTGACGCGGGGCTCGAACTCACGGACCGCGAGATCGTGACCTGGCTGAAGTCGGACGCTTAACCGACTGCGCCACCCAGGCGCCCCGAGATCTTTTTTTTAAATGTAGGCATTTATTGTTATAATTTTCCCTCTTACAACTGCTTTTGCTGCATGCCTTAAGTTTTGTTAAGTTTTATTTTCTTTTTCCTTTGCCTCAAGATATTGTTTGGTTTTACTTTTGATTACTTTGAACTATTCAGGAGCATATTGTTTAATTTCTACATATTTGCGATATTTTTAGGTTGTGGTCAGAAGAGACATTCAATCTTTTTAAATTTTCTGAAACTTGTGTTTTGACCTAATACATGATCTACTCTTGAGAATATTCTTTGTGCACTTAATGCTCTGTATAAATCTGTTAAGTCCAGTTCATCTAAAGTATAGGTCAAATCTAACACTTCCTTATTGGTTTTCTGTCTGGATGACCTGTCCATTGTTGAAAGTGAAGTATTGAAGTCCTCTACTATTTTCATGTTATTATTTCTCTTCCGATGTAAGTTGTTACTTAATATATTTAGATTCTCTGATGTTGGGTGCATGTATATGTACAATCAATATAATCTCTTGGTGAATTGACATCTTTATCATTATATAATGAGATACCTTGTCACCTATTACAGATTCTCATTTAAAATCCATTTTGTCTGATAGAAGTATAACTATGGCTGCTCTGTTTTGGTTTGCATTTGTATAGAATACTTTTTTCCAATCCTTCATTATGAGCCTATTGTGTCCTTAAAATTAAGTGAGTCTCTTGTTTTCAGGGTACTGTTGGGTATTGTTTTTTAAATCCACTGAGCTACTCTTTAACTTTGATTGGAGAAGTTAACCCATTTACACTTACAGTAATTTTTGATAGTGAAGCTCTTTCTAATACCAACTTACTGTTTTCTGGCTGTCTGTAGTTCTTTTGTTCCTATCATCCTGTCTCATTTTCTTTCTGTTTGCACTGATGATTTTTCATAGTGGTATCCTTTTTTTTAAGTTTATTTATTTATCTTGAGAGAGAGAGTGTGTGCACAGGGAAGGGGCAGAGAGGGAGACAATCTGCACTGTCAGCACAGAGCCCAACATGGAGCTTGATCCCACAAACTATGAAATCATGACCTGAGCCAAAATCAGGAGTTAGGTGCTTACCCCGCTGAGCCACCGAGCACCCCCATAGTGGTATGCTTTGATTCCCTTCTCTTTATCTTGTATCTATAATAGATTTTTTTTCCTTTGTGGTTACCTGAGTCTTACATAAACATTTATAGTTATAACAGTTTAAGTTGATAGCAAGTTAACTTCAATCACATACAAAAACTCTACCCTTCTCTCCTTCTCCCAGTGTTTTTGTTTTTGATATCACAGTTTGCATCTTCTTATATTGTGTATCCATTAAAAATTGTAGCTATAGCTATTTTAGTACTTTTGTACTTTAGTTAGTTAAGTGTACTAGAGTTAAGTGATTAACATATCATCATATTATAGCATTGGAGTATTCCCATTTTGACTATATACTTACCCTCATCAGTGTGTTTTAGAGTTTCATGTTTTTATGTTACAGATAGCTTCCGATCATTTCAGGTTTAAGGACTTCTTTCAGCATTTCCTGAAATGCGGATCTGGTGGTGATAACTCCCTTAGCTTTTGTTTTCTGGATAGTCTTTATTTTCTTTTATTTCTGATATCTTTGCTAAATAAAGTATTCTTGGTTGGCAGTTTTTTAAAATTAATTAATTAGCAGTTTGAATATATCCTCCCATTCTCTTCTGGCCTGTATGATTTCTGCTGAGAATTCCACTAGTAACTTTATGGGAGTTCTCTTGTAAGTGACAATCTTCTTTTCTCTTGCTACCTTCAATATTCTCTTTGTCTTTGATTTTTTAAAGTTTATTTGTTTTTTTGTTTTTGTTTTGAGAGAGACAGAGACAGCATGATTGAGGGAGAGACAGAGAAAAATGGAGAGAAAGAATCCCAACTAGGCTCCTCACTGCCAGCACAGAGCCTGATGTAGGGCTCAAACTCATGAAACTGTGAGATCATGATCTGAGCTCAAATCAAGAATCAGACGCTTAACCAAATGAGCCACACAGGTGCCCCTCTTTGATTTTTGACAGTTGTATTATAATGTGTGTTGGAGAAGATCTCTTTGATTGAATTTGGGAACCTATAAGCTTCATGAATTTGGATGGCCAAATTTCTCACCACTTTTGGGAAATTCTCAGCTCTTATTTAAATAAGATTTTTGCTCATTTCTCCCACTCTTGCCCTTCTGAGACTCCAATAATGCAGTTTCCCTTAACAACATCCATAAGTCCCATAGGCTTTCTTCACTTTTTAAACTTTTTTCGCTTCTGACTGGATAGTTTCAAATGTTTTCTAGTTCACTAATTCTTCTGTTTGGTCCAGTTTGCTGTTGAAGCTCTCTATTAAACTCTTTAGTTCAGTCTTTGTATTCTTCACTTCTAGAATTCTGTTTGGTTCTTTTTTTATGTTCTCTTTTTGGTTTTTATTGTTTGTTTTCTATCTCATTTTGCTCTTTTATTGTTTTCCTGATATAGTTAAGTTGTATATCTATGTTCTTTTGTAGCCCTCTGATCATCTTTAAAATAATTATTTTGAGGGGCGCCTGGGTGGCTCAGTCGGTTGAGCGTCTGACTTTGGCTCAGGTCATGATCTCATGGTTCGTGGGTTCGAGCCCCACATCAGGCTCTGTGCTGACAGCTTAGAACCTGGAGCCGGCTTCGAATTCTGTGTCTCCCTCTCTTTCTGCTCCTCCCCCACTCATGCTCTGTCCCTCTCTCCTTCAAAGATAAAAAAAAATTAAAATAATTATTTTGAATTGTTTGTCAGGCAATTTATGTATTTCTATTTCTTTGGGGTCAGTTACTAGAAGTTGACTGTGTTCTTTTAGGGATGGTGTGTTTCTCTGACTTTTGTAATGCCTTTATCTTTACATATCTTTACATACCTCCATATATTTGAAGAAGCATTCACCTCTACCATACTTTAGGGACTGACTTCAGTAAAGAAAGACCTTCACATGTGGGTAGGAGCACAATAGAGAGTGCTGTAGGTAGTGACCCCAGGTAGTGATACAGAGTGCCACACGCAGAAGTGTGTGCTGGCTCCTAGACTGGGGTAGATGTGATGTCTCATTGACTCAGGCTGCTGGAATCCACAACATCAACAAATACGTGGTTCTTCATAAGTTCTGTGGGGGGGTCTGCAGTAGCTACAAGTGTTGCTTTATCCTTAGTGTTGCCTCCTGGTCTAGCTGCTATAGGCCATAGCAGGTGGGGGTTATAGTTGGAGTTGTCTTATGCACACACTTAGCTGTGTAGTGGCAGGAGTAGTTGCAGACATACATGAATTGGCAAGGTGTTGGGCAAGGAGCAAGGGCTGAGGTCAACTTCAGTCACACTTGCAGCTATGGGGGCTCTGGCTGTGGGTGTGCACTTCTGTGGCTACTGGGTCTTGCCACAGGTGTGCATATGGCAGTGGAAGTTGGTAATTGGAGTCAAGTTGGATTAGTGCAGGTGCACAGCTGCATGGGTTAGCTGTTTTGAGCACAGCAATACAGGCCAGTGACAGGAGATGGGACCAGTCTGGGTACACAAACAGCTATGTAGGCCGTGGCTGTTGGCATTTGCTCCTGTGGATCCAGGGTCTTGCCATGGGTATGCACATGGCAATATAGTCTGGTGATGGCAGCCAGGCCAGTGACATGTATAGCTGTATAGTTGTACAACTGGAAGGGCTAGTCTCAAATGTGCCCATGGTGGTAGGGTCAGCTGTCATGGTCTAAGCTGACATCTTGCCATCACAGAGACTATGGGCTACCAGTGTGGTTCATGGGATCTAGTGGGAATGGGGGAAGAGATCCAAGAGGGATTTGGGCAGCTAGAATTCACAAATGCAAAAATCTATGGGGTGAAAACTCTGAGTCAAAAATGGTGGGGGTGTTTGAGGTAGCTGTGCTAGACATTGGTTTCTTCAGCAACACAACATGCTGAGGTCCTTTGCCGAGCAGGCCACTGGGAACCCTTTATGGCTCATACTAGTAGCCTCTGCCCATTCCCATACATATTGGGAATTTTGGTAAACCATTTTTTCCCTATGAGCCTCAGCCTTATAAGTTTCATGTCTTGCCAACACACAACAGACGCTACATTTCCTTAGCAGGGATCTATTCAAAATGATATAGAAGTGGAGAAACAGTAACCCTCTTGCACAGTTGGTGGGAATGCAAACTGGTATGGCCGCTCTGGAAAACAGTGTGGAGGTTCCTCAAAAAATTAAAAATAGAACTACCCTAGAACTCAGCAATAGCATTACTAGGAATTTATCCAAAGGATACAGGAGTGCTGATTCATATGGGCACATTAACCCCAATGTTTATAGCAGTGCTTTCAACAATAACTAAATTGTGAAAAGAGCCCAAATGTCCATCAACTAATGAATGGATAAAGAAGATGTGGTATATGTATACAAGGGAATACTATTCGGTGATCAAAAAGAATGAAATCTTGCCATTTGCAATAATATGGATGGAACTAGAATGTATTATGCTAAGTGAAATAAGTCAAAGAAAGACAAATATATGTTTTCACTCATGTGGAACTTGAGAAATTTAACAGAAGACCATGGGGGAAGGGAAGGGGAAAAATAGTTACAAACAGAGAGGGAGGCAAACCATGAGGAATTCTAAATGCACAGAACAAACTGAGGGTTGATGGGGGGACACGGGAGGGGGAGGAATGGGTGATGGGTACTGAGGAGAGCACTTGTTGGGAGGAGCACTGGGTGTTGTATGTGAGTGATGAATCACAGGAATCTACCCCCAAAGCCAAGAGCACACTGTATACACTGTATATTAGCTAATTTGACAATAAATTATATTAAAAAACAAACAAAAACCCACAATGATATAGGAATAGTGAAACAGCTGTCAATACACTTCTTCTGCAGGAGTAAAATTAGCCGTAGTTCTTGCAGCAGTCCACACAACCATACAGGAGTTAGTTTCTCTGTCTCCCCAGGTATCAGCTCATGTGTAAAAAAATAAGACTCACATTGAGTTAAGAATCATCCTGGTTTTCAAAACTCATGCCCCTCCAAGGCATATACCTCCTGTTAGAGATGTCACTTTTTTGCTCCAGGTATTGAAAAGTTGTTTTTCTCTTTTTTTTCCCTTAATAAGTCTTGCTAGAAGAGTCATTGTTTTACTAAACTTCTGGCTTTGTTTATTTTCTCTATTCTGTGTCTGTTTTCTGTTCACTGATTGTTGCTCTTTATCATTGCCTTCTATTTTTCTTTAGATTTAATTGGCTTTCTTTCTCCTTTTCTGGATGTGGAATTGTAGACTTCACTTCCTTCTCTTAAAACAGGTATGTTTAAAGCTTTACATTTTCCTCCTAAACTATGCTTTAGATGTGTCCCACAAATTTTGAAATTGTTTTTATTATTAAACTTAAAATAGTTTCTACTTTTCACTGTGAGTTCTTCTTTGAACTAGTGGTCATTTGCAATATGTTGCTTAATTTTTAAATGTTTATACTTTTTATTTTTTTAAGTTTAAATTCCAGTTGACTAACATACAGTGTAATATTAGTTTCAGGTGTACAATATGGTGATGCTGCACTTCCATACAACACCCAGTGCTCAACATAAGTGTGCACCTTAATCCCCATCACCTATTTCACCCATCCCTACACCACCTCCCCACTGGTAACCATCATTTTGTTGTCTATAGTTAAGAGTCTGTTTCTTGGGGTTTTTTTTCCCTCTCTCTCCCCACCTTTACTCTTTTTTTTGTCTCTTAAATTTCATATGAGTGACATCACATGGTATTTGTCTTTCTCTGACTTATTTCACTTAGTGTAATAGTCTCTCACTCCATCCATGTCACTGCAAATGGGAAAATGTCATTCTTTTTTACAGTTGAGTAATATTCCACTGTGTATATATACAACAACTTCTTTATCCATTCATCAGTTCCTGAACACTCGGGCTGTTTCCATAATTTGACTCTTGGAAATAATGTTGCTGTAAGCATTGAAGTTCATGTATCCCTTTGAATTAGTATTTTTGTGTGCTTTTATATTTCCTTAAGCAGTCCACTATATTTTTTTTCAAGTTTTTATTTAAATTCTAGTTAGTTAACATAGAGTGTTATATTAGTTGCAGGAGTAGAATTAAAAAGGTGTCTCATTGTCATTGATTTGTAGCTTAATTTCACACACAGACAGGCTGGAAACATATCAACAAAATCAGCCGGTGTATGTTCATATATAATGACTCTCTCTCTACTGGAGTGTGACTAATGTCCTATGCTGTCATCTACTGACAACTGATGGGAATGCAAGCATATTTTTTTATTATTGGAGTAAAATTTGTAAATAACATAAGTTTCAGGTGTACAGCATTAAAATTCAATACCTGTATACACTACAAAGTGATCACCACAAAAAGTCTAGTTACCATCTATTACCATAAATATACCCCCTTTACCCATTTTGCCCACCCTCAACACAGTTCCCCTCTGGTAATCATCAAGCAGTTCTCTGTATCTGAGTTTGTTTTTATATTATTTGTCTTTTATTTGGGTTTTTTTAGATTCCATACATTAATGAAATCATGTGCTATTTGTCCTCCATCTGACTTATTTCACTTAGTTTAATACCCTCAAGGCCCATCCGTTTATACAGAATGAACTTCTTATGCTGCCATTCTGAACCCCTCTCCCTGGAGTGCAAACATTTCTTAAATGATTTCAAGTAATCAACTTTTTAAAAAACTTAAGCCAAGAGACTATGAACAAAACTTTTTTGAGTGACTAAGACTGCTTTCAGACTGAATAAAACCCCTAATATGCTGATGATATATGAAAAAAATTCTTTTACTGAAAAGAGTGAAAACTATTATTTTTGTTATCTGATGTAAACTTACACTTGATCCCTAGGATACAAAGATCTATGGGCACTTTAAAAACTAATTGGCTGGTTCTGCCCTGCAGCCAGGCTGCAGGCCTGTGAGGCTCCTCACTGCCACAGGTAAGATTTACTTGAGATTTATGTAAGTAGGGGGCTCCTATTCTGATGTAGGTGGAGTGGTTGAGCTGGAGACTTGAGAGCATGGCTCCCAACGAGGCTGTCTGCTGCCCAAGAAGAGTCGTGGTGGGAGCTGGTGTGTGAAATCCAACATGGTAGAGAAGTAGGGGGACTTGAAGTTCCCTCGTCCCTCAAACACAGCAGTCTAGAGGCCAGAGGACTTTGAATTTCAAGAGTCTGGGCTGCAGAGTGACAGAGATGTCTCCAGGGGCCGATGGGGACAACCTGGTAGGCTATATGTGCATGATTGTGAACTCAGAAAGATAAAATGGGTGGTGTAAGCACAGAGGGGAGGGATCCCCCTTCTGCAGAAAGGCAAAGGGAAGAGAAAGAGAGGCTGTGGAAGTGCAGGACTGTGTTTATACAAGAGAAAAACCATGGACAGGGGGTCAGAAAAAAAAAACGGAGAAAGATCCAGTCTCTAACTGTGGGGCTTTCTCTGGACTGGGGCTGGGTGTCCAGTTTGCACACCTGGGGAGGAGGGGAGCCTGCCCCGGGCTCAGTAACTGGTTCGGAAGTGCAGTTTGCAGTGGGAGAAAGCAACCCCTCCCTTGAGTGCTGTGGGAAGAAGGTATATAACCATTCAAAGGACAAAGGACCATGCCTGTGCCCACCAGTAAGGGCCATTTATTGGTAGGGTGGAGTGGCACTTCCCTGGAATCAGGGTGCGTGGAGCAGGATCCTTTAGAACATCTGGGTTTGAATCCCAGATGAGCTTCAGGGAGGTGCAGGAGACTGTGGAGCCAAAGAACAAAACAAAACCAACCAAACAAACAAACAAAAAACGGGCCTATTTGTGCTTGCACAGCACTGGAGGGCTGCCTGAACAGAGTTCGGGACAGAGTTCAGGATTGGGTTTGGGACACCCAATCTGGGGAGGAGAGACTGGGTGTCACCATTTTTCTCCCCATCATCAACAAAGTGGTGCTTCAGGGAATGGACAGCAGACCCACAGTGGAGGCAGGACCTGCCTACACCAAACCACTCCCTTCAGCACCTGTTAAGTGGATATCTACCTGACGCTGACCAACCAGGCAGCCCCTCCTCCAGACCAGCACTGCCACTGGTTCCAAGGCACCAAGTGGTTTTGCATTTTCTAATTTAATTTGTGTGTGTGTGTGTGTGTGTGTGTGTGTGTGTGTGTGTGTGTGTATTTTTTTTCTTCCTTTTATCCTTTGTATTTCTTCCCTCCTCCAGTCTGGTTATTCTGGTTGTTGGTTTGTTTAAGCAGACATATTTAATCTATTCTCTTTATACCTATTCTATATCTCCTTCTTTACTTTCCCCCCTCTCTCTCTGGATTAAGCCATATGGTTTCTCTGCCTAGTCAATTTTCTTTTCCTTTCTTTTTCCCTACCCTTGTTATTTCTCTCTTTGTATGGGATGAGGCCTCTTGACCAACACTTCACTCCCTCCCCCAATTTTTTTGGTTGGTTTACAGGGTTTTTTTTGTTTTTAACTTTTTTTCCAGGGCTACTTCAATGAACAAATCAAAGCACACCTGGTGGAGGGCCCAAAACATCACTACGAATAGGGAGATAAAACAACCAGAGTTCAAACAAGAGAGAGCACATAACACATTCCAAAAACATCTCCTGAAGGGCCAGGCCAGGTCCTGGACAGTGTATGACCCCTCTTTAATATAGTAGTGCTTGCCCATAACAAGCTTTTAAAACACATAAAGGACAGAAAACTAACCAAAATGATGAAAAAGAAGAATTCTCCTCAAAAGAAATTCCAAGAAGAAATGACAGCTAAAGAATTGATCAAAACAGATATAAACAATATATCTGTTCAAGAATTTAGAATAATAGTCATAAGATTAATCACTGGGCTTGAAAAAAGCATAGAAGACAGCAGAGAATCTATTCCTGCAGAGATCAAGAAACCATGAATTAAAAAATGTTGTAAATGAGGTGCAAAATAAACTAGATGTGGTGGCAGCAAGGATTGAAGAGGCTGAGGGGGATAATAAGTGAAATAGAAGATAAAATTATGGAAAAAGATGAAGCTGGGAAAAGAGACAAAAAATTCTAGAGCATGAGGGGAGACTTAGAGAACTAAGTAATTCAATGAAACATAATAATATCTGTATCATAGGAGTCCCAGAAGAAGAAGAAGAGAAAAGGGTGGAAGGTGCACTTGAACAAATCATAGCTGAGAACTTCCCCAATCTGGGGAAAGAAACAGACATTGAAATTCAGGAGGCAGAGAGAACTCCCTTCAGACATAACAAGAATCGATTTTCTGCATGGCATGTCATAGTGAAACTGACAAAATACAAAGGTAAAGAGAGAATTCTGAAAGCAGCTAGGGACAAATGGGCCTTAACCTACATGGGTAGACACATAAGGGTAGTAGCAGACCTATCTTCTGAAACATGGCAGGCCAGAAGGGAGTGGCAGGAAATATTCAATATGCTGAATAGGAAAATATGCAGCCAAGAATCCTTTATCCATCAAGCCTGTCATTCAGAATAGAAGGAGAGATAAAGGTTTTTCCAGACAAACAAAAACTGAAGGAGTTCATCACCACTAAACCAGCCCTATAAGAGATCCTAAGGGGGACTCTGTGAGTGGAATGTTGCAAAGACCACAAAGGGACAGAGACATCACTATAATGTCTCTGAGCATTGAACCTACAGCACAAAACCTACAGATAACACAATGAAACTAAATCCGTATCTTTCAATAATAACGCTGAATGGAAATGGACTAAATGTTCCAATCAAAAGACTTAGGGTATCAGAATGGATTAAAAAACAAGACCCATCTATTTGCTGTCTACAAGAGACCCATTTTATTTTATTTTATTTTATTTTATTTTATTATTTATTTATTTATTTATTTATTTATTTATTTAGAACACAATGAATCGCTTTTATTTCGGTATGCATCCACATCTCAGCATTTAGTCATCCTGAACAGAAAAGTGGAAAAACGCAGCAATTTGCCAGGAAGTCAAGCCCGCCAATTTTGGGGATCTGCTGTGCACACCGAGTTCTTTTTCAGTCCCTGCTGAGGACTGTGAGAAACAGCAGCACCAAAACCAAAGTATGCACCGAATTCAAGGTTCTTTTTGTTCCAGTTGCCACATTCCAAACTAGACCCAAATGGATTATAAGATGACCACATGAGAACCCTGTGTAACACTTCTTCAATTTTTAAAAGCAAAAGCAATTACAGGAAAAGAAAATTCATTCAGAGGGATCGTGTGTGCTTACAAGTATATTCTGTGGCCTTTCTCCAAGTTTAACCACCAAGAACTTTGAGAGCTGGCAGGTGTGAGTACCCCCTTGTGACTGTTCTTTTCACTTTATCAAAACCTGAGCTAAAAAACCGCATCAGCTGACGATGACAGCAGAGGGTGGCAGGGCTGAGGACCCAATATTCATTCCCAGGCTGGTGGAGAGTGAGTAAATGTGGTTCCAAAACTAAACGAGGGAAGTCAGAGACTCTTTCCAAACTTACCTGATGGCTTCTGAACAAAGCAAGGAAGTATTGTGGAAAGTGTTGGGTGGTCATGGTACAAAAAGAGAGTTGAGGAGGAGGAAGGAAAAAGCAGCACCCCTCGATTAAGGTGGGGGAGAAGATATGGGGAGAGCCCTGAATTCCTCACCAAAGGCCAATTTCAGAGGGGAGCAGAGGGGGTTACAATCTATGCTTCGGCCAAGGGTGGTGGTGGAAAGTGAAGAAGGGACAATGGCTTGGGGGTGTGTGGTGGGGGGGCATCATTTAAGACTTAAAAAAAGCAGGGGTGCAGCTGGAGCACCCCCACACACCCAACAGTAGTCCCACAGGCTGTGACCTGAAACCTTCACACCTACTCTAGCAAGCCACCCCAGGTTGGAGGGCTGTTGCAGGGAGGGAGGGAGGGAGGCAGGCAGGGAGGCAGGGGGAGGAGAAGGGGAGAAGGCAGAGACCCCAGGCCATGTAATCAGCAGCAAGGTGATTGTGTGATGTGAAGAGACCCATTTTAGACCTGAGGACACCTTTACACTGTAAGTTAGGGGATGGAGAATCATCTATAATGCTACTGGAAGTCAAAAGGAATCTGGAGTAGCCATACTTATATCAGACAAACTAGATTTTAAAGTAAAGATTGTAACGAGATGAAGAAGGACATTATATCATAATTATGGGGTCTATCCATCAAGAACTAAAAACGATAAATGATTATGCATCCAATTTGAAAGCACCCAAATATATAAAACAATTATAAACATAAGCAATCTTATTGATAAGAACACAGTAATTTCAGGTGACTTTAATACTTCACTTACAACAATGGACAGATCATCTAGGCAGAAATATTAATAAACAATGGCCCTGAATGGACCAGATGTAGTTGACAGATATATGCAGAACTTTTCATCCAAGAGCAGCAAAATACACATTCTTCTAGAGTGCACATGGAACATTCTCCAACATAGATCACATACTGGGTCACAAAACAGCCCTCAATAAATATAAAAGAACTGAGATCATACCACGCACATTTTCAGATCACAATCTTATGAAACTTGAAATCAACCACAGGAAAATACTTGGAAAACCTCCAAATGCATGGAGGTTAAAGAAAATCCTACTAAAGAATGAATGGGTCAACCAGGCAATTAAATAAGAAATTAAAAAGTATATGGAAAAATATGAAAATGAATGCATGACAGTCCAAACCCTTTGGAATGCAGCAAAGGCAGTTCTAAGAGGAAAATACATTGCAATCCAGGCCTATCTTAAAAACAAGAAAAATCCCAAATATAAACTCTAATAGCACACCTAAAGGAACTAGAGCAGCAAAGGAGCCCCAAGAACAGCAGAAGAAGAGAAATAATAAGGATTAGAGCAGAAATAAACAATATAGAATCCTCCCCACCAAAAAACCCCAAAAAACAAAACAAAACAAAAAAAAAAACAGTAGTACAGATCATTGAAACTAAGAGCTGTTTTTTTAAAAAAAAATCAACAAAATTGATAAACACCTAGCCAGACTTCTCAAAAAGAAAAGAAAGAGGACCCAAATAGATAAAATCACAAATGAAAATGGATTTATTACAACCAATCCCTCAGAAATACAAGCAATTATCAGGGAATGCTGTGAAAAATTATATGCAAACAAACTGGACAACCTGGAAGAAATGGACAAATTCCTAGACACCCACACACTACCAAAACTCAAACAGGAAGAAGTAGAAAATTTGAACAAACCCATAACTAGTGAAGAAATTGAATCAGTTATCAAAAATCTCCCAACAAATAAGAGTCCTGGGCCAGATGGCTTCCCAGGGAAGTTCTACCAGACATTTATAACAGAGTTAATACCTACCCTTCTCAAGCTTCTCTTCCAAAAAATAGAAACAGAAGGAAAGCTACCGGACTCATTCTATGAATCCAGCATTGCCTTGATTCCCAAACCAGACAGAGACCCCACAAAAAAAAGAGAATTACAGGCCAATATCCCCGATATTGAACGTGGATGCAAAACTTTTCAACAAGATACTAGCAAATCGAATTCAACAGCATCTAAAAAGAATTATTCACCATGATCAAGTGGGATTCATTCCTGGGCTGCAGGGCTGGTTCAATATTTGCAAATCAATCAATGTAATACATCACATTAATGAAAAAAAGGATAAGAACCATATCCTGTCAATAGATGCAAAAAAAAAGCATTTGATAAAATACAGCTTCCTTAATAAAAACCCTCAAGAAAGTCAGGATAGAGGAACATACCTAAACATCATAAAAGCCATTTATGAAAAGCCCACAGTTAATATCATCCTTCATGGGGAAAAACTGAGAGCTTTCCCCTGAGATCAGGAATACTGCAGGGATGTCCACTCTCACCACTATTGTTTAACATAATGTTGGAAGTCCTAGCATCAGCAATCCGACAACAAAAGGAAATAAAAGTCATCCAAACTGGCAAAGAATAAGTCAAACTTTCACTTTTTGCAGACGACATGATACTCTGTATGGAAAACCCAAAGACTCCACCAAAAATCTGGTAGAACCGATACATGAATTCAGCAAAGTTGCAGGATACAAAGTCAATGTACAGAAATTGGTTGCCTTTCTATACACCAATAATGAAGCAACAGAAAGAGAAATAAAGAAACTGATCCCATTCACAATTGCACCAAGAACCATAAAATACCTACGAATAAAGCTAACCAAAGATGTAAAAGATCTGTATGCTGAAAACTATAGAGAACTTATGAAGGAAATTGAAGAAGACACAAAGAAATGAAAAAACATTCCATGCTCATGGATTGGAAGAATAAATATTGTTAAAATGTCAATACTACCCAAAGCAGTCTACACATTCAATGCAATCCAAACCACAATTGCACTAGCATTCTTCTTAAAGCTGAAAAAACAATTATAAAATTTGTATGGAACCACAAAAGACCCTGAATAGCCAAAGTGATGTTGAAAAAGAAAACCAAAGTGGCAGGTATCACGATCCCAGACTTTAGCCTCTACTACAAAGCTGTAGTCATCAAGACAGTGTGGTATTGGCACAAAAGCAGACACAAAGACCAGAGAATCCAGAATTGGACCCACAAATGTATAGCCAACTAATCTTTAACAAAGCAGGAAAGAATATCCAGTGGAAAAAACACAGCCTCTTTAACAAATGGTGCTGGGAGAACTGGACAGCAACATGCGGAAGAATGAAACTAGACCACTTTCTTACACCATACACAAAAATAAACTCAAAATGGATGAAAGACCTAACGGTGAGACAGGAAACCATAAAAACCCTAGGGGAGAAAACAGGCAACAACCTCTTTGACCTCAACCGCAGCGATTTCTTGCTCGACACATCTCCAAAGGCAAGGGAATTAAAAGCAAAAATGAACTATTGGGACCTCATCAAAATAAAAAGCTTCTGCATTGCAAAGTAAACAATCAATAATACTAAAAAGCAACCAACAGAATGGGAAAAGATATTTGTAGGTGACATATCAGATAAAGGGTTAGAATGCAAAATTTTCAACACCTGAAAAACAAATAATCTAGTGAAGAAGTGGGCAGAAGACACTTTTCCAAAAGAAGACATCCAGATGGCCAATAGACACATGAAAAGATGCTCAGCGTCGCTCCTCATCAGGGAAATACAAATCAAAACCACACTGAGATACCGGTCAGAGTGGCCAAAATGAACCAATCAGGAAACAACAGATGCTGGTGAGGATGTGGAAAAACGAGAACCCTCTTGCACTGCTGGTGGGAATGCAAACTGGTGCAGCCACTCTGGAGAAGTGTGGGGGTTCCTCAAAAAATTAAAAATAGGACTATGCTACGATCTAGCAATAGCACTACTAGGAATTTATCCAAAGGATAGAGAAGTGCTGATTCATAGGGGCACATTAACTCCAATGTTTATGGCAGCACTTTCGGCAATAGCCAAATTATGGAAAGAGCCTGAATGTCCATCAACTGATGAATAGATAAAGAAGATGTGGTTTATATATACAATGGAATACTACTTGGCAATGAGAAAGAATGAAATCCTGCCATTTGCAGCAAGGTGGATGGAACTGGATGACATATGCTAAGTGAAGTAAGTCAGTCAGAGAGACAAATATCATGTTTTCACTCATATGTGGAACTTGTGAAACTTAACAGAAGACCATGGGGGAAGGAAGGGGAAAAAATAGTTGCAAACAGGGAGTGAGGCAAACCATATGATTCTCTTAAATACAAAGAACAAACTGAAGGTTGATGAGAGGGGAAAATGGGTTGTGGGCATTGAGGAGGGTACTTGTTGGGATGAGCTCTGGGTGTTGTATGCAAGCAATGTATCATGGGAATCTACCCACAAAACCTAGAGCACACTGTACACACTGTATGTTAGCCAATAAAGCATATTAAAAATAAATAAAGAAAAAATAAGAAAACAAGAAAAATATATAAAAATAAATATAAATAAATAAAAATATAAATAAAAAATAAATAAAAATAAATCAATAAACATTAAAAAAATGAAATAAAAAATAAAAATAAAAAATAATTGGCTGGGGCACCTGGGTGGCTGCTTGAGCATCAACTTCAGTTCACATCAGGATCTCAAGGTTCATGAGTTGGAACCCCTCATTGGATTTGCTGCTGTCAAGTGTGGAGCCTGCTTCAGATTCTCTATCTCCCTCTTTCTCTGCCCCTCCCCAGCTCACGCTCTCTCTCTCTCAAAAAAAGAAATAAACCTTAAAAAAAAAAACTAATTGGGATAATGGGGGCTTCAAACAATCCCAGATCCAGAGCACAACATGTTGTTTTTCAACTTTTGTCTATTTATTAACAAGAAAACTGTTGACATCCAGTGTTATAATCGATGCCCTCTAACCTGTGTACTTCTTAGGACAGTGACTCTCAACAGCTCTGCCTTGAGAAGTGAAACAAAATTATTTATGAACTATACTACACATAGTGTTACAAATGACAGTAAATTGAACACAGTCAACTTTTTAAAAATATGAATTAGAGAAGATTAAAAATTATCTAATCTTTTATTCATTCATGTAAAAACATTTTTTAAAAAGGGAAGTACAAAGAGTGTGCAACAATGGAAGATATGCCTGGAAAGTTCTGCTTTGGTGATAGTACATATCAGAAAAACACTCAGGACATGGCCAATTTTCAGGTGAGAACGTGAATGAATGGATTTCAATCAGAATAAAATGGTTAATATGTGTTTGTGACACAAAGTTTTCATTTGAATTAAGAACAAGAGTGCATGCTGAGGATCACAATGGATGGACCATATTATAGAGTTTCTGGTATTTTTCCTCCAGATCTACTTCCTACTCTTCCCCTGGGTCTGACTTAGAGATTGACTATTATAGACTGGATGTTTGTGTCTCCCCAACAATTCGTATGTTGAAATCCTAGCCACTAATATGATGGTACTAAGAAGTGAGACCTTTGGGTGGTGATTATGTTTTGAGAGTGGAGACCTTGTGAGTGGAATCAGTGTCCTTATAAAGGAGACTGCAAAGTGCTCCCTCACCCCTTCCGCCATGACACAGCATGAAGACAGCCATCTATGAACCAGGAAATGGCTCATACCAGACATCAAATCTGCTGGTGCCTTGATCTTGGATTTCCCAGCCTCCAGAACTGTGAGAAGTCAGTTTCTAGGTTTATATGCCACACAGTCCATGGTATTTTGTAGTGGCAACATGAACAAACTAGACAATGCCCTTATAAAATAGGCTGTAGAGAGCTCTCTTATTCCTTCCACCATGTGAGAATGCAGCCTGAAGACAGCCATCTATGAAACAGGAAGCAGCTCTCACCACACATCAAATCTGCTAGTGCCTTGATCTTGGACTTCTCAGACTCCAGACTATGAGAAATAAATTTCTGTTGTTTATAACCCCCCACCCCCCCAAAAAAACTAATTGGCTAAAGAAAAGTCCAACTGGTTGGGACACCTGGGTGGCTCAGTCGGTTAAGCATCAGACTTCAGCTCAGGTCATGATCTCACAGTTTGTGAGTTCGAGCCCCGTGTCAGTCTCTATGCTGACAGCTTAGAGCCTGGAGCCTGCTTCAGATTCTGCGTCCCCCTCCCTCCCTGACCCTCCCCCATTCCCACTCTGTCTCTCTCTCAAGAATAAACATTAAAAAAAATTTTTTTTAAATAAAAGTCCATCTGGTTAAGGGATATAAGGAACATTAAGAAGTCTCATTGAATGATAAGTTATATTGATTATACAATATAATAGTTTATCTTTTCCTATTTTAAAAGTGTTAAGGAAAGTTCATGGAAGGTAGAAAATCAGTAAAGAGTCATATTCTCCCTGCATGAGAATTTTACCTTCAGTTAGTTGTCTAGCTCTGAAAATAAATAAAAGAGGTATGTATCAACTATGTTATTAAGCAACATTTACCAAGGTTAAAATGAACGTTGATTGGTAAATTGAATCTGGACTTGGAGAACTATAAATACCTCATGAGAAGCCATATGCTCTGGATTTCCTTAGTGTGGGACTCATAACTGGACAACTTCCTTGTGAGAATCCTGGAAGATATGGATTTGCATCAAACTTCCAAGGATCATGAGTCTTTTAAACCAGAGAAGCTTCTACATTTCACCCATTAATGTTAATTTCCATTTCCTTGAAACTGAGCTTTTACTTGGAGAATCAGAGAAAATAGCACCAAAGTGACTGTTTAAACTACCGTAGGGACTCCTACAAAACTTACTTCCACAAAAAAGCAACACATGGCAAGCTCTGGTGCCTGTCTCAGAGCCTCTGAATATACCTAAATGTAGCCTATGATAGTTTTGTAAGACCAAATGCTTAGTTGAACCTAAAAAAAAAAAGTTGGGAGGTGACATTAGTATGATGATAGACTTGGAGATTCCAATAATTGTGTCTTTCAGAAAAAGGACAGATGACCACTAAAAAAATAGTTCTGAAAGCTCTGGACTACAATGCAGTAGTAGCAGGAAACCCTGTGGAGCACAAAAACTGAAGATGGCTGATAGAAAAGAATAGGAAAGATTGTACTTGCGTCATCCTATTCACAAGTCCAAAGCAGCTCAGCACCAAGCAGGATCCCCTTAGAAGAATTCACTTCATGGGGAAAAGGGAAATAGAGGGAGTCCAGAAATCTCCATCATTGCTTGGAACATCTCCAGTCTTGCTACCAAGAACCCCACAGACTTTACCAACACTGAACACAGTTGATGTAGTTGCCCAGGGTTCCTGTTGCTGCATCTCCTCCCTAGGGCTAGAGCTGCTGCCGTGCTGTGCCCTATCCCTTGTGTTCCGAGTCAGGGCTTTGGCCCACCATTACCAGTGCTGCACTGTCACTGCTCTGTGCCCCACCCGCTAGGGTCTAAGTTGTGGACGTTGCTACACTATTGCTACTCTACACTCTGCTCCCTAAGGCCTGAGTGATGATTATGACCTTCCACTATGAGGGCTGCACTGCCTCTGCATCCTGCCCCCTAAGCCCAGGCCATGACTGCACCTTTCATCCCTGGGCCCATGCTCTGCTGCATTCTGCCTCCCTTCCCCTAGGAAGGAGCCCCAGCTACTCAGAGATCATTTCCATGAATAATCTGCACATGCCTCTGCCTCAAACACCCATGCCATCACAACAGCAAGTGTAACTGTATCCCAGGCCTTAGGTAACATAGTAGTATGCATGTTCCTGAGCACAAGACCCCAGTTTGACTGCTGCTCTGGGTGCCATTGTTCTAGACCCAATTCCAGGAGGATATTCTGGGCTAGAATCTCCTCCTATGGACAAAAAGAAGAGAACGCCAGCAGCCTTGTCACCAAGTATCACAGCATCCCTAGTTGCCACCGCCACTGAAGACACCCACAGCTTTGGTCACTGAAAACCTTCAGTCTTCACTGACATGACTAAAGGTAATGGAGCTGCATAAATACTATACCACTGTACTTTTCCCAGAATCAGGTATACTGCACTCACCAACAACTGCCTTACAACCACCTGCCAGTGAAAGTATTTCCCCACTGAAGAGGTGATTTCTCCCACAAATGTACAGACATCAACACAAGGCCACTAGAAACTTGAAAAAGTAAAGAAATATGATACCACCAAAGCAACAAAATAATTACCAGTAACTGACCCAAAAGAAATGGAGGTCTACAAGTTACCTGACAAGGAATTCAAAATAATTATTTTCATAAAGGTCAGGGATTTTCAAGTGAACACAAACAGCTCAAAAAACTTATGAAATCAATATATGGACAAAATGAGAAGTTTAGCAAAGAGATAGAAATAATTTTTCAAAGAACAAAAGAAATATACTGGAGCTAAAGAATACAATGAATGCAATGAAAAATGTAATAGAGAGCTTTTGTAATATACTTGATTCAAACAGAAGAATCTGTGAACTTGAAGATGGACCTCTTTAGTATCTAGTCAAAGAAAAAAGAATAAAAAGAAAGAATAAAGCATATGGGATTGTGAGACACCATCATAAGAACAAATATACTCATTATGGGGATCCTAGGAAACAGAGAGAAAAGGGGGCAGAAGAGTTAACTCACAAACTACCAAAACTGAAACAGGAAGAAATAAAAAATTTGAACAGACCCATAACCAGCAAAGAAATTGAATCAGTAATCAAAACTCTCCCAGCAAACTAGAGTCGTGGGTTAGATGGCTTCTCAAGGGAATTCTACCAGACATTTAAAGAAGAGTTAATATCTATTCTTCTCAAACCTTTCCAATAGAAGGAAAACTTTCAAATTCATTCTATGAGGCCTATGTATCACCCTGATACAAAAACCAGATAAAGACACTACAAAAAAAACCAAGAACTACAATATCTCTGATGAATGTAAGTGCAAAAATCATCAACAAAATACTACCAAACAGAATCCAGCAATACATGTAAAAAGCCATTCGCCATTTTCAAGTGGGATTTATTCTTGGGTTGCAAGCATGGTAAAATATTCTCAAATTAATCAGTGTGATACATCACATCAATAAGAGAAAGGATAAAAACCATATGATCGTTTCAATAGACACAGAAAAAGCACTTGATATAGTACAACATCCATTCTTGATAAAAGCCCTCAACAAACTAGGTTTGGAGGGAACACAC
The DNA here is from genome assembly GCF_028018385.1 of Neofelis nebulosa. Taxonomy (NCBI): domain Eukaryota; kingdom Metazoa; phylum Chordata; class Mammalia; order Carnivora; family Felidae; genus Neofelis; species Neofelis nebulosa. The sequence continues at coordinate 127,308,674 of NC_080783.1, forward strand.
CTCAACATAGTATAGGTCATATATGAGAAACAGCTAATATAAGCCTCAATGGGGAAAAACTAGGAAACTTTCCCCTGCAGTCAAGAAGAAGACAAGGGTGCCCTCTCTCAGCATTACTATTTAACATAATACTGGAAATTTTAGACTCAGGAATCAGACAACAAAAAGAAATAATGGGCATACAAATCAGCAAGAAAGAAGTCAAACTTCTACTGTTTGCAGATGACATGATACTGTATGTAGAAAACCCGAAAGACTACATGAAAAAATTGCTAGAAGTAATACATGAATTAAGCAGTCACAGGATATAAAATCAATGTGTAGAACTCTTGCATTTCTATACACCAATAACGAAGCAGCAGAAAAAAATATAAAGGAATCAATCCCATTTACAATTGCACCAAAACCAGTGAGAAACCTAGGGATAAACCTAACTAAAGAGATAAAAAGATCTGTACTCTGAAAACTATAGAACACTTATGAAAGATAATGAAGAGGACACAAAGAAATGGAAAAGCATTCTATGCTCATAGATTGGAAGAACAAACGTTGTTCAAATATCTATAGTACCCAAAGAAATCTACACATTTCATGCAATAGCAATTAAAATAACACCAGAATTCTTCACAGAGTTAGATCAAAGAATCCTAAAATTTGTATGGAACCACAAAAGACCCCAAGTAGGCAAAGCAATCCTGAAAAAAAAAATAAAACTGGAGGCATCACAATTCCAAATTTCAAGCTATATTACAAAGCTGTAGTCATCAAAATAGTTTGGTACTGACACAAAAACAGATACATAGATCAATGGAACAGAATAGAAAACCCAGAAATGGACCCACAACTATGTGGTCAACTCATCTTCGATGAAACAGGAAAGAATATGTAATGGAAAAAAGACAGTCTGTTCAACAAATGTTGTTGTGAAAACTGGACTGCAATATGGAGAAGAATGAAACTGGACCACTTTCTTATACCATACACAAAATTAATTCAAAATCAATGAAAGACCTAAAGGTGAGATGGGAAACCAACAAAATCCTGGAGGAGATCGCTAGCAGCAACCTCTTTGACCTCAGTCAGGGCAACTTCTTACTAGACATTTCTCTGGAGGCAAGGGAAACAAAAGCAAACATGAACTCTGGGACTTGATCAAGATAAGATCTTCTGCACAGCAAAGGAAACAATCAACAAAACTAAAACATAACCTTAAAAATGGGAGAAGATATTTGCAAATGACATATCAGATAACGGGTTAGTATCCACAATATATAAAGAACTTATCAAGCTTAACATATAAAAAACAAACAACCTATTAAGAAATGGCAGAAGACATGAAGAGAAGGGTGCTTGGGTGGTGCAGTTAGTTAAGTGTCTGACTCTTGATCTCTGCTCAGGTCATGATCTCATGGTTTGTGAGTTCAAGCCCTGCATTGGGCTCTGTGCTAATGGTACAGAGCCTGACTGGGATTCTGTCTCTCCTTCTCTCTGCCCCTTGCCCGCTTGTGTTTTTTCTCTCTCTTTCTCTCAAATAAATAAGCAAAAAACTTTATATATATAAAAAGACATGAATAGACACTTTTCCAAAGAAGATGGTTAACAGATGTATGGAAAGATGCTTGACGTCATTCATCATTAGGGAAATACAAATCAAAACCACAATGAGATAGCACCTCACACCTATCAGAATGGTTAAAATTAACAACACAAGAAACGGGGGAGAAAGGGGAGTCCTCTTGCACTGCTGCTGCCAGTGCAAACTAGTGCAGCCACTCTGGAAAACAATATGGAGGGTTCTCAAAAAACTAAAAATAGAACTACTCTACAATCCAGCAATTGCAGTATTAGATATTCAACCAAAGGATACAAAAATATGTATTTGAAGGGACACATGCATCCCAATGTTTATAGCAGCATTAACAACAATAACCAAACTCTGGAGAGAGCCTGAATGTCCATCAACTGATGAATGAATAAAGAAGATGTTGTGTGGTGTGTGTGTGTGTGTGTGTGTGTGTGTGTGTGTGTGTGTGATGGAGTATTACTCAGTCATCAAAAAGAATGAAATCTTGCCATTTTCAATGATATGGATGGAGCTAGAATATATCATGCTAAGTGAAACAAGTCAGTCATAAAGACAAATATCATATGATTTCACTCATATGTGGAATTTAAGAAACAAACAAACATATGGGAGTGTGGGGGAAAGAGAAGAAAGGGACACAAGACACAGGACACAAGAGACTCAATGATAGAGAAAAACTGAAAGTTGATGGAGGGAGGTGAGTAGGATGGACTAGATTGGTTATGGGTATTAATGAGGGCACTTGTGGTGAGCACTGGGTGTTGTGTGTAAGTGATGAATCACTGAATTCTATTTCTGAAATCAATGCTGCACTGTGTATTAACTAACTAAAAGTTAAAAAAAAATTAATGGCTTAAAACTTCCCAAATCTGGGAAGATATATTGACATTCAAGTACATGAATTTCAAAGATCCTCAGACAAACTCAAGATACATCATAATCAATGATAAAGTGAGAATTTGGAAAGCAGCAAGAGAAAAAAGTCATCACTTACAAGAGAACCCCCATAAGGCTATCAACAGATTTTGCAGCAGAAATCTTGCAGGCCAGGAAACATTGGGATGATATATTCAAAGTGTTGGGGAAAAAAGCCATCCAAGAATACTTCAGCTAACAAAGTTGTCCCTCAGAAATAAAAAAGAGATAGAGTTTCTTAGCAAAATGAAAGCTAAGGGAGTTTATTACCACCAAGAAAGCTTGCCCAAAATTAGTAGAAGGAAAGAGATAAAGGTTAGAATAGGAATAAAGAAAATAGAATACAAAGAAAATAGAAGAGATCAACAAAATCCAGTTGGTTTTTTGAAAAGATAACAAAACTGACAATCCTTTAGCTATGCTAACAGAAAAAGAGAAATGACTCAAATAAAATTATAAAAAAAAAAAAAGACACAACTGATACGATAGCAATCCAAAGGATCTTAAGGGATACTGTGAACAAGTATATGCCAACAAATTAGATAACCTAGAAGAAATAAATTCCTAAAAATATACAACTTACCAAGGTTGAATAATGAAAATATAGAAAATCTGAACAGACCAATAAGAAGTTAAGTATTTTAAATCAGTAATCAAAAATCTCCCAATAAGGAAAAAATACAGGACCAGATGCCCTCAGTGGTGAATTCTATAAAATATTTAAGAAAGAATTAATGCCAACACTTCTCAAACTTTTCCAAAACTTTGAAGAGGATGGAACACTTCTAAATTCATTTTATGAGGCAAACATTACCTGATACCAAAGCTAGATAATGACAGAAGAAAATAAATTTACAGGCCAATATTTTTGGTGAACTTTGATATAAAAATCCTTAACATATTTGGGTTCTTTCCATAGTTTCGCTATTGTTAGTAATGCTACTATAAACATCAGGGTACATGTACCCCTTTCAATCTGTCAGATTTTTGTGTCCTTCAGGTAAATACCTAGTAGTACAATTTCTGGATCATAGGGTAGTTTATTTTTAACTATTTAAGGGAATTCCACACCATGTGGATGCAGCCAGTGTATTATTCTAAGCAAAATAAGTCAGGCAGAGAAAGACAAATACCATATAGTTTCACTCATACGTGGAATTTAAGAAACAAAACAGATGAACATATAGGAAAGGGGGAGAGGGGGTAAAAGGACACATGGAAACAAACTACAGGAGACTCTTTATGATAGAGAACAAACTCAGGGTTGATGAAAGGAGGTGGGTGGAAAATGGGTTAAATGCATGATGGGTATTAAGGAGGGCACTTGTTCAGTTGTATACTGAGTATTATATGTAAGTGATGAATCACTAAATTCTACTGAAAACAATATTATAATATATGTTAACTAGCTAGAATTTAAATAAAATTTTGAAAAATATCCTTAACACAATACTAGCAAACCAAAGTCAAATGTACATGAAAGGGATCCTATGTTATAATAAAGTGGGATTTCTCCCTGGAATGCAAGGATGATTCAATAGAAGCAAATCAATAAAAGTGATATACTACACTAACAGAATGAAGTATAAAAATATATGATCATTTCAGTAGATACAGAAAAATCATTTTATGAAATTTAACATATACTTTCATGATAAATGTTTTCAATGGATTATGGATAGAAGGAATGTACCTCAGCATGATAAAGGCCATATAAGAAAAACCCACAGTGAATATAAATCTCAACTGTAAAGCTAATAACTTCTCCTCTAAGATTAGGAACAAGGCAAGGATTCCCATCCTCACCACTTATTTTCAACATAGTACTGCAAGTTCTAGCCAGAATAATTAGGCAAGAAAAGGAAATAAAAGCCATCCAAGTCAGACAACAAGAAGCAAACCTGTTTCTATTTGCAAATGACATGACCTTATATATGACAAATCCTAAAGACCCTACCCAAAAGACTATTAGAACTAATCAACAAATTTAGTAAGGTTACAGGATACAAAGTCAACATATAAAATCAGTTATATTTCTATATACTAACAATGTACTAACTGAAAGGTAAATTAAGAAAGCAATGCCATTACAGTAGCATCAAAAACAACAAAATACTTAAGAATAAATTCAGTCAAGGAGGTGAAAGATCTCTACACTGAAAACTGCAGAACATTGTTGAAAGAAATTGAAGACCATATTAATCCCCTTTAGTGTTCCAGATATCTTGATTCTGACCAAGGGATTCCTTTTACTTTCCATGATCTCCAGACCTGGGCATTAGAACAGGGTATTAAAACATCTTATTGGACTTTTATTTGTTACTAAAATTGCCATCTGGGAAATGAACCTCTTGCAGGCTTTACTCCTCCAAGCCCCCATTGTCCTCAATTCTGCACTCAGGGGGATCCATACCCCTCACACTAATTTTATACAAGTTGCGCCTGCTTGTTGTCAAAGCCAATCTGGCTTATTTCACTGTCTGGGACACTTGTGTCCTAATAACTCCTGTCAAAGTTTCCTCATTTAAATGTAAGGAATTTTAGTTTTCTTCTAACCCCTTTGGCTTCAAAGCCCAATCAGGGATAGATTTTTAAATATGATCCTTTAACCACTGAAAGCCCATTAGGATGCCCTAGATATTTAATTCAGACACAGGAGTACCTAACCAGATAATGCCAAAGACTGAGACCTTGCTGCTGGTACTCAGGATATAAAGGATGGCTCCTTAACTCCCATTCCACTGACTCTTCATAAAAAGTGGAAATTATAGACCAAGAGTTGATCCATGGAGTTAGCTTCACCTCAGACAACTGCCTCTGCTCTGTATTTGGATTCTGTTTTGGACACTTCCCCTTTAAACAGCTCCCACACTCAGTACCCATGCTCCTGCTACACACAGCTAGTCCCAGTGAACTGCAATGTTGTATTGCTCCCTATGAATATGAACTCTTCAAGTCCCTATTTTCCGAGATTGCTAATTGTTTAACCCTGGATCCTGCTTTGCTGAAACCTGCCTGTGAAACTGAGTTCAAATCCCATGATTGTAGAGCAGCTCGAGAATGCATTAAGGCTCTAGATTACAAAGTATTGTAAATTAAATACCACCCTGTAGGGAATGTTTCCTAGTACACTTCTCTGCTGTGCCTAACCACTCATCCCCCAGATTTGCCACTCCTATGTGTCCTTCTAAAGATTTCGCATGATTTCTGTCCTTCCAACACTGACCATGGCAGGAATATCACACAGCCCAGCACTCATAGGGCTGGCACACAAGAGCATACATTCACACATACCACTCCCACGAACACCTGCACTTCCTGTGTCCTCTCTCTTATATCACAACAACCATCAAACTTCCCTGGTGACAGACCAGGACCTCTGACTCATACGAATGGGCCACCGAAGTTTCAGCTATGACTCTAGCTCTTTGAAACTGTTGGGCCTCCCAACAAGTCCCACTAGATATGGGGCCCCACCTCAAAATCCTTCCTGACAACTCCATGCTAGACCAAGTTCATTGTGGCTTCAGAGGAAAGCCCCATTTGCTTAAATATACCACTTACCTTCATTCTTAACTGTACTCACATGGGACAGCTACAGATTATACTCAAGTCATTCTCACAGGCTTAGAGCTTACACGCAGGAATCAACTGCACTTGGCCAATTCCCCATGCTGAGGATTTTACTCTCTTATCCTCATGGTATACGACAGTCTAAATAATGGTACATTCAAGTTCTACTGTAGCTCAAACTCACAGGCACAGCAACTTATGTATTTTTTTCTTTGCCAACTCCTTGTTTTTCCTAATGAAACCATATCCCAGAGTGAAGTGGTTACATGGGGGATTCCCATCGTTCTTTATCCACTGACTATCTCCCTATTCTGTCAACCCAAGGACACCAGGCAAAATGCACAGTATTTATTCCTGTCTTAATAGGACTTACCATAGCTACAGGAATTGCGAGAGTTGGAGATTGTCAAATGCAATCAAATCATAACTGTCAAACAGAAACTTTCAGTGGACCTTCCAGGTCATATGCAAAGGCTGACCAAAACATTGTCCTTTATACAACTCGTCCGTGAGTCTCTAGACCAAATGGTAATGGATGACAGACTGGCTATTGTCTATTTGCTAGCCAGGGAAGGAGGAGTTTGTGCCATCCAGGATACCTCCTTCTGCATGCACATGAATAACTCTGGACAAGTATAGGCCAAGCTATGAGGAATGGCCAAGAGGTAAAAGTCTTTTATAATGTAAAGGATTTTATATTATAAAATATAATATAATATAATATATTATTATATAATTATGATTACAATATATAATTGTATAATATTATATATATGTGTGTGTATACACACACATATATATAATACAGATACATAATATAATACAGATATATAATACAGATTTCCTTAATCCAGAGGTGCCTGGCTTTTCCTGCAAAATTGGGTGCCCCATGGTGAAGGGAGTATAAAACCTTCATAATATGCCTAGTAAGCGTCTTTCTAGTTGTCACCTTTATCAAAATCTGCCTTCAGAGGCTAAGTCAAGTGTTCCGTTCACTTTTAACATCACCAAAGCCCAGATGGCAAGCATTAGCCATCCCAATTAGTGTTGCTAATGATATTGAGGCGGCACAGAGTCAACTGGATTGCAAATTTTAACCTTTATATTTTCCTACTGCCACAACATCCCAACAAACAGGCTGCGAGCCTCTTGCCCAGGAGGCACAGAGGAGAAGGTCAGGTAAAGACAGAAGCAAAGATTGAAGTTGTGCTAACACAAGCCAAGAAATTTCTTTTTTTTTTCCAATGTTTATTTATTTTGACAGAGAGAGAGAGCATGTGTGCACAAGTTGGGGAGGGGCAGAGAGAGAGGGAGAGAGAGAATCCCAAGCAGGCTCCATGCTGTCAGCACAGAGTCTGACACGGCTTATCTTGTGAACCATGAAATTGTGACCTGAGCCAAAATCAAGAGTCGGATACTTAACCAACTGAGACATCCAGGCCCCCCAAGCTAAGGAATTTCTGAAGCCCCTAAAAGCTAGAAGAGGCAAAGAAATATTCTCCCCTACAGTCTTTGGAAGGAATGGGTCTGAAAATCAGGAAAGAGCTTAATTTAGGACTTTTAGCCCCCAGAACTGTGAGGGAATAATTTTTCTTGTTTTAAGAGACCAAGTTTATGACAATTTATATATCTATATCTATATACATATGTGTGTGTGTATAGATAGATATAGATATATAGATATTTAGATATATATAATATTTATTTATTTTTGAAAGAGAAAGAGAGAGATCCAGGCAGGGACGGGCAGAGAGTGGGAGAGAGAATCCCAAGTTCACTGTGTGCTATCAGCACAGAGCCCACTGCCAGGCTTGAATTCATGAACCTTGAGATTATGACCTGAGCCAAAATCAAAAGTTGAATGTAACCAGCTGAGCCACCCAAGTGCCCCATTTCTTATAGCAATTTCTTATAGCAGCCACAGGAAATAGATACAGTTACTAAGAGAGTTGGGCTAATATTACCACTATGATTGTAGATTTTTGGGGTATTTTCTTTATAGTTGTCAGTCTGTGCTTTATACAATTCAAACTTATAGATTTTATTTGTATGTGTGGAATTATATGGGGATAGCTGTATGCAGAACTCATTGAATCTACACCCCACATAAACTGTCCTTCAAGTGACATGTTGTTTCAGTAAGACATGTTGTGGTAAGATATGACATTCCCCTATGCTTCTACACATATGTTTAGAAACATTTATATCTTAATGAGAGAAGATGTTAGCTGAAGGATGCAAAAAAAAAATAGATTTATGATATAAAGGTAGAATTATAGAAGATTAACCTTTATTTATGAATAAATAAATATGACTCATCTCTAGGTATTCTATTCTGCCTTAAAAACCTATCTTTTATATTAATATAGCTATAACATCTTGCATTTCCTTAATTTTTTGTGACCTATGTTTTCCCATTTTTTAATTAAAAAAATTTATTCATTAATTTATTAAAAATAATAAACCTATTGCATGTTAACACATATAACATTATTTTTTATGAACATTAGGCATACACCCCCCCCCAAAAAAAACCATAACAAGAAAGGGGCCATCGTTAGGGAAACATACAATTCTTTTTTCTTTCTATATCCCTGTATTTGAAGTGAATATCTTTGAAGCAGGAGCTATTTGAGTTTTCTCCTATTCATAAACTTTTTATCTTTTAATAAGAAAATTGAGTCCACTTACATTTAATGAATTAATTTTATATATCCTGGTTTGTATCTTCCATCGTACTATTTTTTAAAAATTTGGAAAACAAGCTTATTGTTCTTTCCTATCTTTCTTTTGCATCTTAGAAGGAGAGAAGAGAATGAGGCAGAAAAATTAGTTCAAGGAACAATGACTGGGTTGGATCATATCTGGGTCATAAGACAAGTCTCAAAGCATTACTATGAATCACATAAAGATCTTCTTCCATTCCAAAGGTTGCTTTTTGGTTTTGTTGATTTTTTCCTTCACTGTGCTGAAGCTTTTTATCTTGATGAAGTCTCAATAGTTTATTTTTGCTTTTGTTTCCCTTGCCTCAGGAGACATATCTAGTAAGAAGTGGCTACACTTGATGTCAAAGAGATTACTGCCAGTGCTCTCCTCTAGGATTTTGATGGTTCCCTGTCTCACATTTAGGTCTTTCATACATGTTGAATTTATTTTTGTGTATGGTGTTAGAAAGTGGTCTAATTTCATTCTTTTGCATGTTGCTGTCTAGTGTCCCCAACACCATTTGTTGAACAGACTGTCTTTTTTCCCATTACATATTCTTCCCTGCTTCGTAAAGGATTAGTTGACCATATAGTTGTGGGTTCATTTCTGAGGTTTCTATTCTGTTCCATTGATTTATGTGTTTGTTTTTGTGCCAGTACCAAACAGTCTTGATAACTACAGCTTTGCAATATAACTCGAGGTCCAGAATTGTGATGCCTCCAGCTTTGCTTTTCTTTTTCAAGATTACTTTGGCTATTTAGCATCTTTTGTGATTTCATACAAATTTTAACATTGTTTGTTCTAGCTCTGTGAAAAATGATGATGGTATTTTTATAGGGATTGCATTAAATTTGTAGATTGCTTTGGGTAGTATAGACATTTTAACAGTATTTGTTCTTCCAATCCATGAGCACGGAATATTTTTCCATTTCTTTGTGTCCACTTCAATTTTTTTCATAAGTACTTTACAGTTTTCAGACTGCAGATCTTTTACCTCTTTGCCTAGGTTTATTCCTAGATATCTTATTGTTTTGGTGCAATTGTAAATGGGGTCAATTCCTCAACTTCTCCTTCTGTTGCTTCATTATTGGTGTATAGAAATGCAACAGGTTTCTACACATTGATTTTGTATCCTGCAACTTTACTGAATTTGTGTATCAGTTCTAGCAAGTTTTTGCTGTAGTCTTTTGGCCTTTCTGTATAGAGTATCATTTTGCAATGGGAGAAGATTTTTGCATATTACATATCTGATAAAGGGTTAGTATCCAAAATCTATAAAGAACTTTTCAAACTCAACACTCCAAAAAACAAATAATCCATTTAAAAATGGGCAGAAGACATGAATAGACACTTTTCCAAAGATGACATCCAGATGGGCAACAGACACATGGAAACATACTCAATATCACTTATCATTAGGGAAATACAAATCCAAACTACAATGAGATATCATCTTACACCTGTCAGAATGGCTAAAATTAACAACACAAGATGTGGGGGATAAGTTTAGGAATCTCCTGGGCTTACACCAATGGGTTAACCAAGGCATAAAGAAATACAAAGTCATAAAATGCTCACACCCAAGTTTGGGTAAACCAGATTAGCACTCCAAGGATAGCGGGGTGCAAAGAAACCCCAAGAATAGGGAGGCACAAAGATGCCAGGAATAGGGAGGTGCAAAGGCACCCCAAAATAGGAAGGGGTACAGAGCCCCCCAAAATAGAGAGAGGCAAAGGCCTGAAATAGAAACAGCGCAAAGGTGCCCAATACATGGGAATAACAAGATTAGATATTCAGGGTGAAAGCACCCCAAATTTAGTACTATAGCAGAAAGCTGCTTTCATAGGAAAATAGGCCAGGTTGGGTAAATTGGTGAATTGGACTATGGACCGCTGTGCTGCAGGCTAAGCAGCCCAGAGCAGAGATGGTTAACAAAAGAAAAGGTATCTTGTTAACCCTGAGGTTTTTTCCCCTATCTGTCTCATCCCCTAGGCTAGCAAAGATAAACAGGCACAGCACCTCCTGTCTGCTGTTACCAACCATTTACCCATTTGCCCAGTGCCCGGATTTTGTTTTATATTGACCCAAACCCCAAACACTGTATATCTTCAAAACTCCCCTTTTCCCTCACATCCACAAGTTAATGTTCACAGCTTCTTTGTCTCTTTGTACACGCCCATCATGTTTGTAAGCCTTCTGATCTGAATAAAAACGGGGCAAGGACCGTTATTCGGGGCTCTTGTCTTTTTCCCAGACATTAGCCATCTCTCGCTTTAATCCTGTGTCCATTCTTTTGCTGGCCAAAAGACAACTTTAGAGTTAGAGTCTATGACAACAAGAAACAACAGGTGTTGGTGAGGATGCAGAGAAAGGGGGGCCCTCTTACACTGTTGGTGGGAATGACAACTGGTGTAGCCACTTTGGAAATAATATGGAGGTTCCCCAAAAGTTAAAAATAGAATTACTCTATGACCCAGCAATTACACTGCTAGGTATTTATCAAAAGGATACAAAAATACTGATTTGAAGAGATACATGCACCTCAATGTTTATAGCAGCATTATCAACAATAGCTAAATTATGAAAAGGGCCCAAATGTACATTGACTGATGAATAGATAAAGAAGATGTGGTATACAAACACGAACACACACACACACACACACACACACACAGAAGCATATTACTCAGTCATAACACAGAATGAAATCTTGCCATTTGCAATGACATGGATGGAGTTAGAAATCATTATGCTAAGTGAAATAAGTTAGTCAGAGAAAGACAAATACCACATGATATCATTCATATGTATAATTTAAGAAACAAAACATGTGAACATGGGGGGGGGGGGAAGAGAGGCAAACCAGAAAACAGACTTCTAACTATAGAGAACAAACTAAAGGTTACTGGAGGGAAGGTGGGTGGGGGTGGATTAAATGGGTGATGAGTATTAAGGAGGGCACTTTTATGATGAGCAGTAGGTGTTGTATGTAAGTAATAAATCACTAAATTCTAGACCTGAAACTAATATTACACTGTATGTTAATAACTGGAAATTATGTAAAAACTTAAAAAAAAAACTAAATAATGAAGAGAAGGCTCTCTAACCACAACAGAATTAAAATAGAAATGAATAACAATATTATATTCAGAAGATTCTTTAGTATTGGAAATGAAGCCACTTAACTCTAGAGTCAAACTAGAAACAATAAGGGAAATTAGAAAATATTTATAACTGAACAATAATGAAAATGTAACACATTAAAATTTGTAGCATACAACTAATGTATTCCTAAGAGGAAAACATATAACCTTACATCCTGTATTAGAAGGAAGAAAAATTCAAAAGCAATGATCTAAACCTCCAGTGAAATAAACTAGAAAAGGAAGAACATATTAAATCCAAAGAATTACAAGGAAACTATAAAGATAGGAGTGAGCAACAATGAAGTGAAAAACAAACAGTAACAATGAACAAACCCAAAGCTGTTTCCTTGAAAAAATTAATAAATTAGTAAAAACCCTAACCAGGCTAATTTAAAAATATTACAGTAGCATGAATGTCACTACATGTCTTACAGATATTAAAGGAGAAATTTATGCCAATATATTTTAAAGCTAACTAGAAATGGCTAATTACTTTGAAAACTCAGCTTACCAAAACTAACACAAGAAATAGAAAATGTAAATACACATCCTTTTTTTAAGTTTATTTATTTATTCTGAGAGAGAGCACATGCAAGTGGGGGAGGGGCAGACAGAGAGAGTCCCAGGCAGGCCCTGCACTTTAAGCACAGGGCCCAGTGCAGGGCTTGAACTCACAAACTGTGATATCATGACGTGAGCTGAAACCAACAGTTGGATGCTTAACTGACTGAGCTACCCAAGCGCCCCCAAATACACTTATTCTATTAAAATTTGAATTTATAAGTTAAAACTTTCCCAGAAATAAATCTCCAAGTTCAGAGGGTTTCCCTGGTGAATTTTAACAAATTTTAAGGGATAAACTATAATGATATTATACAAAATTTCAAAAAATAGCAAAAGTATCCATTTAAATTTGGTTTATGAGATTAAAATAATCCTGATAACAAATCTGACAAAGAAATTATAAGAAACATATATAGGCTGCCAATCATGAGCATAGAAATTTGTTTAATATTAGTTCATCTATTTCAGCAATATACAAATAAGAGTAATCCTTGACAATCAATGGTGGTTTATCCCAGGAATTCAAGGTTGGTTCAACATTCAAAAATTATATAATAATAAAATTATATAAATTTTTACCCAGATTAAGTGAAAGTATTGAGCAAAATTTCAACATACATTTATTACTTTAAAAAAAATCTAACACACTATAAATAAATGGAATTTCTTCAATATGATAAAAGACGTCTACTAAAAACCTAAAATTAACATTAATTAATCTTCAACAAAGCAGGAAAGAATATCCAACAGAGAAAGACAGTCTGTTCCACAAATTATGTTGGGGAAACTGGACAGAAACATGCAAAAGAATGAAACTGGACCACTTTCTTACATCATATACAAAAATAATTCAAAATGGATGAAAGACCTAAATGTAAGACAGAAAACCTGGAGGAGAACACAGGCAGCAATCTCTTTGAACTTGGCCACAGCAACTTCTTAGTAGACATGTCTCCAGAGGCAAGGGAAACAAAAGCAAAGATGAACTATTGGGACCTCATCAAGATAAAAAGCTTCTGCACAGGAAGCTTCTGCACAAGATAAAAAGCAAAGCAACAATCAACAAAACTAAAAGGCAACTGACAGAATGAGAGAAGAAATTTTGCAAATGACATATCAGATAAAGAGTCAGTATTCAAAATCTGTAAAGAACTTATCAAACTCAACACCCAAAATATAAACAATCCAGTTAAGAAATGGGCAGAAGACAGGAATAGACACTTTTCCAAAGAAGACATCAGATGGCTAACAGACACATGAAAAGATGTTCAACATTACTCATCATCAGAGAAGTACAAATCAAAACCACAATGAGATACCACCTCACATTTGTCAGAATAGCTAAGATTAACAATTCAGAAAACAACAGATTTCAGCGAAGATGTGGAGAAAGGGGAACACTTTTGCACTGTTGGTTTGAATGTAAATTGGTGCAGCCAGTCTGGAAAACAATATGGAAGTTCCTCAAAAAATGAAAAATAGGGGGCGCCTGGGTGGCGCAGTCGGTTAAGCGTCCGACTTCAGCCAGGTCACGATCTCACGGTCCGTGAGTTCGAGCCCCGCGTCGGGCTCTGGGCTGATGGCTCGGAGCCTGGAGCCTGTTTCCGATTCTGTGTCTCCCTCTCTCTCTGCCCCTCCCCCGTTCATGCTCTGTCTCTCTCTGTCCCAAAAATAAATTTAAAAAAACGTTGGAAAAAAAAAAAATTAAAAAAAAAAAAAAAATGAAAAATAGAACTACCCTATGACCCAGTAAGTGCACTACTAGGTATTTATCTACAGGATACAAAAATGTTGATTCAAAGGGGGACATGAACTCCAATGTTTAAAGCAGTGCTATCAACAATAGCCAAGTTATGGAAAGAGCCCAAATATCCACCAATTGATGAATGGATAAAGAAGATGTGGTATATATATATACAATGGAATATTACTCAGTGATCAAAAAAATAAATAAACCCTTGCCATTTAGAACAATGTGGATGGAACTACAGTGTATTATTCTAAGTGAAATAAGTCAGTCACAGAAAGATAACATATGATTTCATTCATATGTGGAATTTGAAAAACACAACAAATGAACATAGGGGAAGAGAAGGAAAAATAAAATAAAAATAGAGAGGGAGGTAAACCATAAGAGACATTTAAATACAGAGAACAAACTGAGAATTGCTGGAGAGGAGTTGGGTGGGGGTATGAGGTAAATGGACATTGAGGAGGGCACTTTTTTGGATGAGCACAGGGTGTTTTATGCAAGTAATGAATCACTAAATTTTACTCCTGAAACCAATAGTACATTATATTACGTTAACTAACTTGAATAAAAAAAAAAACCCACCATATTTCATGGTGAAATATTATACATTTTTACCTGAAATGGAGAATAAGACAGACATACCTGCTCTTATCAGTTTAACATTTTACTAGCAGTTCTAGCCAATTTAATATGGCAAGTAAATAAAAAGAAAGTGGATAACAGATTGGAAAGGAAGATGCAAAACCATCTTTATTCAAAAACAATGTGATTATTTACATAGACCATTCTAAGGAAAATATAAAAATGCTACTAGAAACAATATGTGACCTGAGAAGGGTTTTGGGATATGAAGTTAATATTTTAAAAAAATCAATCGTGTTTTTGTTTACTCGTGTACTAGTCTGCTAGAGCTTCTATAACAAAATACTTCAGACTGAGTGGCCATTGTAACTTCAATACCCCATTTTCAATAATAAATAAAACAACTAGATGGAAGATTGGCAAGGAAATAGAAGACTTGAAAAACACTATAAATCAAGTAGACTTAACAGAAATCTATGGAACACTCACCCAATTATTTTCAAGTCCACATGGAACATTCTCCAGATAGACCATGTACTAAACCATAAAACAAACACCAATAAATTTAAAAGAATAAAAATAATGCAAGTATACACTTCAACACAATGGAGTATAAGTTGAAATCAGTAATGAGAAAAAAATTGGGGGGGCGCCTGGGTGGCGCAGTCGGTTAAGCGTCCGACTTCAGCCAGGTCACGATCTCGCGGTCCATGAGTTCGAGCCCCGCGTCAGGCTCTGGGCTGATGGCTCGGAGCCTGGAGCCTGTTTCCGATTCTGTGTCTCCCTCTCTCTCTGCCCCTCCCCCGTTCATGCTCTGTCTCTCTCTGTCCCAAAAATAAATAAAAAACATTAAAAAAAAATTTTTTTTTTAAAAAAATTGGGAAACTGACTCATTTGTGGAAATTAAACAACATACTTGTATATAATGAATGGGTCAAAGAAGAATGAAAAGAGACATGAGAACATGCTTTGAGATGAATGAAAATGAAGATACATGTTATCAAAACTTGAGTTGCATG
This sequence comes from Neofelis nebulosa, assembly GCF_028018385.1. Taxonomy (NCBI): domain Eukaryota; kingdom Metazoa; phylum Chordata; class Mammalia; order Carnivora; family Felidae; genus Neofelis; species Neofelis nebulosa. The sequence continues at coordinate 127,324,517 of NC_080783.1, forward strand.
CAAAGTGGTGCTTAAATGCAAATATATGGCTGTAAATGTCTATTTAAAAAAGAAGAAATATCTCAAGTCAATAACCTAACTTTCCACCTTAAGTCACTTGATAAAGAGGAACAAACTAAACATAAATACAGCACAAAGAAGAAAATAAGTTTAGGGAAAATTAGTAAAGTAATGAATCAAGATTTTTTTAGAGATTAACAAAATTAACAAGTCTCTACTTAGATTGACCAAGATAAAATGAGAGAAACCAAAATTATTAGACTTGGAAATGAAAGAGGGACATTACCTACCAACATTACAAAACAAATAGAATTGTAAAGGAATAATATCAAGAAAACTTTAACACATTAGGTAACTTAGATAAAATGAACACATTTAAAATAACACAGCTACAAAAACCAGGACAAGGAGAAATAGACCATTGAATAAACCTATAACAAATGAGAGATTAAATTAATAATAATTACTACTACAAACAATAAATACTAGCAAAGAAAACACAGGCCCAGATGGCTTCACCACTGAATTCTTTGAAACATTTAAATAATTTCTAGAATTTCTCACAAACTTTTCCAAAATACAGAAGGAGAAATAGTTTAAATTTATATAATAAGTCCAGTATTAACTACCATAATATCAAAATCAGACACAGACATCACACACACACAAAAAAACTACAGACAAGTATCTCTTAAATATATAAAAGCAAAAATCCACAGCCAAAAAAAAGCAAACCAAATCCAATATCATATAAAATGAATTACACAAAATACCATATGGGATTTATCCCACTATGTAAGTTTGTTTAATATTTGAAAATAAATTAATGTAAGACCTCAACCAATAGGATAAAAAAAGATAATATGATTATCTGAATGGATGCAAAAAAGCATTGGAAAAAATACAACACCTCTTCATGATAAAAAATAGTCAACAAACTAGAGATAGAAGGGAACTCCCATAACCTGATAAAGGACATATACCAAGAAACCAAACCAAACAAACAAACAAAGCTAACATCATAGCCAATGGTGAAATTGGATGACATCTCCCTACGATCAGGTTGAAGACAAGGATGTTTGTTCTTGCCCCTTCTAATCAACATTGTTCTGGAGTTACTATCCAAAAAATTGGACAACAAAAAGAAATAAGAGTCTTCCAGATGGGAAAGGATGAAATACAACTATCTCTATTCATAGAAAACATCATTTATACATAGATAATTGTAAATAATTCACTAAAAACTATTAGAGCTAATGAATGAATTCAGCAAGGTGGATGAATATACAAGATCAATATACAAAATCAATTCCATTTCTATTCACTTGCAATGATCAATCCAGAAATACCTGTGGGAAACAGTTCAGGGCTGACACAGGCTGCCTAACTTGTTCACGCCATGTCTCACACCCCTGCACTCTGGTGGACTGCCCATCACAGTCAAGCATGCCTCAGTTCCAGGTCAATGGGCCCCTTCCCCAAAAGATCAGCACAAACCCTTGCTCACACTGTGTCTCCTGACCATAGAGTTCTGCAGGCTTCAGTTCTAGTGGAAGTGGTATCAGGTCTCACTTAACAAGCAGACCAGAGCACACATAATTAAAACTCTCCACGTGCTAGTCAAAGACCAAACACTGCCCACTACAGGTAAGGAGAACCTCTGCAGAAGACTGGCCTGAGGATAGAGCAGCCAAAACACAACAGCAGAGCACACACAGCACCAACAGAGACAACTGCTGAAGAGCCAGGCCCTGAACACTATATGACCTCTTCTTCATAAAGCCATTACTCCCAGAGGCAGGAAACATAGAGGCTTTTCTAACACAGAGAAAAAGGCAGAGACTTACAAAGAATGCCTAGATGGAGGAATTAATTCCAAATGAAAGAATAAGATAAGGTCACTACCAGAGATCTAAGTAAAGTAAGTAACATGCCTGATGGAGAGTTTAAAGCAACAATCATACGGATACTTGCTAGGCTTGAGAAAAGAATGAAGACATCAGGAAGACCCTCACCACAGAGATAAAGAGTTTTTTAAAAAGTATCAGTCAGAAATAAAAAATACAATAACAGAGATTGGAAATAGGCTTGATGCACTTAATAGTCAGCTAGAAGAAGCAGAGAAATGAATAGGTGATATAGAAGACAAATAATAGAAAATATAGAAGCTGAAATAAAGAAAGAAGAATTATGGAACATGAGGATACATGTTGGGAACTCAATGACTCCATCAAACATAACATTCATATAATAGGAGTCTCAAGAAGAAGAGAGTGAAAGGGGCAGAAAACTTATTTGAGGAAATAATAGCTGAAAAACTTCCATAATCTGGCAAAAGAAACAAACATCCAAATCCAGGAAGCACAGAGAACTCCAATCAAAATCAATGAAAGCAGGGGTGCCTCCATGACTTATTAGGTAGAGCATCATACCCCTGATCTCAAGGTCATGAGTTCAAACCTCACATTGGGTGTGGAGTCTACCTAAAAGAAAATCAACAAAAGCAGGCCAATGCCAAGACATATTGTAATTAATTTTGCAAAATATAGTGATAAAGAAAAAACCTTAAAAGCAGCAAGATTAAAGAAGTCCTTGATTTACAAGAGAAACCCATAAGGCTAACTGGAGATTTCTCAACAGAAACTTGGCAAGCTAGAAAAGAGTGACATGATATGTTCAATGTGCTGAATGGGAAAGATCTGCAGCCAAGAATACTCTCTCTAGAAAGGCTATGATTCAGAATAGAAAGCAAGATAAAGAGTTTCCCAGAAAAACAAAAGCTAAATGAGTTTGTGACCACTAAACCAGCCCTGCAAGAAATATTCAAGGGGACTCTTTGAGTGGGACAGAAAGACCAAAAGTGACAAAGACTAGAAAGGAACAGAGAAAATCTTTAGAAACAATGTCAAAACGGGTAATAAACTGACACTAAATACATATGTATCAATAATTACTCTGAATATAAATGGACTAATTCTCCAATCAAAAAACATAGGGTGTCAGAATGGATAAAAACAACAAGACACGTCTATATGCTTCCTCCAAAAGATTCAGTTTAGACCTAAAGTGTCCTGCAGATTGAAAGGGAGGGCATGGAGAAATATTTATCATGCAAAGAAATATCAAAAGAAAGCCAGAGTAGCAATACTTATATCAGGCAACATAGATTTTAAGCCAAAGACTGTAACAAGACATGGAGAATGGCACTATATCATAATAAAGGGTACTATCCAACAGGAATATCCAACAATTGCAAATACTTATCCCCCAACTTTGAAGCATGAAAATATATAAAATAATTAATATCAAGCATAAAGGTACTCCTTGATAATAATACAATAATAGTAGGAGACTTTAACACCCCATTTACATCAACAAACAGGTCATCTAAACAGAAAATCAACAAGGAATCAATGGCTTTGAATGACTCACTGGGCCAGATGGAGTTACCAGATATATTCCATCCTAAAACAGCAGAATATACATTCTTTTCAAGTGCTAATGGATCATTCTCCAGAATATATCACATATTTAGGTCACAAATCAGGCTTCAACAAATACAAAAAGATTGAGATAGATCATACCATGTATACTTTCTGACCACAACGATATGAAACTTGAAGTCAACCACAAGAAAAAATTTAGAAGGGCCACAAATACATGGAAGTTAAATAACATGCAACTAAACAATCAATGTGTCAACCAGGAAATCAAAGAGGAAATTTTTAAAAAACAAGGAAACAAATAAAAAGGAAAACATGGCAGTCCAAAACCTTTGGGATGTAGCAAAAACAGTCATAAGAGGGAAGAATATAGCAATAAAGACTTATCTCAAGAAGCAAGAAATATCTCAAATAAACAACCTAACCTTATACCTAAAAGAGAAAAAGAACAACAAACAAGTCTAAAGCCAGCAGAAGAAGGGAAATAATAAAAAAATAAATGATATAAAAGCTATAAAAACAGAAGAACAGATCAAAGAAACCAGTAGCTGGTTCTTTGAAAAAATAATAAAATTGATAAACTCCTAGCCAAAGTTATGAAAAAGAAAAGAGAAAGGACCCAATTAAATAAAATCACAAATGAGAGAGGAGAAATAACAACCAACAACATGGAAATACAAAAAATTACAAGAGAATTTTATGAGAAACAGTATGTCAACAAATTGGACAACCCAGAAGAAATGGATCAATTCCTAGAAGCACATAAACTGCCAAAACTGAAACACCAAGAAATAGAAAATGTAAGCAGACTGATATCCAGTAGGGAAATGGAATCGGTAAACAAAAATCTCCCAACAAACAAGAGTCCAAGACCAGGTGGCTTCATAGGTAAATTCTACTAATCATTTAAAGAAAAGATAATATCTATTCTTTCCAAATTATTCTTGAAAGTAGAAATCGAGGGAGAAATTCTAAATTCATTCTATGAGGCCAGCATTACCATGATCCCAAACCCAGAGAAAGATTCCACTAAAAAAAAGAACTACAGTCAATATCTTTGATGAACATGGATGCAATAATTCTCAATAAAATATGTACAAACCAAGTCCAACAATACATTAAAAGAATCATTTACCCTAGAGTGGAATTTATTCCTGGACTGCAAGTATGGCTCAATATTCACAAATCAATGTGATACACCCCACTAGTAATAATAATAAGAGATAAGAACCATATGATTATTTCAACAGATACACAAAAAGCATTTGGCAAAGTACAACATCATTCATGGTAAAAAAAAAAAAAAAAAAGTCCTCAACAAAATGAGGTTACAGGGAAGATACGTCAAAAAATGAAGGCCATATATGAAAAATCCACAGCTAATATCCTCAGTAGGGAAAAACTGAGAACTTTTCTTCTATGGTAGGGAACAATAGAGATGTCCACTTATTCAATATAAGACTAGAAGTCCTAGACACAGCAATCAGACACCAAAAAAATAAATAAATAAATAAATAAATAAATAAATAAATAAATAAATAAATAAATAAATAAAAGGCATCCAAATAAGCAAGGAAGAAATTAAATTTAACTATTTGCAGATGACATGATATTCTATATAGAAAGCCCAAAAGACTTCATCAAAAAGAGCTAGAACTGATACATGAATTCGGTGGAATTACAGGATACAAAATCAACACACAGAAATCTGTCTCATTTCTATACATCAATAATGAAGCAGCAAAAGAGAAATCAAGGAGCCGATCCCATTTACAACTGCAACAAAACCAATAAGATACCTAAGAATAAACTTAACCAAAGAGGTGAAAGGCCTATACTCTGAAAACTATAAAACATTGATAAAAGAAATTAAAGATGACACAAAGAAATGGAAAAACATTCTTTCTCATGGATCAGAAGAGCAAATATTTTTTAAATGTCTACATCACCCAAAGCACACATTTCTTGCTATCCCTATCAAAATACCACCAGCATATTTTACAGAGCTAGAACAAACAATCCTAAAATTTGTATGGAACCACAAAAGACCCCAAAGAGTCAAAGCAATTTTGAAAAAGAAAAGCAAAGCTGGAAGCATCAGCATTCTGGACTTTAAGTTATATTACAAAGCTGTAGTAATCGAGACAGTATGCTACTGGCACAAAAACAAACACATATATCAATGGCACATAATAGAAAACCCGGAAATGAACCCACAAGTATTTGGTCAGTTAATCTTAAACAAATCCAAATTTGAAACAAGGAAACATTTTCATTCACTATAGCACCAAAATTAACAAAATTCTCAGGAATAAATTTAACAAAAGAAGTACAAACTTAGACTCTTAAAATTACAGAACAGTGTTGAAATCAATTCAAAATGATCTGAATAAATGTAAACACATTAACATATTCCTAGATTGAAAGCAAAGATTGTAAGAAGTAAATACTTCTCAAATAAATCTGCAGTTTCATTGTAGTCCATAGAGAAATCCTAGCTGACTTCCTTGTACAAATTGAAAAGCCAATTCTAAAATTCATAATGAATTTTAAAGAGACTTAGAACAGCCAAAATAATCCTGAATAAGAAGAATCAAGTAGGAAGAGTCATACCTGCTGATTTCAAAACTTCCTACAAAACAATGAAGTGATGGAAGAAGATATACAAATATATCAATGAAACAAATGATGGAAATAAAACCATACATCTATAGTCAACAGATCTTTGACAAGGATACAAGTCTATCTCTAGGGAAAGAATATTTTTGATAAATGGTAATGACAACCGACCAATCACATGGGAAAGAATGAAGTTGAATACTTTCCTTACTCCCCGTACAAAATCAGCTGAAAATGAACCAAAGACCTAAATGTAACTAAATATAACTAAACCAAAACTCTTAGAAAGCTATATAGGATTAAACCTTCATGATCTTAGATTTGGCGAAAGATTCTCTTTTTTTCATGTTTATTTATTTTTGAGAGAGAGAGAGAGAGAGAGAGAGAGAGAGAGAGAGAGAGAGAGAACGCACACGCACAAGCCGGGGAGGGGCAGAGAGAGAGGGAGACACAGAATCTGAAGCAGGCTCCAGGCTCTGAACTGTCAGCACAGAGCCCGACACAGAGGCTTGAACTCACAAACCATGAGATCATGACCTGAGCTGAAGTTGGACACTTAACTGACTGAACCACCCAGGCGACCCCCACTTTTTTTAATGTGACAAAAGATTCTTAAATATGACACCAAAAGCAAGAACAGAAAATAGATAAATTGGATGTCATCAAAATTAAAACTTTGGGCATTGCATTAGGGTTCTAGGATTACTATAACAAATACCACAGACTGGGTGGTTTAAACAATAGAAATTTATTTTCTCTGGAGGCTAGAAGTTCAAGATCAAGGCACCTGCAGGGTTAGTTTTCTCTGAGGCCTCTCTTGGCTTGTACATGGCCACCCTCCTGCTGCCACTGTGAGCACATGATCATGGTGTTTCCTTCTCGTAGGGACACATGTCATGTTGATTATGGCCCCATTCTCTAATAGCTTCTTTTAACTTAATTACCTCTTTAAATACCTTATTTTGATTATATTTGTGGGTACTGGAGTTTGGGATTTCATCATATGCATTTTGAAGGACACAGTTCAGCTCATTACATGCATTAAAGTACGCTATCAAGAAAGTGAACAAAACTATCCACAGAATGGGAGAAAATATTTCCAAATCATGTATCTGATAAACACCTTGCATCTAGAATGTATAAAGAATTCTTCTAACTCAATAATAAAAAGACAAATGATCCAATTTAGAAATGGACAAAGAAGGGTGCCTTGGTGGCTTAGTCAGTTAAATGTCTGATTTTGGCTCAGGTCATGATCTTATGGTTCGTGGGTTCAAGCCCCCCATCGGGCTCTATGCTAACAGCTCAGAACCTGGGACCTGCTTTGGATTCTGTGTCTCCTTCTCTCTCTGCCCCTCCCCCACTCACACTCTCTCTCAAAAATAAATGAACATTAAAAAAATTTTAATAAAAAATAAACATTAAATATTTTTAAATAAAAAAAAGAAATGGACAAAGGGTCTCAATACACATTTATCCAAGGAAGGTATGCATATGACCAATAAGTATATGAAAAGATGTTTGACATCATTTGTCACCCAGGAAATACAAATCAAAACCACAGTAAGATGCAACTTCATTCTCTCTAGGATGGCTAAAACCAGTAAGTCACATAATAAAAAATGTTGGTAACAGTACAAAAAATCAAAACCCTTATACACGGCTTGTGGGACTGCAAAATAGTTCAGTCATTTTGGAAAACTGGCATTTACTCAAATGATTAAACATAGACTTAGCATATGACCCAGCAGTTTCACTCCTAGGCAGATATCTATGGGAAATGAAAACATATGTCCACACAGAAATTTGCACATGAATAAAGCAGCGTTATCCCTAATGGCATTATTCTTAATTATTCCAAGATGTAAAACCAACCCAAATGTGTGTCAACTGATGAATGGATAAATTGAATGTATCAATGGATAAACCGTGTATCCAGTGGAATATCATTTGGTCACAAAAAGGAATGCAGTACTGTTATATGCTACAACTGGATGCATTGGGAAAATATGGTAAGTAAAAGAAGGCAATCAGAAAATATTATGGTAAGTAACTCCAGTCTCTAAGCCCTGCTGGTCACAAGTACTCACCCAAATAAGCCACTCTCATTTTCCCAGCCAATGAATTTGGGGAAGTGTTCTCCTTGTGCATTCCCCTGTGTGCTCCTCTCTTTATTGCCTTTCTCTGAAACCATGGCTCCTTCCTCTCTGCAGCACCTGCAGTCCATTTCTGTTCCTAATCATGTCTCCCTCTTCCTACCTTCCTTGATGTGTCATTTTCTCTCCTTTCAGTTGTGGAGATTGTTCCGTCAGTCTTTAGATTGATTTCTGGGGTATTTAGAATGATTTGATAGTCACTAGTTGTGTTCACAGGTCTAGACAAGCCTAAGGTCTTCCTACTATGTCACCATCTTAGCCCCTTCCTATTCCATACACTTAAAATTTATATAGTTTATTGTATATTAGTAGTACTTTGAAAATTTCTTACTCTTATGAAAACATTCTTTGTTTTAAAAATCAAAATGTCTAAAAAGAAATGCAACTTAAAGGACTCAACAGTAAAGAAATAAATTTCCAAGAAACATGATCTCACATTCAGAAATCTTACTCAGAAAAATGGATAGCAGAATAAGTCCCTCAAAGATTTTAGATGCTGATGTAATCTGAATCAAGGTATGAAAGGAACATGTTCACTCTGTTTATAGAGTAAAGTTAAAGTTAGAAAACATAAACATGTATTAAAAAGCCATAGACAAACAATTGAAAAGGAGCTGGATATCCTAGGAAAGAAAAATAAATATTGAAATTAAAGAACCAGTGGGTTGTCTTGAGAAAACTTCTAGTTCTGACCAGGATAGAGTAGATTATATTTTACTAAATCTGTTTCATGTAAACATACATATACGTGTGTGTGTGTGTGTGTGTGTGTGTGTGTGTGTGTGTGTGTGTACACAGTAAACAGCTTATATAAAACAAAAATTTAAAGGCATTGGAGAACAAACAATGGAGTCAGGAATTAAAGAACTATGCTTCTTGTTAGGGAAAAAAAAGCATGTAAGGAGAGATTCATATGTATTCTGACCAGTTTCCTGATGGTTTTTTCCAACATAGGGACTGCAGTCGAAAGTATAAAACACAGTCATTTTAGAATGAACAGCAGAGATCAAAGTTCAGAGATGCCATGTGTCTGGGATTTAAGAAAATTTCTACAGGGAATAAACCATAGAGAAAGAATTCCAGCTACAAATTCACATGAAATCATTGGCCACATCCTTAGCTATGCATACAAAGGGCAGAAATACAATGAATTAATCAGAAAACAGCAGTTGGGGGATTAACAAACTGAGCACAAGTTTCAGCAGCCATGTTTTAGTGATGAGACAGACGTTGGAGTTCAAAGCTTGCTATGTGAAAGGGTTTTGATAAGCATTAGAGCTTTCAGTTAAGATTCCACAATGGACACACCCTAGAAATATGGACCATGCCATAGGAATAATAATAAAAACTGAAATATACTAGTCCTAACATAGTCTCAAACAAACCCTCTAAAGGATTAATATGGTCTATTGGTACTCTTACTGCTGTCCAGAAAAAAGCTTTATCCTTAAACATGTTTAACATAAATGTCCAGCATTCAACAAAAAAAATCATAAGACATCTTATAAAATAGCAGAAATTGACAAAAACAAGAACAAAATAGACAGTAAAACAAACTCTGAAATGAGTTAGATTGGGAATTAACAAACAGTATTTTATTTTATTTTATTTTATTTTATTTTGTTTTATTTATTTTATTTTATTATTTTACTTTATTGTATTGTATTTTATTATTTTATTTTATTTTAAGGCTTATTTATTTATTTTGAGGGAGACAAAGACAGCACAAGTGGGGGAGGGGCAGAGAGAGAGGGAGATTGAGAATCCCAAGCAGACTCTGCACTGCCAGCAGACAGCCCAATGTGGGGCTTGAACTCATGAAACTGTGAGATCATGACCTGAGCCCAAACCAAGGGTCAAACGCTTAACCAGATAAGCCACCCAGGAACCCCTAACAAATGGTATTTTAAAGTATAATTAATAAACACATGAATATAATTTTTAAAACAGAAAACTTTATTAGAGATATGAAATGTAAAAAACAATTAAAATGGAAGTTCTACAACTGAAACTACTAAATTGAAAGTAATAGTTTGATAGACTGGTAGCATAGTTTATTAGACATCATTGTACAGAGGATTGGTAAACTGGAAAATAAGAGAGAAGAAAATATTTCAAATCAAGCATGCAGAAAATAAAAAATGATAAATATTGAATAGATCATAGGAGACATATGGGACATTGGTAAAAGTTCTACCATAAGTGTAATTGAAATATACAAATGTGTGTAGGGGGCATGGCAGAGACAGAAGGAAGGGAAGATAAAGAAAGGAAAAAAGACAGAAGGAGAGAGAGGGGGAAAGACAAGCAATATTTCAAAAAATATTGGTGGAGAAATTTCCAAAATTAATTACAGTTATTAAAATACAGGTTCAAGAATCCCTATACATCCTAAATAAGATAAATCCAAGAAAAGCACACCTAGGGTCTAAGCTTTCAAGTTCACCTACCATTTCTTCTGAAATCTCTAATTCTCCATTAATCTAACCCAGTGTATTTTTTCTGTTTCAGCATTGTAACTCTTCTCTGGAAATTTTTATTTGGATTTTTAAAATATCTTCTATGTCTTTACTTAACTTTTTGAACAAATGGTATACGTTTATAATATTTATATTAATATCTTTCTTTGTTAATTCTAACATCCAGGTCAGTTTTGCTTGGTTGATTATTCTCATTACAGATTGTATTTTATGGTCTCTTTGTATGCCTACTAGTTTTGGATTGGATTCTAACATTGGGGCTATTGCCTTGTGGGTGCTGGACATTTTCATATTGCTACACATTTACTTGAACTTTGCTCTGGGATACAGTCATTTTACTCGGAAACAGTTTGATTTGAGGTCTTGTTTTTATAATTAATTAGGTGGATCTGGAGTGTAGAAGTACCCTATAAAAATATGAGTTTTTCCAGTCTAGATGTGGGAACGGGCACTATTTCCAGCCCTGTGTGGGTGTCAGGTGGCCTTTCCTCTATTCCTTTTGGATGTTTTTTTTTTTAATTTTTATTATTTTTTACTAAAATTTTTTAAAGTTTATTTATTTACTTTGAGAGAGACAGAGACAGCATGAGTGGAGGAGGGGCAGAGAGAGGGGGAGACAGAGAATCCCAAGCAGGCTCCACACTGTGAGATCCCAATGCAGGGCTCGAACTCACAAAGCCCCAAGATCATGACCTGAGCCAAAACCAAGAGTCAGATGCTTAACCAACTGAACCCTCGGGTACCCCATTTTGGATGGTTCTTTAACCAGCTTTGTATTGTTTCCTTACAGGTATATGCCTAGCAGTATTCTACTGAATATTCAAGAGAGACTGTCAGCAGATCTCTGTGGTTCTCATATGCAGTTCTTTCCTCTCTCTGATAGTCTATCCTATCAATTCAAGCTGCCTTTTTTCCTGGAGTCTCAGCTTCATTTTCTCAACTCAGCTAGTTTGCCATGTTCTGCCTCAGTTTCAGTTTTCTGAGCTCTGGTCTGTAAACTCTCTCAAAGCAGTATCCTAAGAATTACCTCATTTGCTACTCATCTTTCAAGGATCACAGTCTGTTGTGGATGAAATATTTGTTTTCCCCAAAACTCATATATTGAAACCCTACCAACAACCCTCTCCAATGTGATGGTATTAAAAGATGGGGACTTTGGGAGTTAACTATTATTGGAAGAAGGCATGTAGGTAAGTCCTCATGAATGTGATTTGTGTCCTTAAAAGAGTTAAGACTGAGCTTGCTTCTTTTCTCTAATCTCTTCAATATGAAGATACAATGAGAAGTCAATAGTCTGTAACTCAGAAGATGGTGTTTACTAGAATCTGACCTGCTGGAATCCTGATATTGGACTTCCAGCCTCCAGAACTATGAATAACACATTTTTGTTGTTTATAAGCCACCGATTTTATGGTATTTTGTTATAAACAGCCTGTGCTGACTAAAGTATTGTTCTTCATTGCCGGACTCCAGTGTCTTGAAAAGTGTTGTTTCATGTGTTCTTGTCTGATTGTTATTATTGTTACTTGAAATTGCAGGAAAAATCCAGTCCTTGTTACTCTGTCTTGTCCAGAAGTGGCTTTCTAAAGGTTTTCGATTATTTTTGCAGGTTTGGCATAACATGACACATATATTCCTAAAAATCACCACACTATGCAATATTATGCAATAAAAATCCATTATGCTCATGGGAAAATGAGGTTAGGACCACAACACCAAAAACTTCTGAGATATTAAACAAAAAGATAGGGAACCAAATAAAAATGGAAGTACAGTTTTTAACATGTTAAATGGTTAATAAATATATAAATACTGTAATACACATGGCACTTTGTTTTGTAAAAGACCTGAGATTGATTGTGGGAGTGTATGTTCATTCTCCTGCAAGCCTGACCATCTCCTGCCCCCAACGTGCTGCATAGATGAGGAAGAGAACAAAAGAGATTTTGTTTTTTCCAGGAGAGATTTTTTTTTAAATTTTTTTTTTTAACATTTATTTATTTTTGAGACAGAGAGAGACAGAGCATGAATGGGGGAGGGTCAGAGAGAGGGAGACACAGAATCTGAAACAGGCTCCAGGCTCTGAGCTGTCAGCACAGAGCCCGACGCGGGGCTTGAACTCGCGGACCGCGAGATCATGACCTGAGCCGAAGTCGGCCGCTTAACCGACTGAGCCACCCAGGCGCCCCAGGAGAGATTTTTATAAAAGAAAGAAATTGGAGATGAAGAGAGAGAAATAATGGAGTAATGGGGAACATAGAGAAAAAAGTACAAATTGGCTGACAGGAAAGAGGAGAAAACTAAAAAGAGAATGTGTGGGGGTTGAGCAGTCAAAATAGACATCTGAAAATCTGCAATTTGTGAAGTATTGTGAAGTCTGGAAAGAGGGTTATCTGATGTAAGATGGACAGTTGTAATAACAGATGTGGATGTGCATGAATCATTTCTCTTGAGGTATGTGAGAACATGTGTTTTATGTCTTACACCTCTTAGTTCAGCTGGGTACAGTCTTATACTCACCTAGTGTTTCTTAGGTATGAAACTGTGTTTAAGGAAATACAAAATACATATCATGCTCAAATTCTTCCATAGTGTGTGAATTGTATAGTAATAAATCATGTGTTCAGAATAAACATTATAGAAAAATAACTGTACTTGTCTTATTTTTTCAATATTTTATGGAATTGTTTTTCTTATTATTTTAGTATTTAATTAAAATATTTTAAGTTTATGTCTTAGAGTAAAAAATTCTTTTTTTGTGTGTGTGTTTCCAGTTTTTATTTAATTTCTAGTTGGTTAACATATAGTGTAATATTCATTTCAGGAGTAGAATTTAGCGATTTATCACTTACATACAACACCCAGTGCTCATCCCAAGTGCTCTCCTTAATACCCGTCACCCATTTAACCCATCACCCTGTGCATTTCCCTTCCAGCAAACCTCAGTTTATTCTCTATAATTAAGAGTTTCTTATGGTTTGCCTCCCTCTCTTTTTTCTACTTTCCCCTACGTTAATCTGTTTTGATTCTTAAATCCTACATATGAGTGAAATCATATGCTATTTGTCTTTCTCTGACTGACTTATTTTGCTTAGCATAATGCACTCTAACTCCATCCATGTTGTTGCAAATGGCAAGATTTCATTCTTTTTGACGGCTGAGTAATATTCAATTATGTATATAATACATATTATATACATATTATATTTATGATACATGAAGCACCACATCTTATTTCTATATTTAGCTATCATTGATAATGCAGCTGTAAGCATCAGGGTGCAGGTGCCCCTTTGAATCAGAGTTTTTGTATCCTTTGGATAAACATCTAGTAATGCAAAAATTCTTATGAAGCTTTGTATGTCATATTAAATGACATTTTTACTGTATATAAATTTCTTGGTTATTCAGAAAATTTTCCAAAAATGTTAAAGTGAAAAAAAAAGATTAAAAACAGAGAGGGAGGCAAACCATAAGAGACTTCAATACAGAGAACAGAATTTCCAGGTTGGTGGACACATGGAGGTTTGGGGAGAGAGGCGTACCTGGAGAGGCCATAGAAGCACCCTTCCCCACACCTGGCCCTCTGAATCTCCTCATCTGGCTGGTCCTGAATTATATCCTATTACAATCCACCCATGATCTAGATCCAGTCAGGGATCTCACATTACATGCTTGTCATGGCTGCTTACTCTTCTCTTGTGTGGGTAAGGTCCTACATCTTTCCTGATCTTTTGTGACCTGAATACTAGAGAAGAATAATGGCTTCATGCCCAGCATGGAGCCAAATGCAGGGCTTGAACTCAAGAACCTTAGATCAAGACCTGAGCTGAGATCAAGACTAATAAGCTTGAGGAGGGAAGAGTTAAGATGACAGAGATGAGACCCTGATCTTGTCTCCTCCCTGAAATGCAGCTACATCAGCATCAAACCATTTTGAACACCTAGGAAACTTATCTGAGGACTAATGCAACAATCTGCATACTTGGAGCCACAGAAAATGGCAGGTATGCAGTGTGGAAAGATGACTTGGGGGAGAGAAAAGCTGAAGAGCCCCAGAGGGTAGAGAGCCTGGAGAGAGGACAGAAAGAGAAAGATTAAGGGGGAGAGTTCAGCACATCAGGATTGTGCAAGAAAAGCACCCCCCTCCCCGAAAGTAGCTGGAGAGAAAGAGGGAGAAAGTGAAAACACTCGCAGGGGACTGGATAGAGAGAAAGAAGAGGATTTCGATACCATCAGGATTCTATAAACTATGGAGCACAGAGTCTAAAAGTTCAGAGCTCAGTGCCTGACGGTGCTCTAGTGAGAAAGTAAGGTGAATCCCAGAAGCAGGCAGCATGGCCTGATGGGGTCCGTGTGCCACAAGGAGAATCAGTTCTCCTGATTGAAGTGCATTTGGTACAGGCCCTATGGCTTCCCAGTGGGCAAAAGTCCTGGAGGACCCTGGAGAGCAGCCATGTTTACTGATATTGGAACAAAGACACTGGAGTACAGCAAAACCTGGCGCCAGCTGTATGTTGTGATTTGCCATAAACTCTGGACCTCTGCCACAGTGTTATTGTGCTAATGTTTTCCAGGACAAGCCGGCACCCGGCCATTGTCCAGCAAGACACTCTCCCAGAGATTTGGTGCAGGTCCAAGCTGCAGGGCTCTCTGAGGTGTGGGGTTATGAAACACAGTCCCATCTGAGATAAAACTCTGGAGGGATATGCCACCTGGCAGGTGGACAGCTTGGACATGGACAGGGTAGAGGCAGGGAGCAGACAGAGGCCTGAGACAAAGGAGGGGTGCTTGATCGCAGGTTAGTGAGGGCATGGGGTTCCTGCACCAGAGACTAGGGATCTGTGTGAAACCATTTTCACTTCTAGTGCTCACATGCATGTGTGCATGCACACAGATCAGCCCCAGTGAGCTAAGCAGCGCCACCAAATGAAGAACATAGCCATTACACCAAACCTCACCCACCTGTGCTCTCCAGGCACATTCCCCAGAAGACCAGCACAAATCCCCTCCACCTGCTTATTAGTCTACAGAGTATAAAGTGTGTGCTGCAAAGTTTCTGTGCTAGAGGAAACTGGCTGTAACTTCATTCAGGTTTCATTCTGTTTGCAGATTTACTTATTTGTTTTCTTTGCTTCTGGTTCTGTGTAGGTTATTTTCTGTTTTATTTTACTTCTTTTTCTTGGATACAGAAAGAGCAAATATTTCTATTTTTAATTTTTATTCTATTTTGTTAAATTTTTACTTAAAAATTTTAAAACTTTTTTCCCTTCTCTTTTTTCTCTATTCTATCAACCTTCTCTCAACAAGCAGATGGAAACACCCCTAGGATCTAGCTTCCTTTATTTGATTTTTTGTTTTGTTTTTAATTTTTTAATTTTTACTTTTTATCTTATTTATTTTTTCTTCCTCCAAAATGACAAGATGGAAGAATTCACTCCAAAAGAAAGAATAGGAAGAAATGATGTCCAGGGATTAATCAACACAGATATAAGTAAGAAGTCTGAACTAGAATTTAAAATGACTCTTATAAGAATACTAGCTGGCAATATAATTTTTAATGCTTGCTCATGTGGTGGGCCAACTCCAAGATGGCCTCCAATGATCTCACCTCCTAGTATTTACACTCTTGTGTAATCATCTCCTTTTGAGTGTAGGGTGGCCTGGTGTCTTTTTTCTAACCAAAAGAATTAATTAAAGGTGATGAGATATCACTTCTCTGTTTATGCTA